>NC_035441.2:73110469-73420341 GCF_002127325.2 Helianthus annuus
AGCATTAGCAGACTTTGTGGCTGATTTCAGTAGTGATCTACAAAAAGGAAGCCGAATTGGAGTCCAGCAGCTGGATGAGACCAAGGATCCTTGGATACTACATACTGATGGATCCTCAAATGTCAAAGGCACAGGGCTTGGTATACTACTAAAAATCGCCACAGGGGGACATAATACCCCATTCCATAGCTTGTGAGTTCCAAGCCACTAATAATGAGGCTGAATATGAAGCCTTAATCGCTGGCTTACAAATTGCTAAGCATATGGGGATCAGGTATCTTGAGGTATACGTGGATTCATTGTTAATCACTAATCACTTTAATGGATCCTATGCTGTGAAAGGTGAAAAACTAACCAAATATTTAGCGATAGTCAAAGAATTGGCACTCTCCTTTCCTTCTTTCAGTTTGACACAGGTACCAAGGGAGGAAAATAAAGAAGCTGATGCATTAGCCAATCTAGGATCATCTTTGAAGATCCCAGAGGATATAAGTATCCCCATCATCCATATCCTGGCTCCTGCTATTGAAAATTAGGTGGCCATGGAAATAGAAGAGGATACTGCAATGATCCCTAGTGAGGATACTCAATCTTATTCAGGATCATGGATCTCACCAATCGTGAGATACTTACAACACGGGGAAATTCCTATGGAGAAAATCCTAGGGCTTTCAGGATTAAGGTATCTCAATTCACAATCTTAAATAATGTGCTATATAAGCGATCTCTTGCAGGACCATATTTAAGATGTATCGAGGATCCTGAAATTCAAGAAGTGTTAAAAGACTTCCATGAAGGAGATTGTGGAAACCACACTGGGGGCAGGGCATTGTTCTCAAGGATCTTAAGGACAGGATACTACTGGCCAACTATGAAAAGGGATGCTGTGGAGTATGCTAAGAAGTGTGATCCTTGTCAAAGACACAGCAATATCCTTCATCAGCCGGCTGAACTTCTACATCCTATACCATCCTCTTGGCCATTCATGAGATGGGGATGGATATAGTTGGCAAGCTCCCTAAGGCACCTGGTGGAAAAGTATTCATGCTTGCTATGACTGACTACTTCTCCAAATGGATAGAGGCTGAAGCTTTTGACCAAGTCAGAGAAAAGGAAGTTATATCATTTATTAAAAGAAACATCATAACTAGATTTGACATTCCTTCTGAAATTGTATGTGATAATAGTTCCCAATTTATTGGGAGCAGGACTACTAACTTTTGTGACAGTTGGGGATTAAGATGATAACATCAACACCAGTCCACCCATAAGCCAATGGCCAAGCAGAATCATCCAACAAGATCATCATCAACAATCTGAAGAAGAAACTTGGATCCAAGAAGGGGAAATGGGCAGAGGAATTGCCTTATGTGCTCTGGGCTGATAGGACAACCCCCAAGAATGCTACTGGTCAAACACCCTTCTCTTTGGTGTTTGGGGCAGAAGCAGTGATCACAACAGAAATGGTGGTTCCAACTGTTAGAACAAGTACCCGTGATCCTGAGGAGAATGATGCAAACCTGGCTCAAGACTTGGATACTATTGAAGAAATCAGGGATCTGGCTAGGATAAGGATGGCTAGCTACCAACAAAGAATGGCTGGTGCTTACAACAAAAATGTCAGGATAAGGAAATTCCAAGTTGGGGATATGGTATTGAGAAAAGCATTCTAAAATACCACCAATCCTGCTGATGGGAAATTGGCACCAAAATGGGAAGGCCCTTACTTGATTGAAGCCGAAGCAGGAAAGAGGGCATATAGATTGCTAACCATGGAAGGAAATTTGTTACCAAGAGCCTGGAATGCTGTTCACTTAAAGAAATATTTCATGTGAACAGGATCCTCCTGGCACATATGATCCTTACATTGAAAGCATCCTCGAAGGATCCCGATGATGTCAACGATCCTTACTCTGGTAATATCCTAATCCTAAACTATTCCATTTTCTTATTTTTACCTAAGGATAAGGATCATGTATCCTTCATCCTCCTCTCACGAGAATTTGAGTTCTGATAGTCCAGGTATCCTCAGCATATTATTGATAGTCTTTAAAAGCATCTCAGATCCTTGGGTTCAACCCCAGTTATCCTTGGGCTTGTCCCCAGTTTTCGCCTGTAGCGCACGATGATCCTGGTATAGTTCATGTCTTTGGGACCAGTACCCACTCCAAGGGCTGATAACCTCATCGTACTGGCTATGCCTAGGATCCTACGTATAATGGTAGATGTACCATACATCTGTTCCTAAGGTTTCTAACGTTTTCACGTTAGCTAAGGTTTTGGCATTTTCATGTCACTAAGTATGGATAGTCGCCTGTAAGGGCCATACTCCAGTTTACATACGATCCTTGGGCTTGTCCCCAGTTATCCTTCGGGCTTGTCCCCAGTTATCCTTCGGGCTTGTCCCCAGTTATCCTTCGGGCTTGTCTCCAGTTATCCTTGGGCTTGTCCCCAGTTATCCTTTAGGCTTGTCCCCAGTTACTAACTTATCTTTTATATTGGCTTAGTCCCAAGTTATATTCCATTTTTTCAGGTTTTCGAAGTTAAACAATTAAGGATCCTTAATCCTTATTATCCATTAAAGTTTTACTTATGGTTAAAGGTTAGGATCCTAACTTGGATCCTCAGGTATGATCCTTAACTATTTTTAATTTCATTCATTATTCATTTGAATAACCCTTAGACCTTGACAACTGAACCTATGATCCTTGAAATAAACTACTTTGAAAATTTTCGATTATAGGATATTTGATCCAGGATCATATCCTAAATTTCTTAAACATAATTTGCTCAACTTTTCTTACTCAAACAAACATGTATCAAAACAATTGGAAATTAAAAGGATAACAATACGAGATAAGCCAAAAAGATTAGAGTTATTTTATTAACAAAGGTTTGAAACCCTTCAAAGTTGTCAAAATTGCCAACCCACGTTTCTACCAACAAAACGTGGCCCGTCCACATGGGTTGGCAAAGGG
Source organism: Helianthus annuus (assembly GCF_002127325.2). Classification (NCBI taxonomy): domain Eukaryota; kingdom Viridiplantae; phylum Streptophyta; class Magnoliopsida; order Asterales; family Asteraceae; genus Helianthus; species Helianthus annuus. The sequence goes on from NC_035441.2 coordinate 73,113,448, forward strand.
TGTCCATTGTTTCTGCGGTCATAGCATGCAGGTATATATAAAAGGCGGCAGGATCACAATGGCTTCATCCCCCAAACAGAGGATCCCTCCACCATATGTAATCCTACCTATTGTCTGAAGGATCCTGGATCCTTAACCCTAAACCTATTATTCAAATACAAACCATAATTGTTTAAAAACACCAACAAACACAAAAAAAAAAATTGGGCTCCGGCTATGTCTAGAAGTTTCCTTCATCGCCCAATCCTGCAGCTCAAACCTTCGCTGCACCATCACCACCAGCTCCACTTGCTTCTCCACCCTGATCCTTGCCAGCATCACCACCTTCAAGCATCGGGATCTCCTCAGCCTCCTCATCATCCTCCAACTCTGCCAGCCTCGCCTTCCAGCCCTCCACGTCCCATGTGTTTTTATCGAAGGCAGGATCTTGAGCTTCCGCAGCCATCTGCAACTGGATCTTATACATGGTTATTGCAGCAGAAACCTTGGCTTCCTGGGTGATATCATGCTTCTCATAATCAAAGTTGATCAGCATTTTGGCAGCATCATCCTTGGTAGCCCGGAGCTCCTTCTCAAGATCAGCAATCTTGAGATCCTTCAGCACACCCATCTGTTGGAGGTCAGCAATTTGGCGATCTTGATCCTCGACGTGGCCAACATAAGTCTCTATTTCAGCAAATTTCTACAAGGGAAACAAGGCATAACGTCAGAAACCAGTGATCCTCAAAACTGTCAGGATAACAAACAGGGGCAGTGATCCTTACCTTGTTGAAGTAGTCCAGAAACTGTTGGCGGAGCAGGGGCAGGCCTTGTAAATCCTCAGAGGCCTTTCTCTTCTTTCCTTTACCCCTAATAGGTGCTTTAGGGGCTGAAGCAGTTGGGCTAGCAGCAGGAGTCTTCTTCCTTGGAGATTTGACATTAGCAAGATCATCAATGCCAAAATTTGAGGCAGACTTAGAAGATTTTCCAGCACCTATACAACCAAAATAAGATAAGTTTTCTAATTAAACTTGAAAATCCTGCATAGAATTACTTTCTAAATGAGGATACTTACTTGACATTGTGACAGAGGCAGAGGATACTTCTTGGGAATCCTGGGTAGCAACCTGGAAAGTTCTTGTCTCCGGATCAAGCTTCTTGAAGGCCAAAAGTCTCTCTTTTGCAGCAAGTGTCAACTTCAGATGAGAGATGGAGATAGCTGCACAATAAACAAGAAAATATTAGTGATCCTCATCCTAAGGAACAGGTCTTATGATGATCCTTCCAGGATCCTCTATCCTACCATGAGTAGCCCACTCTTTGGGCAGATCCTTCCAATCAGGGATGGTATCTCTCCTAACAAAAAAGAACCGACGCTTCCAGTTTGTGTCGTTCTTGGTGACTTTGAAGATAGGGTGATCCTCTCCGGCTTTTCGCTTAAACAAATAACGATGGGATCCGAAAGTGGTAAGATCATACATCTCAGCCAGCTCCGCCATACCAAGGTCAATCCCCTCTTGTTCAATGATCCTCTCAAGGGTATATAACACCCTCCAGATCATGGGCATGGCCTGGATATAGCAGATGCCGGTGAGAGAGAAGAAGGATTGAGTGAACTGTGGGAAAGGATACGAATATCCTATCAAGAACGGAGTAACAGGAAAAGCTACCCAAGTATCAGAAATAAAATCACTCAAAGCAGTGGGAGTAGAAGACTTGAAGATGGTGTTCGCCGGAAAACGATGACGGATTCTGTCGACCTGAGGATCAGTAAAACAGCACCTCTCGGTGGGAGAGTCTTTGATGATCCCTTGACCCTTCAAGGGGCTGTTCTTCTTAGGATCCTTATGCGGGGAGTTCCGAAGCAACATCTTTGCAGAATGATGGAAAGAGATAGAAAAACAGAGTAAGAGAAGGAAGAAAGAGGAAAAGAGATACCTGATTGATATTCGGACGAGAATATAAAGGGAGTCTCTCTTGAATTTAAATGCAAATTGATCCTATCTCTAACTCCTATTTATAATGATGATTTGCAGGGCTGTCACTTCTGTGACGTAAGGTTTGCAACGGCTAGTCCGTCTCCAACGACTAGTTATCCGTTAACTTGTTGCGGATAAGATCAAACAAAATACAACTCGTTTATTTACAATATTACTCCTTATATTTTGGGGGCAATTGTTAGGGCTGGATTTTTATGACTTATGATCCTTACATGTGATCCTAACCAGTGATCCTTGATTCTTTGGCAGATAGTGATCCTCAGAAGAGTTCCAGGATCAGGATCACGGACCGTCCTAGGGATCCTCATATTAACAGTTGTTCTCCTTGGATTTAATGTTATCTTGCAGGAATTTCGAGTAGGATCCGCTCTTAGCAACAAAAACAAGGAACTCGTCACGACAACTTTGGCATATGCATAATCAAAGATGGACGTTGTGGACGATATGGAAAGTCAGCATAATTTAAGGGCGATAATATAGGCTAGATTTACTTCTATTCCTAAAGGGGTAACGAGCTAATAGTTAGGTTATTTACCTAAAATACGACCACTCACACTTGTATAAATAGCACTCTTCCACATTCGGAAGACACAACACACTTCTCACACGCTTTGACACGCGATACTATAGTGATCCTTGTACTTAGCTCGTTACCATCCGAAGTTGTAAAAATATTGTTTGTTATATTGAAGCTTGGTGATCGGTAGTTGCCATCACCCGAGGTTTTTTATGCCGGAGATCATTCATTGATCAAGGGCTTTTTCCTCGTATAAATCCTTGTGTCACTCGCGTATTTTACATTAAAGTGATCATTTACTTTGTTCAACAAACCAAGCATCATTCCCCGTTTACATAAGAGTTTGGTTGCATTATCCTTGTGCGATTTTTGACCAAAACAACAATGAGGTAGAATATGAAGCTTTAGTTGTAGGATTAGAATTGGCTAAGAGTATGAGTATCAAAAATTTGCAAGTATATGTTGACTCTTTGTTAATTACTAACCATTTTAATGGATCCTATGCAGTTAAGGGTGAGAAATTAATCGAATATCTCGATATTCTCAAAAAATTAGCAGGATATTTCGATGTTTTTATACTTGAACAGGTACCAAGGGAGGATAATGCTGAAGCGGATGCCTTAGCAAATTTGGGATCATCGATCAGGATACCTGAAGGGACCCAAATACCAATATTACATGTCTTATATCCTGCAACGAATCCTCAGGATAGAGAAGTAGTGGATATTCAGGATCCTGGAGCAGAGCATCCTAAAGAAGATCCTATATCCTGGACGGCTCCAATCATGAGATATCTCAAAGAAGGACACATCCCTGGAGATGAAAATCCTAAGGCATTTAGAATGAAGGTATCACGATTCACTATTATAAATAATACAAGAAATCTCTTGCAGGACCGTATTTGAGGTGCTTGGAGGATCCTGAAGCCAAAGAAGTACTTCAGGATATACATGAAGGGGATTGTGGTAACCATACTGGGGGCAGGTCGTTATTCTCAAAAGTATTAAGGACAGGATATTATTGGCCAACAATGAGAAAAGATGCCGCAGAATATGCTCGAAGATGTGACGCATGTCAGAGACATAGTAACATACTACATCAACCAGCTGAACCACTATATCCTGTAGCGTCCCCTTGGCCGTTCATGAAATGGGGGATGGATATAGTAGGGAAGTTACCAAAAGCTCCGGGAGGAAAAGTCTTTATGCTGGCAATGACGGATTATTTCTCTAAGTGGGTTGAAGCTGAAGCATTTGTTCAAGTTAGAGACCAAGAAGTAATATCCTTCATAAAGAGGAATATCCTGACCAGGTTTGGAGTACCAGCTGAAATTATTTGTGACAATGGATCTCAGTTTATAAGCAAGAGGACTACTGACTTTTGCAAGAGTTGGGGAATCAAAATGATCAAGTCTACTCCGGTACATCCTCAAGCAAATGGACAAGCAGAATCCTCAAACAAGATAATTGTCAATAACTTAAAGAAGAGACTTGGAGCCAAAAAAGGAAGATGGGCAGAAGAATTACCCTTTGTTTTGTGGGCCGATAGAATAACAATAAAGAGTGCAACTGGCCAAACCCCTTTCTCCTTAGTATTTGGAGCAGAAGCGGTGATCCCAACAGAAATGGTGATACCTACAGCAAGATCCAATCTTCAGGATCCTGGGCAGAATCCTGAAGCAATGTGTGAAGAATTAGATACTGTGGATGAAACAAGGGATGCAGCAAAGCTAAGGATGGCAGCATATCAACAGTGGATATCCAGGGCGTATAACAAGAATCTAAGGACTAGAAGGTTCCAAGTCGGAGATTGGATGTTAAGGAAAGCTTTTCAGAATACTACGAATCCTGCTGATGGAAAGTTGGCTCCAAAGTGGGAAGGACCCTATGAGATTGAATCAGAATCCGGAAAAGGAGCATACCAGCTTAAGAATATGGAGGGGGGATATACTACAAAGATCCTGGAATGTTATACATCTCAAAGCCTATTTCAAGTGAGTTTAGAATTTAATTTCTAACTCGGGATGGTATGAATTCTATCTCTTTTAGATATAATTCTATTGTATTTGAACCCAACACTGACTTAAGCATCAGAGAGGTGCTAGCCAGGCTAACACCCACTTTAGTTTAAAGTTGTTTTGTAGTATATGCCTCGGGATATAGCTCCAGGATACACACTCAGGATACTTCGGAAGATTAGAGGATTGGCCCCCTCTCTCACGTTTAAGGGATCCTGGTCCCTTCAAAGGTTTAAAGGTATTCACCTTTCTCACGAATTGGGTTTAAACACCCCGCCTGGAGCGCAAGTTATCCAGGGATAGTTCAAGGTGGCAGGACCAGTTCATGTAAAAGTGGCTGACAATTTCGTTACTGTTGGCTATACCCTGGATCCTAAAGGTATATGAGGATTGATCACCCTCTCTCACGAAAGGGTATTTTCATACTCTCTAAGGTTTAAAGGTTTTCACCTTTCTAAGTCTTGGAGTTTATACACTCCCGCCTGTAGCGCACAAAAACAAGAGTGTTTTCACACTCTTCCAAGGTTTAAAGGTTTTCACCTTTCTAAGTTTTGGGGTTTCCACACCCTCGCCTGTAGCGCACAAAACGTGGGTAAAATCCCCAGTAAAACTCAAAGACTTAAAGGTTTTCACCTTTTTAAGTCTTGAGGTTCTTATACTCCGGCTTAAATGCGTGGAAAATGGGTTTAGTCCTAATAAAATACAAAGTTTTTGGATAATCCCGAAGTATATTTTCAAAAAAAAAAACATAATCATTTACGAGTCTACATAAATTTTTGAAAAAAGATTACTAAGTTTAAACAACTGGTTGAAGAATTGCTAAAGGATCATATCCCGGTACAACATACTAGTCTTGCACAGACAGGGGACATCCGTGATGGAACATGACGTATGCTGATACTATATCCTACTGGGGACATTTATGCTGGAGCGAGAAGGAAACCTATGCCAACATTATATCCCACTGGGGACATTGCGAATGATTCAAAGGTTTAAGAATGAAGATTATTGCCTAGGTGTTTCTGGTATGGATTCTTACTGTTCCTAAGTTTGAAGGCCTTATCTGAGTAAGTTAAGTTTTTATGAAAATTTGTATTTAACTAAGTTTTTGTCAAACATTTTGAACAAAGGTGACAAAGCAATTAAGTGTCATACCAGTATCCTGATCAGGATATTCAGAACAAATTTTTCAAAATAACATATAACACGGAGATAAGGTCGAAAAGGTTAGTTTATTGTTATTGGTCCAAAAAATTGTATTCTTGGTTTCGTCTCAAAAAGCGACCCATTCACCAAGAACACAATTAAGTTTTTAAAACATATTTACATAAACAGTTGAAGGCTTCGTCCTGAAAACACAGGATCCCTCCACCTTCAACTGTCAAACTATTCTACTTGCAGGAAATTAAAATTGTTCTAAGTGCAGGACGACTAGATAATTTAGACCCTACAAAATATAAGTATCACTAAAGACAAACTAACCGGGATACATGTTCAGTATATGTGTACGGGATACAGGATCTGGATACTTAACTTATTAGGGAAGGAGATCATGGGCTCGATGGATTCCATGAAGCCAAGGTCACCACTAGAGAAACCTTCGGCAGCAGCAGCAGCAGAGGGCTTAGAGCTGATGGCAACATATGGCTCCTTTTTCACCAAGGCAGGCTTAGAAAAGCTGCCAAGCTCCTCTGGATCAAAAGTAGCAGGGTCCTTGATGGAATCTGCGTAAAAGGGAGTAATTCTAAATTTCATTACATGATAGTATTCTGAAGTAACCAAATCTATGCAGGAATATTTAAAACAGATATCCTTACCAGACATGTTGGAATGACTAAAAAATATACCCGTTGGAATCAGGATATCCAATAGTTATAATTTTTGGGGACAATTGTTATGGGTGAAATTCTGAGCCCATATCCTGACTTTGTATCTTGATTTTTTATTAGTTGTATATGATCAGGATACCGGATCAGGATACCGTATCAGGATACCGGGCCAGGATATTGGTAATATCCTGAGGCAGTATCCTGACTATTACTAACGATTGGCTTGTAAAACGTTGGTTGCAAGGTACCAACGTTAAAAGACTTGATCTACCTGAAGATTCGCTCAAGGTGGTTGAAAAATGGACGTTGATGGTGGAAGAATGGGTCTTGTAACGGTCAGAAAGGCATATTCCGCGAGAATATCGGATGTTGGTCAATGTTATTGACATTGTAATGGTTATATGAGCTAATGTGACAACTCGAGTTTCTGACTTTCACTTTCGCATTTAATGCGCGTTGACTCTGACTGTCTAGCTGTTTGAATTATGGATTTGTAATTGTATTCGTTGTGTTTTAATGAGACATATCGTCATTTTGCCTATATGTGATTACTTGCCTATATGTGATTACTTGCTAATAGAAATTAGTATTGGAATTATTATTAGAATTATTATTAAACACTTAGTCTAGATCGAAACATAGTTCGAAGGATTCGAAGGACCACGAAGGATAACCTTCGACCCCGAAACATATCCTTCGAGCATGAAACATATCCTTCGACATTGTTCGGCCCGAAGGATCACGAAACATATCCTTCGATATGTTTCGGCCCAGTCTTTCCAATGGGCTTGGCCCATTACTGTGATACGTATATATGGGAATGCATGAAATCAGTAGTTATTTTTCTAAAAACCCTAGAGCATCTTTACTTGTGACGGCAACCACAACTTACGGAGACTTTGCTGATCAATTCTTTTGCTTACTATCCCGGTTAGTGTCCACAGTACATGATTTCTTGAATTGTTAACTGATTTGTAAGATGATTGTGTATGGGTATTAATCGGACTTGTATGCTAATCGATTATGTATGTTAATGGGATATGAATGTTATAATTGCCTAATCGTTTTGCAATATGTGTTTTTATGATCGGTTAGTATGGATGTTTTGAAAGATACTAGGGTTGTATGTTAATCGGTTGTGCATATTGGTAGGATTTGGATGTTCATCGGATTTGTATGCAAATTGGATCTGTTGTGATTAGGGTTAATGATAAGGCTTGTGGATTGGTTGTGATGTATACACTACGGATTGTTATTGTTCACTGTTCTTGAAAACGGAATCGTATAGGATAAAGTGTTATGCTTGTTAATCAAATTAGGGTTCTTGAGTGAAACCTTGTGATTATGCTTGTTTGATCCTGTTGACAATAACTGATTAGTGAAATTGTGTTAATGGATAAAACGTAACTGCCATGACCGAAAGATATCAATGGCCCGAACCATGGTAGTTTGACCGAACCATAATCTGATCGAACCATAGTTGACCGAAGGATACTGGTTGACCGACAGATAGTTGGACCGAAGGATAGTTTGGACCGAAAGATGTCATGGTCCGAAACATGACATTCGGTCCGAAGGATCATTGTGACACTTGTTTTCGAAAGATGATAGTATGAGTCGAAGGATACTAGGGTTTTGAATAATGTTTGAACAGTGGAACATACGTTGATTTAATTGACATGCCATGCTTAGTGATGAACGTGCAATACTACGTGCCGTGCTGATATGCAAACTGACTGCAATGTGAACAATTAATTGCATGCGTATCATTTTGAACATGAACTGATTTGTTATACGTGCATACACTAGGACGTGATTAATTACTTGTGAGTGCATAACTTAGCATACCGAGCAAACCAAGGTGAGTTCACACAGCCAAGGCATGGGTTCCCAGGGTGGGAATGGGTTGGATGATTACTTGTGCATACTTTGATACTGTAACGAACGATTAAACTGTTGATGCTTACGAACTACTCAACTGCCTTCGCACCCACCCTGGTCGGTAAAGACTATGGTCGCGAACGAACTGATAAATTGCCTTCGCACACACCCTGGTCGGTAAAGACTATGGTCGCGAACTAACGAACATAATCTTCGCACACATGCCTGTGAGGCCGCGATGGAACTGATACGATACGAAACTTAATTGAACAAACGCACCGTTACCCAAACTAAACTATAAACTGTGAACTCGCTCAACTAGTTTGTTGATTATCTGCTGCATGCCTTGCAGGACCTTAGGTACTTATGGAGCTTGCACTGGAGGAGCGGGACGTTGTGGGCAGTGGGTTAAGAACGCTATGTTTAAACATTTCGAATAATTGAACTTATGGTTTACTTGGGTTATTTACTTATGCTTCCGCTACTGATACTATGATTGTTTTGAAACGTCAATTGTATTGAATGGGGTTTTACGAATTACTTTATTTATATTATGCTATGTTCAATATGATTGATGGCTTGATCCTGGTCAGTCACGCTCCCAAGCGGTGATACTCCGCAGGTGGATTTTGGGGGTGTGACAGATTGGTATCAGAGCCATTGGTTATAGAGAACTTGGTTTTAATATGGGAAAACGTTTTATTAAAACCAGACTATAACCAGAACAGTGCTCTCAACGATCCACAACGACGCTTCGCTCCACGTGCAAGACTCAACTTCCTAGGTAATAAGGTTTATGTTTATTGCCTACATGCTAGAATTTGCATAGAATTTTGCTCGTAGTATGCTTACATTACCTTGCTCACAACTTGACATTGCATGAGAATACTTATGTGCTTACACTCTTCTGTCATCGCACTACTCGCGAACCTTTCTCACTTATGTTGCCTTTGATGTGAAGATCAATGGCCGCACGAATTACCATGACTCAAGCCCAGCTAGAGGCTCTCGTTGCTGCGGCAGTTGCAGCCGCCCAAGCAGGTAGTGTACCCTGCAGTATAAACACTAGGATCTTTAGATCCTACATTAATTCTCGTACTTAACTTTGCCCTATTCGTACACAATAGGTCAACCCGCTCAGCAACAACCTGGGTGCACCTTCAAGAACTTCATGGAATGTCGTCCCAGTTCGTTCAGTGGCACGGAGGGAGCAGTTGGACTCCTCCACTGGTTTGAAAAGCTCGAGTCGGTTTTCGAAATGTGTGAATGCCCTGAGGCTCGCAGGGTGAAGTTCGCCACTGGCACACTTGAAGGGATTGCGCTCACTTGGTGGAACGCACAAGTGCAGATCTTAGGGTTGGCAGCTGCTAACGCCACACCCTGGAATGAATTCAAAGAACTAATCAAGAGAGAATACTGCACTAGAGAAGACATTCACAAGTTGGAGGATGAGTTGTACAACTTGAAGATGGTGGGTTCAGAGATTGAAGCTTACACCAAGAGGTCGAACGAGTTGGCTGTGCTATGTCCAACCATGGTAGACCCACCATACAAGCGCATTGAGTTGTATCTCAAGGGGCTTGTACCAGAGATTCAGAGCCACGTTACCTCGGCTAACCTCAACAACATTCAGGAGATCCAGCGTCTCGCTCATCGCATCACTGATCAGGCAGTGGATCAGAATAAACTGCCAAAGCGTGTCGGCGCTACTGCTACAGCTGTTACTTCAGTCACTCCAACTGCTGCTACTTCTGCCACACCCAGCGAGAATAAAAGAAAGTGGGACGGGGATTCCAGCAGGGGATCAGCGTCTGTTCAGTCCCAAACTCAGCAACGTCGCACCAACGATTACCAGAGTCCGAGTCAGCAGTCATCGGGCAGTCAGGGACATAGTGGCTATAAGGGAAATCACCCGTGGTGTAACAGGTGCAACAAACACCACAGTGGAAGATGTCGCAGGAGTCAATGTCAAAGATGCCACAAGATGGGCCATGAGGCCAAAGATTGTAGAAGCGCGCGACCAGTGAATCAGAACCAGCAACTTCCACCGCCAGCTCCACAGAATCAGCAGCAGCAGCCACAGCGTGGAAACCGGGGGTGTTTCCAGTGTGGGGCTGAAGGTCACTACAAACGCGATTGTCCCCAGTTGAACCAGAATCGCAATAACAACAACAACCAGGGCAACGGGAATAACAACAATCAGGGTAATGGTAACAACAACAACGGGGGAAACAACAACAACAACGGCAATGAAGCTCGTGGTCGTGCTTTTGTGTTGGGTCGAGGAGATGCAGTGAATGATCCCAATGTGGTTATGGGTAAGTTTCTTCTCGACGATATTTATGTTACTGTCTTATTTGATTCGGGTGCTGATACAAGCTATATGTCCTTGAAAATGGGTAAATTATTAAAACGTACACCAACACCCCTAGACACCAAACACGTCGTAGAACTAGCCAATGGTAAAAGTGTAGAAGCCACACAGGTAGTCAAGGGTTGTAGTATTGTTCTAGCGGGTCAGACTTTCACGATTGATCTCATACCCATAGTCTTGGGTAGCTTCGACGTCGTCATCGGCATGGATTGGTTATCTCAACATCACGCAGAGATCTTATGCAAGGAAAAAGTTATTCGTATTCCTCGCTCCAGTCAAGAACCTCTCGAAGTTCAGGGCGACAAGAGTGGTGCTGTGGTTGGCATCATCTCTTACCTGAAGGCGCAGAAATGTTTACGAAAGGGGCATACTGCCATTCTGGCTCTCGTTACTGATGCATCAGCAAAGGAAAAGAAGCTGGAGGATATCCCAGTTGTACGTGACTTCCCTCAGGTGTTTCCTGAAGATTTACCAGGCTTACCGCCTCATCGTCAAGTCGAGTTTCAGATCGAATTGGCACCTGGAGCAGCGCCAATAGCCCGCGCACCATATCGTTTAGCTCCAACCGAACTGGAAGAACTGTCGAAACAGCTGCAAGAGCTCTTGGAAAAGGGCTTTATTCGTCCAAGCTCTTCGCCTTGGGGAGCTCCAGTGTTATTTGTGAAGAAGAAAGACGGTACGTTCAGAATGTGTATAGACTACCGTGAACTCAACAAGGTGACGGTGAAGAACCGTTATCCTCTTCCGCGCATAGATGACCTATTCGACCAGTTGCAAGGGTCGTGTTACTATTCCAAGATCGATTTGAGGTCAGGGTATCATCAGCTGAGAGTCCGGGATGAGGACGTCTCCAAAACTGCTTTCAGAACTCGTTATGGTCACTACGAGTTTCTTGTCATGCCATTCGGGCTTACGAACGCGCCAGCAGTCTTCATGGATCTTATGAACAGGGTGTGCAAACCCTATCTCGACAAGTTTGTTATCGTCTTCATCGACGACATTTTGATCTACTCCAAGAGTCAGGAGGAGCACGAGCAGCACTTACGCCTTATCTTGGAACTTCTTCGAAAGGAGCAACTGTATGCAAAGTTTTCAAAATGCGACTTCTGGCTTCGTGAAGTCCACTTCTTAGGCCATGTGGTGAACAAGGATGGGATTCATGTTGATCCATCCAAGGTTGATTCGATCAGAAACTGGCCAGCACCACGTACACCGACAGAAATACGCCAATTCTTGGGTTTGGCAGGTTACTACAGGCGATTTATTAAAGACTTCTCCAAGATCGCGCAACCACTCACTATGCTTACACAGAAAGGTGTCGTTTACAGATGGGGTAATACACAGGAGACCGCTTTTCAGTACTTAAAGGATAGGCTTTGCAGCGCGCCTATTCTCTCACTGCCCGAGGGCACGGATGACTTCGTGGTTTATTGTGACGCATCGATACAAGGGCTTGGTTGTGTATTGATGCAACGGGATAAAGTTATCGCATACGCCTCTCGGCAACTCAAGGTTCATGAACGGAACTACACGACGCACGATTTAGAGCTGGGAGCTGTTGTTTTCGCGCTTAAGATATGGCGACACTACCTGTACGGTACCAGGTGCACGATTTACACCGATCACAGGAGTCTCGAGCATATTCTTAAGCAAAAGGATTTGAACATGCGTCAACGAAGATGGGTTGAACTTCTGAACGACTACGAATGCGCCATCAAGTATCATCCAGGCAAGGCCAATGTTGTGGCTGATGCCCTCAGTCGGAAAGACACTCTACCTAAGCGCGTGCGAGCGCTACAGCTTACCATTCAGTCCAGTCTTCCTGCACAGATACGAGCTGCTCAGATAGAAGCACTAAAACCCGAAAACGTCAAGGCTGAAGCCTTGCGCGGTTCAAGGCAACAAATGGAACAAAAGGAAGACGGCGCCTACTATGTAACGGGGCGTATTTGGGTCCCGCTTTATGGCGGTTTACGCGAACTTGTGATGGATGAAGCGCACAAGTCTCGCTACTCGGTACATCCAGGGTCGGATAAGATGTACCACGATATCAGAACAACTTATTGGTGGCCAAACATGAAAGCTCTTATCGCAACTTACGTCGGCAAGTGTTTAACTTGTGCAAGGGTTAAAATCGAGTACCAGAAACCATCAGGCCTACTTCAGCAACCAGAAATACCACAATGGAAATGGGAGCAAATTTCCATGGATTTTGTTACTGGCCTACCTAGATCCCAGCGTGGGAATGACACTATCTGGGTGGTCGTTGATCGGCTCACAAAGTCTGCTCACTTCTTGGCTATCAAAGAAAAGGATAAGTTTTCTACCCTAGCAGACATCTACATGAAAGAAGTTGTTTCGAGGCACGGAGTGCCCACCTCTATCATTTCGGATCGCGATGCACGATTCACGTCAGAGCTATGGCAAGCAATGCATAAATCCTTCGGCTCACGATTAGACATGAGCACAGCATATCATCCTCAGACGGATGGGCAGTCTGAGCGAACTATTCAAACTCTAGAAGACATGCTTCGAGCGTGTGTCATCGATTTCGGCAACGGCTGGGAAAAGCACCTCCCTTTGGTGGAGTTCTCGTACAATAACAGTTACCATACCAGCATTCAAGCCGCTCCATTCGAGGCATTGTACGGACGTAAATGCCGGTCACCTCTCTGTTGGGCAGAGGTGGGGGATAGTCAGATTACGGGTCCAGATATTGTTGTGGACGCCACAGAAAAGATAGCACAGATACGACAACGCATGGCGGCAGCACGCGACCGTCAGAAAGCCTACGCGGACAAGCGTAGAAAGCCATTGGAATTTGAGGTCGGGGACCGGGTTTTATTGAAAGTTTCACCCTGGAAGGGTGTGGTACGTTTTGGTAAACGGGGCAAACTCAATCCGCGGTACGTCGGACCGTTCGAAATCTTAGAAAAGATTGGCAAAGTAGCCTACAGATTAAACCTACCTCCTGAACTCGGTGCAGTTCACAATGTATTTCACGTGTCCAATCTGAAGAAATGCCTATCAGATGAGACCCTTATAGTTCCTTTTAAGGAACTCACTATCGACGAGCGGTTGCAGTTCGTCGAGGAACCAGTTGAAATCACGGACCGGGATGTTAAGGTCCTCAAACACAAGAGAATCCCTCTTGTTCGAGTTCGTTGGAACTCCCAGCGTGGTCCAGAGTATACCTGGGAACGCGAAGATCAGATGCAAGAAAAGTATCCCCAGTTATTCGAAACCAATGCATCCACTTCTGAGGCTGAAGCTACTACTACTGAATTTCGGGACGAAATTCCAAATCAACGGGGGGATGATGTGACACCCCAGGAAAACCAGTGAACAATGTAACTTGTAACTTACCTAGCTTCCTCAGTGAGTGCGTACCAAATTTCGGGACGAAATTTCTTTCAAGTTGGGGATAATGTGACAACTCGAGTTTCTGACTTTCACTTTCGCATTTAATGCGCGTTGACTCTGACTGTCTAGCTGTTTGAATTATGGATTTGTAATTGTATTCGTTGTGTTTTAATGAGACATATCGTCATTTTGCCTATATGTGATTACTTGCCTATATGTGATTACTTGCTAATAGAAATTAGTATTGGAATTATTATTAGAATTATTATTAAACACTTAGTCTAGATCGAAACATAGTTCGAAGGATTCGAAGGACCACGAAGGATAACCTTCGACCCCGAAACATATCCTTCGAGCATGAAACATATCCTTCGACATTGTTCGGCCCGAAGGATCACGAAACATATCCTTCGATATGTTTCGGCCCAGTCTTTCCAATGGGCTTGGCCCATTACTGTGATACGTATATATGGGAATGCATGAAATCAGTAGTTATTTTTCTAAAAACCCTAGAGCATCTTTACTTGTGACGGCAACCACAACTTACGGAGACTTTGCTGATCAATTCTTTTGCTTACTATCCCGGTTAGTGTCCACAGTACATGATTTCTTGAATTGTTAACTGATTTGTAAGATGATTGTGTATGGGTATTAATCGGACTTGTATGCTAATCGATTATGTATGTTAATGGGATATGAATGTTATAATTGCCTAATCGTTTTGCAATATGTGTTTTTATGATCGGTTAGTATGGATGTTTTGAAAGATACTAGGGTTGTATGTTAATCGGTTGTGCATATTGGTAGGATTTGGATGTTCATCGGATTTGTATGCAAATTGGATCTGTTGTGATTAGGGTTAATGATAAGGCTTGTGGATTGGTTGTGATGTATACACTACGGATTGTTATTGTTCACTGTTCTTGAAAACGGAATCGTATAGGATAAAGTGTTATGCTTGTTAATCAAATTAGGGTTCTTGAGTGAAACCTTGTGATTATGCTTGTTTGATCCTGTTGACAATAACTGATTAGTGAAATTGTGTTAATGGATAAAACGTAACTGCCATGACCGAAAGATATCAATGGCCCGAACCATGGTAGTTTGACCGAACCATAATCTGATCGAACCATAGTTGACCGAAGGATACTGGTTGACCGACAGATAGTTGGACCGAAGGATAGTTTGGACCGAAAGATGTCATGGTCCGAAACATGACATTCGGTCCGAAGGATCATTGTGACACTTGTTTTCGAAAGATGATAGTATGAGTCGAAGGATACTAGGGTTTTGAATAATGTTTGAACAGTGGAACATACGTTGATTTAATTGACATGCCATGCTTAGTGATGAACGTGCAATACTACGTGCCGTGCTGATATGCAAACTGACTGCAATGTGAACAATTAATTGCATGCGTATCATTTTGAACATGAACTGATTTGTTATACGTGCATACACTAGGACGTGATTAATTACTTGTGAGTGCATAACTTAGCATACCGAGCAAACCAAGGTGAGTTCACACAGCCAAGGCATGGGTTCCCAGGGTGGGAATGGGTTGGATGATTACTTGTGCATACTTTGATACTGTAACGAACGATTAAACTGTTGATGCTTACGAACTACTCAACTGCCTTCGCACCCACCCTGGTCGGTAAAGACTATGGTCGCGAACGAACTGATAAATTGCCTTCGCACACACCCTGGTCGGTAAAGACTATGGTCGCGAACTAACGAACATAATCTTCGCACACATGCCTGTGAGGCCGCGATGGAACTGATACGATACGAAACTTAATTGAACAAACGCACCGTTACCCAAACTAAACTATAAACTGTGAACTCGCTCAACTAGTTTGTTGATTATCTGCTGCATGCCTTGCAGGACCTTAGGTACTTATGGAGCTTGCACTGGAGGAGCGGGACGTTGTGGGCAGTGGGTTAAGAACGCTATGTTTAAACATTTCGAATAATTGAACTTATGGTTTACTTGGGTTATTTACTTATGCTTCCGCTACTGATACTATGATTGTTTTGAAACGTCAATTGTATTGAATGGGGTTTTACGAATTACTTTATTTATATTATGCTATGTTCAATATGATTGATGGCTTGATCCTGGTCAGTCACGCTCCCAAGCGGTGATACTCCGCAGGTGGATTTTGGGGGTGTGACAGCTAAAGACCCGGTTTTGTAGTCAATAAGCACGTGGAAAACGAGTAGAAGCAGCCCCCAACGTTCAGAATGGAATATTCCAAAGTATCCCGGAATAATAGGATAGTTTGTTGGTTTCTTTTACTATAAATATGGATGGCCAGATCTCGTAGGACACTTCACTTCAACTCACTCCACTTCTAACTCTCGAATTCATACACAATTCACTTGTAATCGCACACTAACACTCATCACTTGCAATCATTGTAACACTTAGTAGAGATCTGAGCTTTATCCAGCACTGTATCCTGGTTATTCAAGCAATAAGAAGAACAAGGCAGCTGCGATTGTCAGCTCCCGAGGTTTTATGCCGGCGATCTAGATTGATCAAAGGCTTTCCTCGTACATCTCGTGTCATTTACTTTACTTTTTTGCTCATTGTTTGATCGTAGATACAGCTCAATATCCTGAGCCGTATCCTGAAACTGTTTTAGCAAATAACTTAACTTGAATATTTTTCACACATATTTCTAGCACACTACCTCACTTAACTAATTTGATCACTTAATTACTTCGGTAATTTTTGACCAAAACAATGACGAAGATGAGTAATTTTTTTAAATGTAAATGCGAATTTACACGAAACACATGCGATTTTATATTCATTTGTGTATATCATTTTTCACATGCGATTTTAGTAGTATAAACATGCAATTTTAAATGCATCAGTTTATATTTAATTTTTCACATGCGATTTCACTTTAATACGTGCGATTTTGAGTTATCTTGTTTTTTTTTGTGGCAAAGATCTCTAATTCATTCATGCGATTTTAAATTATAATAAAGCATAAGATTTGTTCAAAACATATATTCAAAATACAAAATAGTTGTATATTGTCAAACACAGCTACAACCATAAAAGATTAAACAGAAATTTAGTTACTTGAAGCAAAGATTTTGTCACGTTCAGTAGAGCTGAACTCCATCTTCTCCTTCACAGTGTTTAGAGCATCTGTCAGGAAAGAGAAGGCTAAGTCATCAGCTCGAGATTGCTCTTTTATGTGATCCAAAGCTTTGTCTCTGAAGCTTGATGGTGGTTCTTGAAGTAGCTTTTCCCATACTGCTTGATTGTTCTTTATTTGTTCAAGAATTTTGCCCTGCACATCAAGAACCAGATGAGAAGAGGTGACATTTATGTCAACGTGCGAGTTGACAATAGCTCTTTGATTGCAATGTTTTTGATTTTTTTCTATATCTTCAGATGCCATTTTTGTTTGGTCTGTGTTTTTGTGTGTGTTTTATTTTGTCTTCTATGTCTTAATATGGAAGGTAGTTATCTAGGTTTTTTATATTAATATAGTAAATTTATTATATAGGTAGGGTGGTAAGTTCAGTAGTATTTATTGTAAAATTCATCATTACATGTCAAATTATAGTCACATCGTTAATAAATTAATTTTTTTATATAAAATAATATTATTTTTAGTTTTTAAGATTGGTAGTTTGTTTTGTTTTTTTTTGCATTTTTATTATAAAGTATTTTTGAAAGTTTTTTTTTTCAGTGTTCTTATTCAAAATCGCACTTGATTCGAAAGAAATTCGCAAACTGTAAGAGACCAACATATAAATATCCTTTTTTTCTGATATCGCATGTGTATTATATCTGAAATCGCACACTATATGAAGAGTTCTTTGAAAAGTTTTTTGAAATCGCATGTGCATTATCATGAATTCGCAAACTATATGAAATATCATAGAATACTTAACTTTTTTACTGAAATCGCATTTGCATATCATGAATTCGCAAACTATATGAAATTTCAAAGAATTTCCTTTTTTATTGGATTCGCATTTGCATTGTCGATGATTTAGCAGGTGATTTGACATTCTGCATCATCTTCTTCGATAGTCAGTCCTTCCAGAATTTCTAAATTCATCAGAAGTTCATTTGTCGTTATAATTTCGATCGATTTGGTGAATAGGAATCGATCGATTTTTATTAATTGTTATAATTTCGTTTTTGGTTTTGATTTTAGGATTTGTCGTTATGATTTTTGAGGTTTTGTTTTGCCGTTTATCAGGTGTTTTAATCTTAAATTTGACGATTTTAACCTTGGCGGTCTCTTTTTTATTAATCCTAATTTGATAAATTTAATTGTAAAACACGCGCTTTAAATGAGATGATCGGACGGTTGTTGTTGTAGCGTACGTAATGTACGATTAGTGTATTTGTATGTTAACCGGCCTCTATATATATAGGATAAGGATCATGTGAGAAGTAGTAGGCTATTCGAGAAACTTGAGAAGTATTCTGGACCACACATTTTCCTTAAGCAAAAAAATGTAAAAAAATGCAATTTTTTTTTGGGATTTATACACATTTGTATATTGTTAATCTTTTTAACTATACATATATGTATATTGTCAATTATACATATATGTATATACATGTTTAAAATTGAAAAATAAGTGTTATTTAGGGTTTAGCATTAGTATTTAGGGTTTAGCATTAGGGTTTAGGGTTTAGCTTTATGGTTTAGGGTTTAGCTTTAGGGTTTAGCATTAGGGTTTAGCATTAGGGTTTAGGGTTTAGCATTAGGGTTTAGCTTTTGGGTTTAGCATTAGGGTTTAGCTTTAACTTTTGGGTTTAGCTTTATCTTTAGGGTTTGCATCAGGGTTTATCATTAAGGGTTTAGCTTTAGTGTTTAGTTTTAGCTTTAGGGTTTAGCATTAGGTTTAGAATTAGGGTTTAGCTTTAGGGTTTAGCATTAGGGTTTAGAATTAGGGTTTAGCTTTAGGGTTTAGGGTTTAGCATTAAGGTTTAGCTTTAGTGTTTATAATATAAGGTTTAGGATTTATAACACATATTTTTTCAATTTTAAACATGTATATACATATATGTATGGTTAAAAGATTAACAATATACACATGTGTATAAATCCAAAAAAAAAATTAAAAAAAAAATAAAAAATTTAATCCTTAAAGAAAAAGCTGCGATTTTTCCAAAAAAAAAAAAAATGCATTTTTTTCATCTTTTTTTCAACATTTTTTGCTTAGGGAAAATGTGTGGTCCAGATTGCTTCTCAAGTTTCTCAAATAGGGTGGACTTCTCTTAGGATCCCTACCCTATATATATATAGGGTAGGGATATGGTAAAAAGTGTCCAAAGTGTAAGAAGTGTAAGAAGTGTTTTAAGCCATTGGATCTTTGATCTAATGGTTGAGATCAATAGGGTATTAAAGTGTAAATTGTGTTTTAATTAGAAGGGGCTTTTGTAAAATTGAAGGGCAATAGTGACTTTTCCAACATTTCAAATATGGTAACCGTTTCAAAACCACCCATCAAACTCCTAAAGATCAGCGAATTATATGTAACCGCCATCAATCTCCAAAAAAAAAAATCAGCGAATTTCTTCATACTTTAAAACATTCCCAGATTTTTAAAACGTAATCGCAGATTCAAGTCATGGTGTTTTATCTGGAGACATTGTTGATGGCGTGGTGTTTTATCTGGAGACATTGTTCATGGCGTAGTGTTTTATAAATACAAAACATTCCCAGATTCAAGTCATGGTGTTTTATCAGGAGACCTTGTTCATAGTGTGGTGTTTTAAACATCTATGATTCAAGTCATGGTGTTTTATCAGGAGACATTATTCATGGCGTGGTGTTTTATCTGGAGACATTGTTCATAGCGTGGTGTTTTATCTGGAGACATTGTTCATGGTGTGGTGTTTTATCTGGAGACATTATTCATGCCGTGGTGTTTTATCTGGAGACATTGTTCATGGCGTGGTGTTTTGTCTCCAGATGTTTAAAACACTATGCCATGAACAATGTCACCAGATAAAACACCACGCCATGATTCAAGTCATGGTGTTTTATCTGGAATCCCCAGCAACCTTCTATGAATATAACACCATACAACTTAATAGAACACCAGAATAAAACACTATGATACACATTAACCTGCATCGCTGGACTCCCTAAATATATTTTGTTCAAATCGGAGAAGATGATCTGAATCGGAGTTCGGAGAAGACGATGACGGAAGGTTAACAAGATGACGTGAACTGTGATCAATCCCTAAACATTCTCATAGTCAGTTTTTTTTTCAGTTATATTGTAAATCAATTAAATGACAAAAAAATACAATTACTAATCTACCCTTTTGAATTAATTAAGAGGAGGGACACTTGTCATTCCAAGATTATTTCTTACACTTCTTACAAAAGACCCACTTTTTACAGGATCCTCTACCTATATATATATATATATATATATATATACATGTTTAAAATTGAAAAATAAGTGTTATTTAGGGTTTAGCATGCATTTTGCCCGGGTCGGGTTGAGTCGAATCGGGTCAGATCATATAAAAATGCATCAAACCAAATTTTATTTAATCAATAAAAGTACACCAAACATTATTATAAGTTATAACAAACCCACATAATAAAAGTAGTTGTTTAGTTTGAGTTTTCTATCTATAATAATAATAATAAATATTAGTAATAAAATTATGAAAAACCCAAAATAATAAATCCTAAATTAAATCATATATTAACTTTAATAATCAATGATGTAAGTGTGTACGACAAAAATAAGATACTACATATGAACTAAAATACTAAATCAATAAACAAGGAATAACTATAATCAGTAAGAAAAGATAAAAGCAAAAATGACTAGTTCCCATGCAACACGAGTGGGCTTTGGGTGTTTTGTTTTAAAGCAAAAGCCCACAACCATTCCATCTGTTTTAAAAAGTCAAACACAAATATCACGCCGTTTCATTCTCTTCTTCTCTATTCTCAGTCGCCTTTTGAGTTATCGGAGCACTTCGTAGGACCATCCTTGCACCGCCACCGGCCACCAATGATGTAGATCTGGGTCACACATTTCCGACATGTTCAAGGGGTGCGATTACAAAATTTCGAGGGGGGCGATCGAGATTTTACCGGACGGATCACACTAAAAAAAGGAAATCTAAGGGGTGCGGCCGCCCACCCACACATACTAGTAGGTCCACCCCTGACCCTACCTGCCCATTATGCCACCTCTACTAAAATTTTAGCGTTTGATTCAGTCAACTGAAGTAGAAGACTGAAGGTTAATTTTCGTTACAAGGAGGAGAGGTTGGGGGTTCTCTTTGTAACCACCTTCCGGCGTGAGAATCAGGATTTGTTTTGAGAATAGTAAGTGTGTGTTTAAAGTTCGAGAGCAAGAAAGCGATCTTTAAACCTGGTAGTGAAGTTCTCTATTTATAGCCAAAGGGTTGTGAAGGAGGTAGAAGGCAGCTGGGTCTTAACCAGCTGTCAATTCTAGAGAATATCCATTTGGTCTTCTCTGACAGGACAGAACCGTTAATCAGGACTAGGGCTGACCTGGCACGGTTTTACTCGTTCCACCTCAGCGTTTTTCAGTTCTTCTTGTCGGGCTGTCACTAGCTGTCCTTTGAGGATTGTGCAGCAGGGCTTGAGGAACAATGATTGGTGCCACGTGTCGTCCTTTTACATTGGTTGTCTTATATACTCCCCCTGTCATTGTCGTGAATAAACCACGTTTTCCGCCATCTCTGTTTGACAGCGTTCGTGCTCTACTTGAACGACGTTTCTTCTGTGATATGGTCCCTTGAGTGCACGTCCGCACATGCTCTTTGGGACCGTACCCCTTCAAAGAGGTTATAATACCCAAACTGGTAGCAGATGTGCAAGATCAATAGTGCCTAAAACAAGGTACCCATGAAATGGAATCCAACATTCCTTATAAATCTAACATCCAAATATTGTCAGCAATATACATTTCTCTGGACACTAATTAAGGTATACAATCGGCTCGTGCTGATACGAAGAATGTGAATATCCGAATGAATCCATGAAGACCATAAGCAGACGGATGGTATATATTTATTTCAAACTAAAAAGAAGGATACATCCCCAGCAGAAGCCAGTCAAAACAAAATCAGACTAAACCCTTTCGAAAAGTAAGATTCTCTACTACATATATCAAGAAAATGAAACTTCCTAAGTGTGATGGTGCTTGCGCGGTAGAATTGCCTCCTTGCAAACAAGACTCGCCTACAGATAGAATACTAGATTAAAAGTGCCACAACGACATGCCCCCCCTACCTTTCAAATATAGTTCAAAGTTTACGATTTGAACAAAACATGTTTAAAATGTGAAAAACAGTAAGTCTAAGTAACAAAGACATACCACAGAGGATTATGGTTGATCTCCGAAGAATCCATTGCAGGTTTTAAGAGGTCTCTCCTTCAGTTGCAGCCTCACCTGCCAGCCAGCCACCAATCATCATTAATTACCGACTTAAGTGAAACCGAGAAAACATTACAGATATTGGAAATCATGTACAAATTTTACATTTTTTGTAATCGTGGGTAGGTCAGAGTGTCAGACAGAGGTGAGCCAAAGCACATTTAGTCGAAAAAAATTATTTTTATACATAATGTGACTATGCGAGTCAAATATGATAACGTTGTGATATTTCAGTAATAATCTAAATATCTGAATAAGTTGCTTTAGGAGGTTATGCATTAAATTTATGAGACTTTTGACCCACTCAACCCCTTTGATCCGTTAGCTTGATGAAAATTTTCTGATGAAGGAAGGGAACACAAGTGAACATACAAAATATCAGGTAAAATCGTAAACAGGAACTCTACAAAGAACTTAGTATTATAGACTTACAATGGAGAAGATACTGACCTCTTAGGTTAGAATTAAATCCACAAGTTGTCAAATGTTTTGCGAGTTCTTCTCCTAAGACTGTTTGCCAGTTTGGTGTAACCTTGGCTTCAGGTACAGGCCATACAATTGCCGTCTTTGTTTGAAGATTTACACTTGCAGCTGATACAAGTGGCTATAATAAACATATAAAGTATTTTCAGTAACTTGATTCATTTCAGAACAGATACAACGGTAGAGAACATATATACAATGATAAAGAAGTTATTCACTCAGATATGCAATTATGTGATTTCTGTTTTTCGAGGATGTAGAAAATACAAATATGAAGTTTTAAACAACATAAATATGCAATGTATGAAAAGAGTTCTTACTTGACTCTCCAAAATCCTTTTTACTTTTCCAGAACACCCGCCACAAGTCATACCCTGATATAGAGGAGAATTTCTAAGTTAAGAAACATTCTAAAAAAAGTACTAAAATTGAAGAAAAAAAAAAGAGTACTAAAAGAATCTATAAATAAGCACATATATATGGTCCATGAGCCTACTAGAGACCATAATATTAACTTTTATGATAATTGATTATTTTGATTTTCACTTCACTTTTAAAAAGAATATTATGTATTAATTTTAATTTAAATGAGCCGGCACTGGCCAAGGTTTTTATGAGCCGAGCTCGGGCTCATGTTTCAGCTCGTTAAGAATAAATGAGCCGAGCTGAGCTGGCTCATATAACTTCGAGCTTGAGCCCAAGCTGAAGCACGCTAGGCTCGCTCGTCAAGCAGCGCTACTGCAAGAAACGGATGTCGTATGTTTTGGAATTCTCCAATCCTAATCCAAATGTACACAAACAAAGATTTGTCAAACATCTGTCTGTCTGTTGTACTATATCTGCAAACATTCATTGTTGTAACACCAACCACTTAACTTCAGAGGATACCGAACAGCCATGTAGAAAATTTTGATATAATCATTTAGAGTTTTATATAGAAAATTCTGATTTAGAACAAGTTCCTATTCCGATATGATAAAAAAAAAATATGTATAAGCGCATCTGGCACTTTTATATCTGTTTTATATGGGCGTATACAAGTGGAATACGGCGGTACAGGTGTATACAAGTGGTATCGGACAAGTGCTTTAAAAAGATGGAAACACTATAGACTTGTCATAAAAAGTCTACATTCAAATTCTGACCAAATGGGGCGGGGCGGGGCATATACAAGTGGTATAGCGGTGTACTTATACGTGTGTACAGTGCTTTAAAAGGATCGAACCACTAAAGATTTGACATGATATGTCGACATTCAAATTCAAAGTCTGACCAAATGGTAAATGTACCCCTGTAACTAAATGCACAAACCCCTGCTAGTTATACCCATCGTGAGAGGAAAAATGACGGGCCCCACACCCTTTTAAGCCCTATGATACGGCACATATCATACGAACTATAAGGCCCGTATAACTAAACTGAACTGATTTGAAAAGGGGTACACCGTACATTCAGAGTACAAAGGAGTGGGTTGGGATTAGCACAAATATATTATGACGATCAAGTATCATTTGATCAAAATGATCCTTAACCAAACAAATGCCAATAAAATAATACTTACCCCAACATCCAAAACAATCACATCAGACAAATCATCATCAACTCCAACTACAATCGGATCCACCTTCACTTCCCCTCCATCACCACCACCACCACCTCCACCTCCACCACCTCCACCCCCACCACCACCACCGGAAGCAGCCGAGCTCGAAACACACGCTAACCGAAACTCAGGTCTTGCTCGCCGGACATGGAGTTGTGGAAGCTGATTCCGGTGGATATGAATTTGATTTGGGGTTTTTGAGAGACTGAATATAGTGGTGGTGGACAATGATGATGACTCCATTTTCAAATGGGAAATGGGTTGGATTGAGGGAGGATTATAGAGGTTTTGAGTTTTACCTACCTACCACCATGCTTCATTGAAAGTTGAAATGTTATTAATAATTTCTGCAACGTTATCTGCGGCTCTTATTAATTATTAGGACCCTTGGATTCAGAGCGTTTTTTTCTTTTTTTTTTTTTAATAAAGTAAGAGGCCAGTCTTCACCCATGCTTTCCATGTGCTATATAAAACTTCATATGCCAAGTTGTGGTCCACTGGTGGAAAGTGCTTAAATTCTCAAATGAGGCTCAGGTTCGATCCTCATTAACCACAAGCGAGGTGGTAAGGTTTACCTACTTTGGTGGGGTTGGGTCGCGGGTTCGAGCCTGGCAGTCAGGATTAAGTTTCCATGAGGTGCGAGGAAGGGCTCTGCACTGCACTCCCCCTCATTCGAACCCGGGTGGCTGTGCTTCCGATAAAAAAGGTTGAAGCGCAGTTGGTAGTGGGTTTCCAATCGATCTACACCTTTCAAAAAAAATATAAAACTTTATATACAATTATAATTTATAAACATTTAAAAAAAAGAACTATAATCTGGAACTGTTTTTAAGAATGAAAAAAAAAATAAATCCAACAAATATCTTTCCTAATTTCAAATTCATGTCAACTAGTTTTAAGCTCCCGGGGTGGTAAAGCCGTGCTACCAACTTTTGGTGAGAGGGGGCAACAACGAACGAAAGTGAAAAAGCGTGAAAGCAAACATCCTATGTAATTATCACATACATAGATCCTTTTGTTTTCCAAACTTTCCTTCAGGCTGAACGGTATGGTGACGGAGGGATGGACGGTGACAGGGGTGGCGGGATGGGGTGACGGAGCGGCGCCGAGAAGAAAGAGGGGGGCCCACATGTTTTGGTCCGTCCTGGACGTCGAGAAACAGACGGAGAGGACGGTGACGGGATGAAGGGGGGGGGGGAGGGATGGGGTGACGGCCGGCGCCGGGGCTGAGGACGGCCATACCGTCCAGCCTCAGTTAGTAATATAAAGGCACCTGCTTAGGTGAAATGAGTCAACAAAAATGTGTCCTACAATTACCTAAATGCTTATGTGAAATGACAACAAAAATGTGTCCTACAACATCCTAAAACCTCATTCTGACATGACTCCTAGATCAATTAGTCAAGGATTAAAAGTCTACTAAGCCCCATACCATACGATATCATACCCTATGTTGTCAAAAGCGCGTCGGGCGCGCGCCTATATGCATCTCAATTATCCGCATATATTACACAAATATGTGTAGGTCTCGCTACCCATTTTACAACGCAACTGAGCTTAACCTGCTTAATTAACAAGGCTAACTTTGTGCTACTTGTGTAGATACATTTATGTCATTTCAACAAGCGTTCCAACTCTCCCTATGCTGATTCATAGCCCATGTCCTAGTTACAAGTTCTGTTTTAGTAGTCAATAAGTAAGTTTCAAAAAAGGTTATGGCATTTGTATCCTTAAAACCAACAATTTATGGTTTTTAATTAAGAGTATTGTACTTAAGACATAATCAAATATAACTCTATAATTGGATTATTATAATGGTAGGTTATCGTATAATTGTTGAGATTTAAACCGAATAAACACATGCTTAATGTCTGACGGATGCTATGTGACATAAACTTCAATATTATACGTTGATTTAAGTCATGCATTATACTGTAATTAGTGACAGACCCAAGATTTATTTTCTAAGGGGGCGATCAGGGGTTTAACCAAACTTTTAAGGGGGGCAGTCAAGATTTTTGCTTACAAATTAAACTAATATTTTTTTAAAGGGAGTGCCCACCCCCTTGGCTAGTATGTAGGTTCGCCAATGTAATAAGATATCATGGTAAAACCCTATTGTGATTTTGGGAGCAGAAGCATTTGGCTAGGGACCTCCTTTGTTGGAGTCACCACTTGGGTGTTATGTCTTGCACAAGTATGGTGATTTAAAGCAGATGTATTAACACAAACATTCGTGTTATTTCAGACTTCACAAGCACCGCACATGGAAAACCATTTGATGATTTGTATTTTTATGACTTTAAATACTTATACTTGTATATTGTAAGAACTAACAGGGGATGAACAAGTTCTAATTTTTATAATTTTTTTTAATGGACAACTAACAAGCTAATAAGTAATAAGAGATGAGGGAGGGAAAGATATCACCGCCTGAACACAATGATGTATAATGAGCACACATCTTGTCAAATTGAGACATTATTTACAAAAAGTAAAGCAGAAAAAAGAAACAGGATAATTCATAAATAGCTTAAATTAAGACAACAAATTACAACTTTTATTATGCAGCTTAAGAAAATCATACTTAACACGTTAATTACTTATAGAACTTGAAAAATGTTGATCGGGTCAACATAACATAACCCGACCTAAACCGTAAAACTCAGTAACAAAAGAAAAATGACATCTAGCAATTTCGAAAAAAAAAATTCACGGGTAAGATCTTTTACTAAAGCTTCGGTTTTGCATTCGCAGTTTCTAACGACCATTTAGGAGGGATAATTTTGTAATCTTGCACCGGTTTCTCCTGTGCTTCGGCTTCAT
This sequence comes from Helianthus annuus, assembly GCF_002127325.2. Taxonomy (NCBI): domain Eukaryota; kingdom Viridiplantae; phylum Streptophyta; class Magnoliopsida; order Asterales; family Asteraceae; genus Helianthus; species Helianthus annuus. The sequence continues at coordinate 73,140,752 of NC_035441.2, forward strand.
CATTTTCCAGTACATCGCTGGGGAATGCATTCGGATTGATCTGAATACATTTCTGCAACGCCACAAATGGGTTCACACAATCGGATCCTTTCTCTTCAGCATTGCTCTTCATAAAACATAAGAAGGCCTCAGAAAACTGGGACCCGCAGGGCCCGGTCCTAAGGTTTTGAATGCACGGGCATTCTAATGCTTTTTGAGCTTTGGCTTCCGGAGATAGGTTTTCGTCCTCATTGCCGTATGCGGTGGCTTCAGCAAGCAGTGACTCCATTGAAGATGAAGATGAGTCCTCCGTTTTTGGATCTGGTACAGGTGAATCGATGACCGTGCTTTGTTCTTGCCCCATTTTGTATCACTGTAGAGAAAAAAATGAAAAGATACACACGTTTTTGAGACTTATGCAGTTTGGTTGTGACTCTGTAACGGTATGACTAACGGTTTGGAAAATTAACCAGACCGTTTAGCCTTTTTAATGTGTTTATTTTTATTTAGAAATATGAAGTTACCTATATGCATGATTGTATTCATAAACCCTTTATTATTTTAATTTGGAAAGAAAAAAAATGGTTCAAAGCAAGTGCCAAACCACCAAACCAGTGGCGGACCCACCAAACCTGGCTGGTTTGGTTTGCTGTTTCTCAGTGGTTGGGTCCACTCCTATTGATCCAAACACTATTTTCTTCGACAATCTAATTTATTACAGCTGATCTTATTTATGCAGAGTCACATAATCACTTTCTAAGCTTCCTATAAATGTTTTTTTTCTTGGACAAGTATGTATACAAAGAAAGAGAATATCTGGTACATGTAAGTAACTAGATAGGTGATAAAAGGTAAGCATCATCAATGTCGATTGTCATCAAATTTAGTGAGATATACGTTTGGGGATTCTTACAAACAAACCAATAGTATAAAGTCTCAAACATTGACCTGTTCCTATGTATGAAAAAACCATATACTAGCTTGGTTAGGTTTCTTTCATTAGCAAGTTCAAGGACAATGAAAACTTGTGAACTTGTAAGGCAAAAATCGAACTAAAAAATTACGCTTGGGGTTGAGTATAACCAGACATCATCTTCTACAACATCCACCTATCATCTTCTTCTATGAATGAACTAGGTTTAATTGATCACAAACCTACAATCCACTTATTTAATTTAACAACCTACCAAAAGCAACAACTGTTTTGGGTGATGATGATGAACAAAGGATTTCGGCTACTATATTAATTCCATCCCAAAGTTGAAGTTATAGAATACAAGAACGCTAGGGTTTATCTTCATACCTCGCATTAACCAGACACAATCAGATCAAATTGAACACTTAAATCAGAAACAATCCCGCACAGAAACTGCCCCCGAATACACACCACATTTAAACCTTAGCTGTTAAATCTGTCTTCTATTTCTTATGAAACGATAATCAATCACAAGTTTCATAAACAAAAAAACAGAAAAAATGAAGAGATACCTTGTGGTTGGTTGGTTGGGGCGATGGGAAAGCTCGCTCTGTGAATTGGGGGTTTTAGACTGATTAAATGTTTGGTTAGGTCAATGATAAAACAAAAAAAAAAATATGAAAGTCTTTTAAAAAGAATAAAAGGTCTACTTTTAAATTTGATTATTATTCTTTCAACATCAACAAAGAAAAGCCATGTTTTAGTCTTTTAATCTTCTGAGTCTAAAACCAAAAAGTTTAAAGTCGTGAGTTCCTAATCGCTCATCTTATAATTTTTTAAGTCCTTGTGTTTTAGTGGTTTTAACAATGATTATAAAAATCTCGACTAGAGGTCGATTAATCGTCGATTAGTCAAAATTAGTCCCGATTAGTCTCCTGCTAGTCACCACCCCACCACCCGAGTAGCGATTACTACAACACTGGTTTTAACCACTTGAGTTCAAAATCAAAAGTACACGTAAAAAAATTGAATTCAAAACGTTTATAAAATGAGTGGTTAGAGACTCAAGACATTAAACTTTTTGGTTTTGCACTCAAGTAGTTAAAACCACTAAAACACAAAGACTCGAAAAGTAATTTACTCCATAGAAAAGAGTGTCTACGTCTACAATAAAAACACATGTTTAGAAATTAAATTTTGTGTGTGTAAGACCATGGGTATGGTGGGGCGGGGGTTTGGGGTATGGGTTGACACGTGGACTTTGAGGGGCACCGCTGGTCAGTTGTATGTTGGGTCGGTATGGCGGAGCGTGGCTAGCCCGCATGGGTTGGCCACGTGTTATATTTTTTTTTTCAATTACTATAAAAATACACACAAAATTAAAAAAAAAAGCCTAAAATTATTATTAAAATTTCCTAAAAATTACCAAATCCTACAAAAAAAAATACATTTAAATCCTAGCCACCTATAGCCTAGCCAACTCAGCCAATGAGAGCCGGCCACGGAAGACCGCTAGGCCCGCCCAACGCCCAGGTTGAACCCCCGCCTAAGGGGCCACGCCGAAACCCAAGCTCACCCAAAGTGGTGACTTGGGCGTTTGTACCCAACCCACGCCCCAACCCCGCCCCATACCCCATAAATTGGTTTTTCATCATCGGTTATATAATTTAGCTAAAAGCTAAAAATATGACTTTTCAAATAGTCTAATGCTTGCTTGAAATTGGTTTATTTATAAACCAATCCAGCTTGCCTCGAATTATTTAGTTTAAATTATTAGTAATATTATGTGTGTTAGTGGGTTGTCGATGTTTATGTCCACGTCGTAAACTCATATAATATATTTCGATTTATGTTCCAGCTTTAGCCGATACACACCACTAATTGTTCACTTTGCCACGACTAACTCTAGAGCTATTCAAATAGCTCATGACCCAAAGCTAACTCAAATCAGTTCATTTGCAAACCAAGCAAACTCGGCAGGATCGTTTATTAACCAAACCAAGCTCAATTCGGCTCGTTCACAAATCAAGCCTGGTCAGCTCAGTTTTTTACAAACCAGTCTGGGCATTGGTTCGACTCATCAACAACCCAAACTAAAAAGCATTTTATACGAGGCATTAGAAGCGAGTCTATAAATTTAATCCCTATTACAAAGAATGGATTAAGGGTATGTTTGGCAAAAGTGGCTAGAAGCTGGTGGCTGAAGGCTGGAAGCTGTAGCTTTTTAGATATATTTAGGTGTTTGGCAAAGTAGCTGAAGCTTTTAATAAAATGTATAAAATGACCAAAATGGACATAACTAAAAAAACATAACTAAAAAACTTCATTATCTTTAGAGGTTAAAATAGTCATTTTTCACTAAAAGCTTGTAGCTCATTCTAAACGCTACTAGTAGGAGCGTTCAACAAAAAACTTCAAGCTCCTAAGCTAAAAGCTTCAAGCTCCTTCAACGAGACAATGTTTTTTTATTGAGTAGGAGTTTTTTCTTAAAAGTTAGAAGCTCCTAAAAGTTCCATGCCAAACATACCCTAACATTGTGTTCCAAAGTTTACTAATGGAAGGAAAGGAAAAGAAACAAAAAGAAAGTAAAAATATTTTGTGTTCCAGAATTTTATTTAAGGAAGGAAAATAAAACATGTCGTGTTCCTGAGTTTCATTTAAGGAAGGAAAAAAAAGGAACTAAAAGGAAAACTAGACTAAATTCTTTAGTTTTTCTTTCCTTCCGATTTGAAAGGAAATAGTGGGAAAGACATCTTTTTTTCCTTTCCCGTCTTTTCCTTTATCACTTTTACCTTTTTTTCTTTTCAGGAAGAGAGAGTAAGTGTCGAATTAGGGGAAAACCCTAAAATCTTGACTATGATGTTTACTCCTAAAATTATCAATGGCACTTCCTCTTCTACAAGCTTATTAGCTAAAACCATAAACATTCTTCAATCTTGAAGCTTAGGGGACTAGGGGTGGAATCACTAGTGATGGATTCCATCACTCCCACTATCCAATCAAGTAATGCCATGTCATTAACCCAATTTCCATCACTAGTGATAGAAATGTAGAAGGGGTGGAATCACTAGTGATGGAATTCTATCACTCCCTCCCAATTTTTTTAATTTTTATTTTTAAATTAGAAATTAAGAATAAAACACTAAAATTAAAAATTTCATTAATTTTAAAACATACTACTTCAATTTCACATACTAGAAACATACAATTTGTAAAAAAAAAAAAAAAAAAAAAAACCTACTCCTCGAATTTAACATACTAGGAACATACAATTTAAAAAAAAAAAAAAAAAAAACCTACTCCTCGTCCGAATCCGGAAACTCCAAACCTAGAGAACCTACTAGTTCGATGTCGTGGCTCGTCGGTTTACGTAAAAACTCGTTAGAATACAACTTAATGACCGCATTGCAAAAAAATTGCAAACACTCACGTGAAGTTCTTTCAGACATAGCTAGGTATTCATCATATTGATCGGGTGGGTTACCTGTCGCTAGTTGGCGAATGGCGGACGTGCATTTTTGAATCGGCGTGAAACTTGGTTTACCCCTCGCATCGTAACCTTCTTGAAACCATCCCTCGCTTGCCTCGATGTCTCCAACAATCTTTAAAAATAATTCTTTGGGTAAACGAAAACGATCTCTAAACGTTTCGGAATTGTATAGCGGGTTTTCCACAAAATAATCGTTCATCAAAACTTCGTTGGCACGTATACGATCACGGCCGACCATCTTCTTCTTTGGGCGGGACGACTCGGTATCAAGCTCGTTATACACCGACACAAAATAGTTTAGCGTGTCGTTGTCGGAAGACGACTCGGTATCGGTATCGCTAGACATCGGAAACGTCGAATCGGTAGGGAATTCCATTTGAGAAAGATATAAAAATTGTGTGAAATGGGTTTAAATTGGTTAAAAGATAGAGTTTGGTGTGTGAAAAAATGGTTAAAATGTGGATATATATATAAAAAAAATGGATTATTTTTTTTTTTATTAAAGTTACCGTTCATCAACCATCGGTCATGTGCAACGGTCGTTTTTTTGAAATTTCAACGCGTTATGTGATTAACGCGTTAGATATATCACGCGTTAAAAAGTCAGCGGCGGCGGTGTGCTTATCGAACATCACGCGTTAAACTTCTCTATAACGTGCCCGCCCCGAGTGGCCTTATGTCAAACGCACGTAGAGTTAAATATAAGGACCAATGAAATTCATGATTTAGATAGTCATGTCATGGACCAATGATTTTCTAAATTCCTAAAAATCCTGAATAAATCCAAATACTTTCGGCCTCTCTCTCTCTCTCTCTCTCTCTCTATCTCCACAACTTTCGACAAAAATCATATCATCTTGATCCAAATTTCTTCAACAAAAATGGAAGAAGAAGAGGAAGAAATATGCAAAACACCTTTGACAAACACGGTTATAGTTGTTTGTATCGTCGCAGGTTCTTCTGGTGTATTGTACGGATATGATACTACGGTTTCTGGTTAGTTTTCTTTTTTCATTTCTTATCAGAAATGAAATGAAAGAACCAAACCAGATTGGTTCTAAACTTTTAAAAAAGAAGATTGGGTTTAAAACCCGTCTTTTCTTTTAAACCCTGTTATTCGAGCTTAAAACCAAATGGTTTATTCTAAACAACAACCATATGAGTAGCAAACCGGTTTGGTTTGGATTGGTCCAGTTCATGGCTCGATTATTTTGGTATGTAATCAAGATTTATGTTTGCTTGTAGGAGGGGTGATGATGATGACGCCATTCTTAGAAAAATTCTTCCCCGCGGTTCTAGCGAAGATGAGGGACCCCAAAGAAGACCAATACTGCTTGTTTGATAATCATAAATTAACCGCATTTATAGCATCCATGTTCATAGCGGGTTTGATGTCATCTTTGTTGGCCGGACGGGTTACACGTGTCATAGGACGCCGCTTTAGTTTGATTACCAGTGGAATCCTCTTCATAACGGGCAATGCCTTTGCGGTTTTTGCAGACAATGTTACTACACTCCTTGTGGGCCGCCTGTTCGTCGGCTTTGGCATCGGATTCGCAAATCAGGTGTGCACTTTTTATATAATGTAAGTCCCTGGATCCATACAACTGATGTTAATAAAGGCTCTTGCTGTACCCCTACGGTTAGACCAACCTCGAGCTAGGGGTGGCACAATGGAGGGTCAAGTCAAAACGTGTCCGTTTTTAGTAGAAGCGGACATGTCCGGTTGACCTTCAAACATTTTTTACTATGAAATATAGACTTTAGGGGACCTATGACCCGTTTGAAATAAAATATCAACATGAATCAACCGACTTGACCCTTTACCTTCCTAAAGAAACTAAAATAATTCAAATTTGAATGCCACATGGGCAGTAATCAGTCGGTCCCAACGGTTTTTTAACATCCGTAACAAATGTGCATAATTTGTTCCTATCTCTACAAGGCTGCACCAGTATACATAACCGAAATGGCACCATCAAAATGGCGAGGAGCTCTAAACACAGCTTTTCAATTCTTCGTATGTTTGGGCGCCGTCATTGCCAGCTTAATAAACTTAGCCGCTAACCACTCGAAAAGCAGCCACGGTTGGCGGCTCTCGTTGGGGTGCGCCAGTGTACCAGCCACGGTCCTCATCATTGGGGCTTTATTTATCCCCGACACCCCATCAAGCTTGATCCAACGCGGGAAGAGTGACGAGGCCCTGGCCGCATTGACCAAGGTCCGGTCAACCAGGGAGGGGGCTGAAGCCGAGCTAAACGACTTGATTAACTGCAATGAGGCTGTGAGATCGAACCATGAGTGGCATTACAAGACACTAATGCAGCCTAGATTCAGGCCACATCTAGTGTTGACATTATTGATTGCAGGGTTTCAGCAGCTCACGGGGATCGGTATGATTGCTTTTTACGCACCTGTGGTGTTGAGGACGATAGGGTTGCGGACCGAAGGGTCTTTGTGTGGAACTTTAGTGATTGGAGTTGTGAATTTGGCATCTGTATTCATGTCAACTTGCATGGTTGATAATGTTGGAAGGAGGTTAATGTTTTTACAAGGTGGTTTGCAAATCATTTTTGGTCATGTATGTCCATTTTTCCCTTTCTTCTTTGCTTAAACTGCGTCTTAGAGGTCGGTCAAACAGTAAGCCGGGCGGGTTGGGTTCACCCACAAACACTTTCTTATTCATTTTAAAGATATTTTTTGAGTAATTAACGCGTTAGTTGCCTTATAAAAACCATTTTGTTACAAAAATAATTTAAATCGTTGAATAAAAAATAAGAATAAAACCTTTTTGCTTCGCTTAACCCGCTTCTTAGAGGTCTCACGATAAGCAAGGCAGGTTGGGTAACGGGCCACGCTAGATGGTTGACCCGCAAACACTTTCTTATTCATTTTAAAGATATTTTTTGAGTAATTAACGCGTTAATTGCCTTGTAAAAACCATTTTGTTACAAAAGTAATCCGAATAAAAATGATTTATTAGGAAGTTGTGTGCATCTAAGAACAGGCTTAGGGGGATTTTCAAATCGTTTCGAGTCTTTGAGATTAAATCATAAGAGGGTAGAAATCGACTGCATATACAAATATATCTATATATATATATATATTCAGAAGAACTTACCAACTTAAAAACTAATCGAAATGAAGGTATTCATCGCATGCACACTTGCGATTCAATCACAAGGCCAGTATGACGAACTCGAGGATAGCTATTGGATCGCGGTGCTAGTGTTAATGTGTCTAATTTCATCAGCGTTTGGATGGTCATGGGGTCCACTTACTTGGCTTATCCCGAGTGAAATACTACCAATAGAGGTTCGTGCAGCTGGAACAGGCATCGGTGTCTCAACAAACTTCATTATGACTTTCATACTGACTCAGTGTTCAATGTCAATGCTATGTTCTATGAAATATGGTTTGTTCTTCTTCTACGGTGCCATGACGTCGCTGATGACGGCCGTTATCGGTGTTTTCTTGCCGGAGACCAAAGGAGTTCCCCTTGAGTTCATGGACACTGTTTGGTGTAAGCATTGGTATTGGAAGTATGTTGTTACCGCACAGGTTTGACCTTAAACAGCAGCACCTGTTTGAAATGGTCATGAGGAGCCTGAAGCAAAGAGATAAGACCACTTTTGACTCCTGCACTAAAGATTATTTACCTAACACAGGGATGAAATGATGTGATGTTCGGGTGTTAAGGGAAACGATGAAGATTGTGAGTCCGTTCTTCGTCTTAAACTACGGATCTGAAATTGTTAATTTGATAGGACCATAGTTTTTTGTAATTTTGTTTTGAGTGCTAATCATGTTGATGATAGATTATTGTTCTTTGGTTTCAAGGTGCTCTAATCACTTAGAAATGAGTTTTAACTAAAAATCCTTTAACTATCACGTTGTGATTTAACTAAAAATTAATGAAAAAAAATTGTGATTGGTTGCTTTACACATGGGCCCACCTCTATCTCCCACTTGCGCCCGTGAACATGCTCACGCCCCCTTGGGTGCGCCCCCCTTTAATGCCCTCAGGGTGGTGTCTCATACATTAAACACGTCTACGTGGCGTGGGGTGTGAAACCTTAACGTTGAGTCTTATCTCTTGCGTCATACAATCCAAACCAGTTAAATATGGCCACATCATCTCACATACGCAATGTGGCACATAACATTAGGCCTTTCGTGTCATGTGTCACATGAATAATGTGACGAAAACATATAAAGCTTATAGAATTTCTTATAACATTAGGACTTCGTGCCATGTGTTATGTGAATACACGGGATGGAAACCTGTAAAGCTTGTTGGCCATGTGTTATGTGAATTCCCGATTCAACAAAACTTGTTGAGTCGGGAATTCACATAACACTTGAAGTTGGTTGAGTTGGGCTGATAATGTTGAGTTTAAACAAGTCATAAATCCGTGAACTTTGGGGGGGGGGGGCGCAAATTTGACAAGTTGGTTAAATTTTCTAGTTATGTTAGTTATGATAATGTCTTGGCTACCATATTAGATTTTTGCTTAGCTATTTTCTTGTTGACCAACTTTGGTTTCTTCTATTAAATACATAGCCAAGTTTATGGTTATGTATGAGAGTTAAAATATTATTGTAATGAAGTTTTGAGTTAGCTTCTTCGTAATAAAAGATCAAGGCTTAGGCTCTTAGCAAGTTGAGTTATTTCGTAATAAAAGATTAGGTCTTAGCAAGTGGAATTTTTAATTAATTGGTGTAATGTAAGGTTGAAGTAAGCTTGTCATTCAAAAGAAATGATTAGGTCTTAGCCAATTAACTTATGTAATTTCACATTTCATTAAACCTGGTACCAATTAATACTTAATTGGTATTACAGCCTATAGTATTTCTTACCAATCAACTTTTTATCAACGTTGGTTCGGGAACTGGGTTAGAACACATTCTCTTGGTTCGGAAATTGGGTTAGAACACATTCTCTTGGTTCGGAAATTGGGTTAGAACACATTCTCTTGCTCAACGCTATAATATCATGACTTCTAAAAGTGCGGAGTCTTTTCACGTCTTACATATGAGTTATCTTTTTTTTAACAGCAAATTTCTTTACTTCTGTCGTCTGTGGGACTCGAACCTAAAACCTCTTCCTCCCAAGGTGTTTAAAGGCATTGCCTTTGCCAATGGACCACCACCCCATTGGTTATATGAGTTATTTGATTTTAGAAATACTCGTGAAACTAGACTTGACCTAAAAATTGTCAACAGTAAAGCCATTTCGGTTTTTTTCCTTTTCTGTCCTTTTTTCCTTTTGTGTTAATTACGATCTTGTCGGTGTCTGAATCCTAACCATTGTAATAACATAATAAACAATTCCACACTTCACAACCAAATTATACTTTGTATTTGGTTTGACCCATAAATATATGTGTAACATTATTAACCAATCAATCTTTAGTTCTAAAACTCATACAAATGACACAACCATTAATCACCAATTATAAAAGAATCAGTTATCATTCAACACCTGGTCCAGACAAAACCTTTAAATCATACAGTTTTGAACTTCGGTAATCTCCATTATTTCCATAAATTTGAATGTCCCAAACATTGAAAAAAAAAAAAAAAACTATCATAGCAGCCACTGCATTACAGGTACTTTGAAAAATGGCAGAGCATTAATCAACTGTACATCTAACCGACATGAATGTGATTATACTTTCTCTGATCTAGTCCCACTAAAGACGAAATATAGAACAATTAAACAACAGAGTTATATCATAATGAACATACGCGTTATCAGCTCGAGTTGTTAGCAAGGCTCTCATAGAAAAGAATATACCCATGATCAGTGTTACTTGCATACTCCTGAGCTGAACCAAAGGCAGTCTGAATAGCCGATTCTTCAATCATCTCCACATTCTCATCGTCAAAAAATAGCCAGTGGTTGTGGCTTTTCACCAGACTCACATAATGGCCATGATTGGGCCCACTGCCGACATGAACCACCACCGCGAATAAAGAATACTCACAGTCTGCGTCTTCCATGGTGTTTGTCAGCTTTAGCTCCAGAGGGAACACCACGCGATACGATAGTTTTTTGTACCTACCGAGTTGTTCCATGTACTTGAAACGTTTTAAATGTATAACCAAAATATGGGGCGGTTTTTTAATCTTCATCCTCTTTTGTGCTTCCTGCAAACTGTGAGAATAAAAAAAAAAAAAAAGTCATTAAACTATGCACCAATTCAAATATTGGTGTTTGCAGATGGTACCGACCTGCAGCATTTATCACAGAAAAACTTATCCTCAGCGTTCAAGGTTTCGGTGGAGCTGAAGTTTTTTAAACAACTTGTGATTGAACTGTTCTGCTCTATATCAAGGCTTAGATCTAAGAAAGTCTCGTCTCTTGCAGTCACGGTCTCGCACCTTAAACACCTTGTCTCATTCGTGAGTATACCCTGCATTTTTAAGCACGAGCGGAATTACATATCGTCAAAGTTGCCATTAAGGAATATATACAACCATGAACCATGTACGTTAAATACAGAAGGGTATATAATATTTAAATTTGAAACTAACTTGAAAGTTTTTGTGAACCCAGGTAACTAGGGGCTCTTTCTTTACACCGTTGACATGACCACCATGTGGCCCGTTAACAATCTTTTGAGGAGGTGATAAACCTTCTGCTGGACCTTTTGCTGCTTCTTTCTCTAGTATGTCAACAAGATCGTTTAACAAGAAGTTCAAAAACTCGTGTGCATCCTACATAAACATTTTAAAGACTGATCAGAAATTAAACTTAACAAAATCCAAGAGCAACATGAACAGTGTGACTGATTAGCATCTGAATTAACATAAAGATTCAGAGGGTGAAGTGTAATAAAGTTTACATAATTAACCCTGAATGTACCTGATGCATGTAACCACGGAATAGCTCATTTTCTTTCTTGACTCTTTGTACAAAGCGCTTTGGAGCAATAACACCTGTTTTCTTCTTTTGTGTACTAATCTAAACAAAGATGTGATTTTTTTTTTTAAACCAAGCGTAATAGAATTGCACATACAGTATATTTACTGATTAACACAAGAAAGAACTAGCAATAGATAAGTAATTTCTAACTAGCTTTGTTACCTGCATGAACAATTCGGCTAAACAAGTAAGGAGATTCTCTTCCACATCTCCTGTATTTTTACCGTTTCCATAGTATTCAAGAAGCTGTTCACGAAATGGAACACAGAAATAAAGGGCCTGAAAAATAAACCATCACCAAACATAGTTATTAAAGGCGTTAGGCGCACCCAAGGCGCAAAAAAAGCGTGGGCCTGAGAAAAAAAAAGCGCACAGCAAAAATAAAATAAAATATTTTTGTATAATAGAAAATCAATACTATTCTTCAAATAAACTAAACTAAAGCTAATACATAACATTAAATATTGTCTATTTAGTACCAAAAGTTATAAAATGCTAGTTTATTAGTGTAGAAAAGCAGTTTCGTTAGATAAAAATAGAAATCTAGCTGTAATCTTGCCGGATTTAGAGAATTTGGCCGGAATCTGCGCATGAACCATCACAATGAGAACTAAAGCATGATTGCCTTGACTTAAGGCGCAATTGCCTCGCCTCGCTAGGAAACTGGGCCTAGGCGCAAGAGGCGATGGCTTTTAACAACTATGTCACCAAAACAGAATGTTAGGGTGACTAGAAAGGGTACAAAATTTAAGTAAAAGTATAGCCAGAAACATGATACACCTCAATGATACCTTCAAAAGGTTCCTAAGCCAAAAAAATATGCTTCATTAACTAGTAGAAAGTAGAAACAAAGAATATACTAACGAACAATGATCAACATATATATATGATAACTTGAGAACAACATAGGCACACCATCTGGAAAAAAGAACTACTCTACTAAATACCTAGGATCAATTAGCTGCCATATTTTCTTTTTAAACTTTCCTTGGTATTACATGTAAGTTAACTAAAGGACTAAGGAGTACTAACGAAGCAACTAGTGAAGTCTCGCTATACTTTACGAACTGTAGCACTAAAGCAAGTTCTGTAGCACTAAAGCAAGTTCTGAACTGCGTGCATAATATGTGATGCACCTGTTGCGCCGATAAGAATGCATCGCTACCGCTGATGTGTTGCATTTACGTTATGCAACGATATTGCGCCAATTTCGCATAATGCGCTTCGATGCACGCACCATTGTCTGCTTTTTGTTTTTTTTTTTTTTCAATTTTTTTTAAATGGGTTGGGTTTTTTCAATAACTAATATCTTAGTATGCTTCATGTGGACCATATTATGGTTCCTAAACACCTTTTTGTCGCTTTAGAAATATTTTAGCATGCTTGATTTGAACCAAAAAGCACAACTTAATCTTCTTATTACATGAGTTTTTTAGTTTAAGCATGTTCTAATAATTGTTATGTATAATTAATAATTTCGTATTTTTTTATAAAGAACGCATCGCATCATCGTGCATCACGCGTCAGATTTTTGGACCAACCGCATCGGAGCGCATCACGTAATTTAAAACCAAGATCATGTGACAGTATCCCTTCTATCGGCCGAGGCTTCTTTGTGCCCAAAACTTCTAACTACTTGTATGTGGTCATCCTAGTAATTCAAAACATATAATCATAGCAAACTGATGAACTACCACCAACAATATAACACAAATCTCCAATACCACTACATAAAAACACAACCATGACAATCCCAAAGTAAAATCTACCTCATAAAACTGCAAATAAACAAAACACTAACAACACAAAATCAACAAAACATAGACGAAATTAAAACAATCAAATAAAAACCTGCAAAACGCTGTTGCAATAGCAAGTATTCCCGAAGTTTTCAAGTCCGAAATACCGTTCGCCTTCCGGAAACTGGTCTCCTAGAGCTTTCTCGAGCTTAGACCCCGTAGCGCCCATGAGACCATCCACTAAATACCAAAATTCCTCAATTTCTTTCGTACAATCTCAATTAATCCAACAATCTGTAACAAATTGTCGGTGAATATTGCCTAGGGTTTGTTAAAATTAAACCTAGAATCACTACGTGTGTGTGAGAGAGAGAATGAATAGGTTTACTGTGCTATCGATTAGGGTTTATTGGATGAGTGAGAAATTGGGAAGAAGAAGATGTGTGTGAATCTAATTTGATCGATTTGGTATCGAATACGTATGGGGGATTTGTTTGGGTCGGTTGACTATGATACGGTGGTGGTGTTCATCATATGGAGTGTCGAAGATCCACAATTGTTGTATAAGATGAGCGAGCATCAGTCATGTGCATTTACCACTTGTACGGTACAAATGATGAAGATTATTATGTTTAACCTAAGACCAATGTTTTCAGACAGACCAGACGTCGAACCGGTCTTTTTACCGGTTTAATGGTCCGACCAGTCGAACGTGGATGTAAGAAACGGAAGGTATCGTAAATATTATAAAAATTAATAGGGTTAGATCTGAAAAAATATATAAAAAACCGGTCCAATCCTTCCAAAACCGGTCCGACCGGCCGGTTTCCCGGTCCAACCGCCAGGTCGCCGGTTCAACTCCGATTCAATGCATTTTCAGCCCGATACCATGACCCAGACTGGCTCAACCTTCGGTTTCCGGTCCGATCGGCCAGTCCGGTCCGGGTCTGAAAACACAACCTAAGACTATCCGTTATTGTCTTGGTGAGCATCAGGATTCATCTTGTAATATTGCTCTCCCTGACGCTGAGTGGACATTGATTGGACACCGGTTAAGACCATTGCTAAAGGCACATGACCCTGTTGTGGTTCAGGTGAGCAGTGGCTTCAGCGACTTTTTTATTATTTTATTTTACATTTATTTATTCTTTCTAAATTTGTAACGTAATATTAATAGAAAACTAAGTTTTATAAAATATCACATTAAAATAAAAGGACTACAAGCAACAAATAATATTAGTCTAGTACAAGATCATCGGGTTATCTAGCCCACAGATGCTCGACCAACTCATGGTGAAGTTTTCGTGTGTCTCATGGTTCTTGATATTGCTTATGTTTGGGAGTTTTTTTAACGTCAATGATTGTCGATTCACTTTCGAGACATCTCTTTGGTGGTTTTGACATATCCATTATGTAGAATCACCCCCTGGGATATCTCATTTGTCCTCCAAAATCATGTTATGTACAATTAGACAAGTGTAGATGATCTCATTATTTTATCTCAAGTTATAAACTGTATTGGGTTGACAATCAAATGAAATCTTTTCTTTAAAACTCCAAACGCTCTTTCAATATCCTTTCTTGCTAATTCTTGCTTCTTTGTAAAGTACTTTGGTTTGTTATCAGTTGTACTCGTTGTAAATAACGTCAACCAGGTAGTAGTCGTACTTGAAATGTTCTCTGTTTGCATAAAACAATTGTGTTGGCTCAACCCGTCGACAATGTCCTCGAATATTGGGGATTGATCCATAACATTTAGGTCGTTATTTGACCCAGCAACTCTAAAAAACGCATGTCAAATCCAAAGATGTGAGGCCACCGCTTCAAGTATAATTGTCGGGTTCTTGTGATCACCTTGGTGGAACTAACCTCGCCAAGTCGTATGACACATAGCCCATCCAACATGCATACAATTGTCATACCCCAACCGATGACAGAAACATCGGGGCATGGAACTGAGCGAAACAGATTGTCAAGAGAAATTCCATAACGACTAAATTACCAAATAGTTAATATTATGTCCCATACCATAACCCATTAAGTAATCTAATTATTACAGACATAGATATTCTCCAAACAAAACATGTTTCGACAACTCATCTTTCAAATAAAAATAAATTGTTCGTTTGTTTCTAGACTCTTCCTAACTTGGTTCCACATAGCAAGCATCCTAGCAGATAGCATCCTAAACACCTGTCACATACGTTAAAATACGGGTCAATACACATAGTGTAAAGGTGAGCATACAAGTTTGATAATAATAATAATAGAGTTCGAAATAGTTTACGCATAACCAGCATGTAACATGTACAAAGTGAAGGCAAGTAGGTTATCGACAGAGAAATATGCACAGACGTGACTGCGAGTTGTAGAATGCGCAACACATGTCCCCACTGGAACACGTGAAGTAAAGCCCTTAACAACCCCTGTCCACGACAGGTGCTGAGTCCAAACTATAGTACTATCGTTGCTAAGGTGTCAGGCAACAATCACTGTGTTAACATAACATACAAGCATTTATCGAATAACACGTAGCATGCAATAACGGTTAGCGTATAAATAGTGTTTGCGTTGTGTGTCGATTGTGATTTGAATAGAGGTAACGTATGTAACACCCAAAAGTGCGTAAAGCAAAAAGGGATCGAGTATACTCACAGATTGTGTTTAACAAGTAAACACTCTCTTGGATTGAAGGGAGCGCTGAGAGAGATTAGCCAGCTAAACAGTTAACGATATCATAAACAATAAGCGGTGCGTAAAACGATGCAAAAGTGATAAGTGTCGGATGGTAATCCGATCGGATGGCAATCCGATCGGATGGCCAGTCGATCAGATGTCAATCCGTTCGGATGGTCATCCGATCGGATGGCCATTCGATTGGATTGACACCTCGTTTGGTGAGGATGTGTTTGTGTATGATGGTTTGCCTTTTGAAGTTTTCGTTGCAGCATTTTGAAAACAGAGAAGTATCTCTACCCTTCAGCTCGATCGATCGAACGGCGGTTCGATCAGGTGACGATCCGTTCGGCGAGGTATTTCTCAGAGAACAAGTTCACAGCAGTGTTGTCACTCGAATGGATGGTCTACCGATCAGGTGGCAATCCGTTAGAACATGTTGAAAATTGTTTAAGTGTTTGTAGTTCCAAACATCACATGGTCGAATGGTCGTTCGATCGGATTACTATCCGATCAGACGGTAATCTGTTCGACGTTTAAAACTTTGAAAAGTTGAATTAATAGCTTAAGTGTGGGACCAAGTGTAAGCCGATCGGATGGTAATCCGATCGGACGGCAATCCATCCCAACGGCCTGATCGTCTTGACACTTGATTGTTTTGAAAGTTTGCAGTTTTGATCGAGACGATGTGACAACGTGCTAAACAACAGAAACCTCGCCAAGACTCAAGTGACCCGATCGGACAGGAACCACCCTAGTCTGACCAGTTAACTGTTCGAGACGGTGTTTCATGTTTAACCCGAAATCGGTAGTCTCTTGGATAGAACCCAGATCTTGAACCAACACATCAAAAAGAAGGAGTAGAAGATCAGAACAAGCTCCGATTCTATTGGTTTTGAGTGCATTGAGTGTAAAAGAGTTGAAAGAAAGTTTAGAAACCATCTTTCAATCCTTTTCACCATGAATATGTTCAGATCTATGCAAGATCTTTGTTTATTCATGTGGAAATCGTCCAGATCTAAGTTGTCCTTGGTGGATTGAAGCCAAAACATGAAGTTCATAAGAACTCCATGATGACATCACCCTAGAACACCTCAAATCCACTGATTTCACGGTTAAAAGTTAAGATTCAAAAGAGAGAATGATGAAGACGTGCGTGTAGATCATAGAAGTACAAGATTTAGGTTGAAAACTTACAAGAATCGCGAGAAATCGAGAGAAAGAAGAGCTTGAGTGCGGCTGGGTCGAGTGAGAGCTGTCACATCATAAATGATGTGACAGGTAGGTATTTATAGGGTTTCCCAAAAAGGAAAGTGCAAGGGTCGAGTGGGTCACCGATCGGATGATTGTCCGATCGGGTGGCAATCCGATCAGATGGCAATCCGATCGGATGGCTATCCGATAGAGTTGTCACTCGATCGAGTGGCTCCGACGATTTGAGTTTCGGCGTTTTGTTTCGTGCGTTGGGTTTTGCGATGCGCTTCGAGTGAGCGGTGCGATAGAATTACCCATTAGTTACACAATTAATCCCAACTACTATATCTAACATACAATCACTATAATTAACTTGCGTTTAGCGTCTGCGATTCGATTGCGATAGAATTGCGATTGCGTTTCGATTAATCACCACAATTTAAACATAAGTAAACATGCACAAGTAACACGTAAATAGCACACACACGTAAAACAATATCTAGAACGCATAATTCGGGTTGCGAATGCGATTGCGATGCGATAAGCGATAAAGCGATCAAACATGCGATAATTAGCGATTAAACCTCGACTATTAGCAATTACTCCACATAATACAACTAATGCGATAAAATAAATAGATTATCTACAAGTCAAAGAAGTCAAAACAGTAGTTGAGCAAGGAGTGACAGACCGCAATCAACAATCTTTTCTTCCTTTGACTTTAATCTTGACTTTGACTTTGACTTTCGAAACACGGGGTGTTACAACAATCCAGGCTACTGAACATTCCGGGAAAACCATGTTTTTCACCTGAACCTCGTATATGCTTTGGATATCATACAACGTTGGTTTTCGCAAATATCATCGTGAGTAAATGGACATGATCCCTACGAAAAGATATATAATTGGGTAAATTACTTTTTGAGTCCCTGTGTTTTATAGGTTTTAACTAATTGAGTCCAAAAGCAAAAAGTTTAACGACCGGAGTCCCCATAAGCATTTTCTTTAACCATTTGAGTCCAAATTTCTAACTCTATCCACCAAGTTTGTTAACTACAAGGGTAATTTGGTCATTTATAGACAAAGTACAAGCTCTATGTGCACAGGGTATAAGGAACAAGTCTTTAATGCATAAATATTTTAATATTATATATAAAATAAATTATATATATATATTGTTATACACACCTGCACACACAAACGTTTCACACACACACCTACATGTCCATCCCTCCTCTCTATCTCATCTAGACCCCTACCACCACTATTAACACTACCGCACCACCACTGCACCACCACCATCTCCACCGCACCTCCACCGCTATCACCACCTTCCATTGACCATCAACCACCACTGTCACCGCCTGCAAACCGCACCGTCGACGGCCACTGTCAACCACCGCCTGCAGATGTGTCACACCCCAACCGATGGCGGAATCATCGGGGCGTGACACTAGGCGAATCAGATTGCTCAAGAGAATCCATAACAACTATATTGCGACAGTATTCATTATCCCATACTAATAAACCATACAATCACATAAGGTATCACAGATTTCTTGTCCTCTCGAACAATACAAATCCGACAACATAGATTTTAGGTGAGTTTCTAGACTTCCTAGCTTGATCTGATGTAACTGCGACTAAACCTGCGACATACGTTAAAACGACGTCAATACAAAAGTATTGGCGAGTATACAAGTTTTGATAGAGTAGCGTAAATAATTAAAAAGTGCTGCGAATTACCAAATACATAAACGAGATACCTCAACATACATGCAAAAAGACAGATACTACCAGCTAAGTCACTCGAGCTGCGATTGCGATTGCTATTCATCCTAACTAGACCCCGTCGGGTGCTATATTTCTATACTAGTTAAGGCGGGACCTCGCGAGTATAAGTCCTAACACATATGTAACTAGCATCACGTGTAAATATGCATAACAGTTATTCGCAAGTGATAAACAGTTTGATTGAATAATTCGTTTTGATATATTTGATTTAATTAGGAACGTATGTTACACCCAAAATGCGATAAAAAGAGGTTCGAGTATACTCACAGTCGGTGTCCGACAAGCAAACACAACTTGGTTGGATTGGAGGGAGCGCGTCTGAGAATAGCCTGATTACAGATTGATAGCGTAAGCGTTGAATGGTGCATTTAACGGTGGCAGTGAACCAAGTGTCGAATGGTAATCTGATCGGATGGCAATCCGATCGGATGGCCAGTCATTCGGGTGGCAATCCGTTCAGATGGTCATCCGATCGGATGGCCAGTCGATTGGATTGTCACCTCGTTTGGCATGGATGTGTTCATGTATGATGGTTTGCCTTTTGAAGTTTTCGTTGTAGCATTTTGAAAACAAAGAAGTATCTCTACCTTTCAGGTCGGTCGATCGAACGGCGGTCTGACCGGGCGACAATCCGATTAGTAGGACACTTTAGTGAGAACAAATTCACAGCAGTTTGTTACTCGATCGGATTGCAATCCGATCGGGCGGCAATCCATTTGGAACTCATTATGCATTGAACATGTTAAGAATTGTTAAGTCCTCAAACGTCACACGATCGGCCGGTCGCTCGATCGGATGGCAATCCGATCGGGCGGTAATCCGCTTCAACATTCAGATCCCTTGAATAGTTGGAGAAATAGTTTAAGTATGGAACCAAGTGCAACCCGATCGTACGGCCAATCGATCGGGTGGCAATCCGATCGGGTGGCAACCCGATCGGACGACAATCTGTTCTGACGGTCTGATCGTTCTATCACTTGTTTCTATTTGAAATGTTGTGGTTTTGAATGAGACGTTTTGATAACTTGTTTGCACAAGAGGACCCGTATCTCGTCCCAAGTGACCCGGCCGAACAGGAATCACCCTAGTCCGAACAGTTCACGGTTCGAGTCGATTGTCCATGTTCAAACCCGAAATCAACATCTCTCCCCGGATAGAATTCAGATCTGGAACTAATGCTTCACTAAGAATGTGTAGAAGATTAGAGCAAGCTCCGATTCCATCGGGTTTAAGTGCATTGAGTGTAAAAGAGTTGAAAGAAAGTTGGAAAACCATCTCTCAATCCTTTTTACCATGAATATGTTCAGATCTATGTAAGATCTTTGTTTATTTATGTAGAAATCGTTCAGATCTAAGTTGTTTTTGGTGGATTGAAGCCAAAACAGGAAGTTCATAAGAACTCCATGATGACATCATCCTAGAATACCTCAAATCCGGTGATTTCTCGGTTAAAAGTTAAGATTTGAAAGATAGAAAGGTGAAGGAGTGCGTGTAGATCATGAAAGTACAAGATTTGGGGTAGAAACTTACAAGAATCGCGAGAAATCGAGAGGAAATAGCCCCAAAGCGTGCTGGTCGAGTGAGAGCTGTCACATCACTGTTCAAGTGATGTGACAAGTGCTATTTATAGGTGAAGAGGATTGGAGGTGCTGGAGTGTCACGGGTTGGGTGGGTCACCGATCGGGTGGCAGTCCGATCGGGCGGCAATCCGATCGGGTGGCAACCCGATCGGGTGACCGTCCGATCGAGCTGTCACTCGATCGAGTGGTTCCGATGGTCATTTCGTTTTGACTGTTAAGCGTCGCGTTAGTTTGGTCACACATTTCCATCCACATTTTCATATATCTTTTATAATTAGTCACATTTGGGTCGTATATACATATCCATATTTCAAATCCTGCGATAATCGAGTTACGCGTGCCTGCTAGTGCGTTTTTGAGTGTTGAGTTGCACTGCGACACATCACGGCTATCAAGGAGGGTAGAGTTGGTCCTCACTCGACATCTTCGTGGTTGTCAGCAAGTGCATTGTGATGTGATAGCGATAAAGTATGCGAAATTATGCGAAAATACCGCGATATAGCGATATATGCGATATAGGTACATTTTGATCCGAATCTGTGGTGCTAGGCGTAACGAGTATAACGAGTAGTAACAACGCACGGACGTGCAGGTTGTTACAAGATGAGACCACCACCACCTACACACCATCGCCGCCACACCGACAGTAGGAGAATGTCACCGTCGCCTCTCTCTCTTCACCTATCCAACAAAATTTCAACGAAACCCTAGAAAAAGAAACCCTAATTTCTGATTTTCCACATATTGTTAACAACAAATCAGCAGGCTTTGGCTTTGTAAAGCCCCGAAAGATGATGATGATGATGATGATGATGATGATGATATGAACAATCCTCCGCCAACTCCAAAACACAATCAGGCATCGGATGATGATGAAAGTGAAGCTACTCCGGGTCATGATACTGTAGAAGAAAGCAGACATGTTAAGAGTAATGTGGAGGATCAAGTGAAGGTTGGTGGGGGAATTGAAGAGCAATTTGTTCAGATGAGTGTGCAGAATGTACAGAAACATGTTAAGAGTCAAGAGGATGTGAGTTTTGTGGCGGTCAGTGGGGCAATGATGAGCGGGTTATGGGAAGCGATTCGTATAGTCGATATATTAACTACAGGAAATTATTTTACAGCAGAAGTAGAAGCAATTGCTGCTGCAAAGAGACACTCTGACACTGAACGGAGTGAAGTTCTGGATATTAATAGAAGACTCGATGCAATAGAACTCACATATTCGTTTACGAGGTATATAGAAATCCTGTTTTTCTTTTGTTTTGTTTTACTTTTATGCAATGCATGCTAGGTGTTTGATAAATTGACCGAGTGAAAAATGCGAGATTTTGTTTTGATGTGGTATATATTGTTGTGTACTGCAGTGATGGTAGTGAAACAAATCCTTACGAAAACCGTCTGTGACTTACCAAGATCCAGTTGCACAAACCTAGTTTTCGAGTAATAACGTTGTTCGAACTACTGGAGGTTTGTGATTGAGGTGGTGGTTAGAGACGGTGGTGGTCAATGACAACGATAGCCGCTTTTGGAGGGTTTGTCTTTTATATCCCAACTCCGTATGGGTATATAGGGGACAAAACCTCACTATGTTTTATGTCAAAAACTATCTTTTGTGTTGTGTAACATATCTATGTATTGGTTAACATTTGTGAACGTTGTGGAAACTAGAAAACTATGTTGGAACCTTGTAAACTTGGTTTGAAAACAATATATTATGGCATCGTTGTGGTTTATTATGTTTACACATTTGGATGCAATGATTACCTTTCTTATGTCACACACAATACGCTTCCGCTACTGGCAGGGTGTGACATATACATATATATATATACACACACTTTTAGTTTTAGCATTAGTTTATATAATAATTATTTTTATTATATCAGTAACTATATTTAATATATTAAATAAAAATTACATAAATAATAGGCTACCGATCCAACTATTTTAGGAGTCGGCCCATTTATTAAACAAGTTATATAAATAATAGGCTCACTTATAAAACAAACTTATGTTTAAGTTCAAGCTTGTTTTAAACAACTGAAAAACTTTGGGCACAGGAAAAGATAGGCAGGTGTATTTATGTTTTTCATGTTGACGCGCTCACCACACACCATGGTCATGTTGGATGGAGTGGGTAAGTGGGAAGGCTCCAGAAAAGAGAAAAAGTTACATCACAACTGGAGTGAGCAGTGTTCTCGCAAGTTCTCGACCCTCTTTCCCCACCCTCCTCCCCGCTCTCTTACACACCTTTCCCCCTTTGGCTTCTACTTCTAAAGATTTCCCAACCTTCTCAACTCGATCCCCATGAAATGCAAATGTGGATGATCTTTCGCGATGGTCCTCCCCGCTCTAGCGCTCTCTCACACACCTTTTCCACGCTAATACATTTATGAAGTTAACCTGTACACATCTCTTCTAGTAATTGACTCTTTTCAGAATTCATCAAGATTATTTTCAGAAACTCTTTGAGGATACTTTTTATTGAGAAACTCTATGAACAAAAACTATTTGAGGATGCTTTCTATTGAGAAACTCTTTTCTGTATTTGAATTTGTATATGCCATTATTAGTACTATTGATTAATTATTTTATTTATATCAATTTCATAATCCCTTTATCTATTTACCTATATATTAAAAATAGAATTGAATGAACAGTAATAAAAATAGAATTGAATAAATAGTATCGGGTACCTGTACCGGTATCAAATTTACCAAACTGGGTGTATTTTCGGTATCGGTTCGGCACCGGTATTCATCAGTTTTTACCCTCAAATACCGGTGCCGTACCAGTAGCGACCGTATCGAGCCATACCGTACCAGGTATATTTGGTACCGGTACTCACTTTTGGGGATTTCGGTAACGGTATTTTCGGTACCAGTTGGTACCGAGCTCATCAAATCATGTAGCAACGTAGTAATGCAAGTAATTGCATAGTTTAGATTACTTTTCACACACACAATAAGTAAACTGTATTTCGTTTGAATGAGGTTTTATATACACAACAACTTATTTTGCTTTATTTTTTGTCTTTTTTTTTGTAATGAAGGAATTGTATAATGTAAAATTAACTTGGATTTACCTATAGAGTAAATTACAAGTTTTGTCCTTTATGTTTACATCAAATTGCAGGCGCTGTCCTTTTGGCCAAAAGTTTACAGGCGGTGTCCTTAAGCTTTCAAAATCTTGCACATTTTGTCCTTTAGGCCAAACCTGGTTAGAAATCTCAGTTAAAAATTATCATGTGCAAAGCACATGAGGGTAAAATGGTAATTTCTCTTACCCTTACACTTTCTCTTCTTCTTCAATGATTTAAACCTGCAATTTGATTACCTCAAATACCCCTCGATACAAAGAATCACAAGCTTCTTTTTTATTCAATTTTCGGTCGTTAATGGAGTCCTCAACTTAACACCACCACAGCATGGCCAAATCTAACTTCTTTCGTAACATCATTAAACCCTTTCATTCAAGTTCAAAAAAAGGTAAAAAGATTCACTTTTTTGTTTCAAGATTTCATTTTTATGTGTTTTTGCACATGGGTTTCTTGATTTCATTTTTATGTGTTTTTGCACATGGGTTTCCGCGCATGCCTACGCAACATGATCATCTTTTATGTGTTTTTCTTGTTGACAAAAGATTAATTATGAATAAAGAAATCAGTGTTTTTGTCAAACATTTTTTGGTCAAATGTTGTGTTCCTCGTCTATTTTGTATTGTTTTCTGCAACATGGTGGTTCAAAATGCTAACTGCGATTTCTTTCGTTGACACAAAGAGCCAAACTTGATGGTTCAAAATGCTAACTAGTTTAAAGAACAAGAAAAGATTAGTTGAAAACACAAGGTGAGTTGATATTATTGTAGAGAATTTACGTTGGGTGTTTGTCGTTGCAGGGGACATTGGACGGAGGGGTGCAGATTGCTGTGAAGAAGTTGGCAAACACTTCGAATCAGGGGAAAAGGGAGTTTGTAAATGAAGCCAGATTACTGACGCGTGTACAACACCGTAATGCTGTGAGTATTGTGCGGCTCCGTAGAATTGCTGGAGGTAATTAAATTTAAGTTTTAAATCATTGAAGAAGAAGAAGGGAAAGTGTAAGGGTGAGGGAAATTACCATTTTACCCTCATGTGCATTACATATGACAGTTTTTAACTGAGATTTCTAACTGTCACACCCTGGCGTTTGCGGAAGCGTGGGTTTATTTGGTGTGACTTCTTAATACCATAGCACAATCATGACAATGCTATATGAAATAAAACACATAATAGTCATCCATTCATTAAGTTTTAAAAGTTACTATAACAACATTGTTTTAAAAGTCGACACATGAAACAAAATACAATCATGACATAATTAAAAAAAAACATGTCCATACGACACGACAAGACTTGACTAGAAATACGGTTTAAGACTTGTAACCCGTCCAGGCAAGGGTCACACCTCCTAAACCTGGATGACATCATTATTCCCTACGCAGCTTGACGTGATTGCATACCTTGCCAGATCCACTAATTCCCTGAAATACATGTAGTTTTGAAAAATCAACAAAAAGTTGAGCGAGTTCATGTAAAAGTGAGTATGTATAAACCTTTCATGTATGAATAAAAGTCCATGGTATGTAGCAATAAGGAAAAAGAGATCACCAATGGGTTGCAAAGCCACTGATATGTGTGAGAAAGTGCAGGAAAACTCAAACCTAGCAAATTTGTTACCGGGCTTCGGCGGTAAGACACAGTCATCTCTATGGGCCGCCCCGACCTCACGGGTGTGGGCTCGCTACACCCAAATAGATCTATCACTCTTGTGTCCCTCGGTCCTAACAATGAGGATTAATGGCCTTAAGTGTTGTACCCACTCCTCACATGATCTAGTAGTAAAATCCTCCCTACGCTAACCATACCATGTAAATAAATGTTTGTAATAATTATCGCATGTATTTCACCCCCGAAGTATAAAACTGTAAAGAGAAAAGGGGGACATGAACTCACAGAAGTGCGTATCCCGTAACGTCAATCTCAAACTCGATCAGCTACCTAGCAACCTACAACGTACTAATGTCTATTAGACGAATGGGCCGTGCCTTGGCTTAGGGTTTAGTGTTTTGAGTTGCGTTACTCCGATATTATACTTGTTAAAATAATATTAATTATTTTAACTTAACTTTTGTTTTGGGAAAATAGTTAGGAAACTATTTCGTATTCACACTTCTCAGGTATTTATATGTGTATTTCCTTCCCAAGGATGGGGGTATTTATACATGTACCTTTGTAATTCCGAAAAATATATTTTAAGTCTCACTTAGAAAAATATATTCAAATTACTTGTCTTAAAACATCTTAATTCAATATATATATATATATATATATATTCTAAACATATATTTATCAAATTTTATTACGAAAACCAACCTCCGGCACTTAGTATTTTTGGCAATAAGAATCATGGCGAAGTTTATTTTGAAAACAAGGTTAAAAAAATATATTCGTAAGCACTTGCTAGAAAAATATTTTCTAAGTCTTGAGATTTTTAGAAAATTTCGCCAGAGTTTCCCCTAAAAAACGGAGGTGTCCATGCTTTTAAACATATCATTTTCTTTTCGAAATCAATCAACAATCACCAATAATCAATTCTTACTTTACCAAGAGCAAAAATATATGTGTTTTATTCTAGTCACGAACTTGATACATTTCGAAAACGCGTAGCAACTTGGTAAGACTTTTAGTGGACCTAGTTACCTTCCGAAACGTATTTATTTCTTTAAAAATCATTCTCTTAAAATAATTTAGTGTTTACAACTAGTAAATAATTTTTACAAAAATTTAACTCTTAAACTCTTCTTGTAAATAAAAGCTTTTTTTACACTTATTTTACTTACAAAAATTATGTAAGAGTATGTAAAAGTCATAAACTTTTAGAGATCGGTTCTTGAACTTGGTTTGTTTACAAAACCTTTTGTAAAACTTGGATTAACATGATCATCTATCAACTTGTCCATTTATATTTTAAGAAAATTATTTTTATTCAAGTTCTTGATCAAACTAGAAGGTGGTTATTTATGTATTACATAACCACTCTTTATTCTTGTTAAATCCTACTTCTACATCTCATTTAACAAGATTCACATGGTGCTCAGTATTACATAATCATAAATCAACATAAAATTAACAATATTCTTACTACAACATCATACTAGTAACTTTTTACTTCCATCTTTTATGTAGAACTTCATGTTTAATCTTTTTAGTGTTCTTGTTTCTTGTGATTTAAACATAATACACATACTACAACTTATGATCATAACAACAAGATGAACAAGGGTGTACAAGTAACTTACTACTAGCACAAGGCTAGGGTAGAAACTAGTGATGAAGATGATGAGAAAAAGATGAGGAACAAGCAAGAACAAAGGCTCCTTTGAAGCTCCACAAGTAGCAAGCCTTCTTGTATCAACCTTTAAGCTTGAAAGAGACTAGAAAATGGAAGATGGTGGTGGTGTTATGGTGGTGATGGTGGCGGTTTGGGTGGAGCCGAGAAAGAGAGAGAAGAGTGAGGTGAGGGAGTGTGATGATGGTGTTCGTACAAGGCCATACTTATAGAGATTACTTCACATATCTTGACCAAACTCACAAGCAACAACTTATTAAAATAATGAGATTAAATCAAGTTGGAAGATATGAAGCATGGCAAGAATGTTGTGTGGGTCCTACTTGGGACCGATTTCGGCTAGGGGGGGGGGGTTAAGGGGAACATTTTTGATGTGCGTGTAGTGTAATATATTTTTGGTATATATTTTAAGCCCTTTTTACACTTTTTAGCCAAGTTTTAAATTTATAAAACACGATATTTACTAACACTAAACACACATATGGGCAAGTGCACCCATCGTGGACGTAGTATAGTGTTGGTAAGATACCGAGGTCGTCCAAGGAAACAAAGCTTTTAGTATCGGTTTATCCTCAACGTCTAATCAAATCAAAATGTTAGAAAAAGATTTTAAACTAAGAAAATAAAACTAACTAAATGCTGAAAAATAAAATAAAAATAAAAACAGATAGACAAGATGAATCACTTGGATCCGACTCGTGTATTAGTATAACCTTTGATTATTTTCGCACTTTTGCACTTGTTTAAGAGATTATCTTAGTTATTGTAGTAGAACCCTCTTTTGAAGGCGACGTTACCCTCAACCCAGTAGTTTGAGTCAGCAAGGATACAATCCTAAAGGGTCGGATTATTGAAAGATAATGAATTAAGTTATTAATGCAAATTATGGTAGGCCCCTCTTTTGGAGGTGACATTACCCTCGACTAAGTAGTCTGAGTCAGCAGGGATACAATCCTAAATAGCCGGGTTATAGTATTAATAGTAGTTAACTTATGAGGGGGTCAAAGAGTTTGGATCCCCGCCATCCAATACCTTTGGGTATTGAAGGAGATCCTACTAAATTTGACCCAGGTCCCTTGCAGGACCTCTAAACGTTGAACAAGGGCAAGACCCTTACCAAACCGTTCCCTTAACCCCCGACCAGGTAGCCAACATACCTCCATATAGACCGTGGAGATATGAATGGTGAAAATCTTTTATTTTATATAGACAGTAAAATAATGCCAAGACACCACGGACAAACGATAAGGAAAAGTCACCTTCAACATAAGCAACTAGTTATTAAAGTCATTAATACAAAACCAAATAAAAAGTGCAAAAGATTAAAAATAAAAAGTATTATTATACTAAACACTTGTCTTCACCAAGTGATGTAAGAGACTTAGGCAAACATGGCCTTGATTGTCAAGAACTCTTACGATCAATCTTGGATCCCGAGACGACTCACACACTCTATGATGGACAATGGATGATGGTGGTGGGTGGTGGATGAAGTGTGAGAGAGGTGGTGTGCCAAGGGATGAGTTGCAATGAAGCCAAGCACTCCTATTTATAGGCTGAACAGAGGCCTGGGCACGGCCCCGTGTCCGCTGGGCACGGCCCGTGCCCGTCTGACACTATCTCTCCTCATTAATTGTAATTCGCAATTACAATTAATGCGCCTGCAGTACTTTGGGCACGCCCCCGTGTTCACTGGGCACGGCCCCGTGGTGAGCAATAGGAGCTTCAACAGGTTTGTCTTTTATGCTGCTTCTTGGGCACGGCCCCGTGCTCGCTGAGCACGGGGGTGTTCAGTCTTCTGCCTTCTCTGTTTTGCTTGGGAGGATGCTGTTGAAGGGTCGGGCAATCCACTTTTGTTCCTTTTCTTATATTTATGCTAGATTTAGCTGTCTTTTTGCTTCTTTTGTTAATTTGAGCTCATTTAATCCTGAAAATACAAAAGGAAGACAAAAACACACTTTTTCCAACATTAGTACTTAAAAAGGGTTAGTTTTATGCCTCATTTGATGTAATTTATATGTTGCATTTTACACACATCAAATATCCCCACACTTTAACTTTTGCTTGTCCTCAAGCAAAACTCTTTAATATGTGGCTTACACTCCCAAATGTAATGGGTAGAAGAGAAGGTTTTGGCTTGTCATAGAGTGTCGGGAATCCAAGATCTTTATTGGGTTTTATTTTTATTTACTTACAATCCTATTCGTCATGATTTATTAAAAACTTTTCATAAGGTAAATTATTTATTAAGGCATAACATACCTTTCTAAAATTCCATTTATATACAAGTTCACATACCTCACGGGAGAAATCACTCACAATCGGCCGAAGGTGTATTTTTAGTGAATCACTCGAGAGAGGCATGGAACTTATTCCTACCATAAGCTTGCCAAGCAATCAATCCTCCTCATTTTTAACTTTATACCTTTGTAAATATCAAGATGACTTTTTGGGTGAAGGGTTAGGCTTGGGCTAAAGGTGGGTAGTTGGGTTAGTGGTTAGTAGAAAAGGGCGAAAGTCGTAAAAAACGTCGGTTTTCGTAAAACATTTTGTTTTTGTGACTTTTTTATTTTTAATGAAGTTTTTCTTCAAACAAGCTTTTGTTTTAGGAGCTTTGTTTGTTTATTTCTAACTTCATTGTAAATATATATATATATATATATATATATATATATATATATATATATATATATATATATATATATATATATATATATATATATATATATATATATTAGTCACACGAAAACCGAGCTTGTTACTAAAATAAAGGGTAAAAATAAAAAGGGTTTTTGGTGGGTAAAAAGGGTTTTTGGGGTTAAGAAATGAAAAGGTTTAGGCTCAAAGGGGCTAACTAGGGGGAGTTTTTGGGTAGGTGAAAAGAAAAATAAAAATAATGGTGTTGAAAGAAAAAGGGTTAGTCCTAATGCCTCCATCATTTACTTACTTGGGTTTAAGTTGGTAAGGACTGGGAATGAATTGTCCTGACAAGTTCTAGAGTCGTAAGAACCAAGCGGCTATTCACACAAGAAACGAAAAATGAGCATTTAGCGTAAAGATGTATATTTGTATGCTCAATAAAGGCTCAAAACTTACTTTTGTGGGAATGGGTTTTATGTGATCAAGTATATATAATCGAATTTTAACTAAGTTTGTCATGCCGTTTCATAATTTTCTTATGTTGGTTCTTTTTATCACGACGCTATCGGTTGTAAACTTGTAAAAATATAACCTTCTTAGTCCTAGAATTCCCAACTTAAACTTTAGACAAGTAAAAAATGATTTTTTTTTTGAAAAAATTTGGGGTGATTAGCGGTTCCAATAGAGTTTTGTGTAAGGCTTGTTATTAGGACTTGCAAAATTCAAGGTTTTAGCATCCCCCCACACTTAAATTACACATTGTCCTCAATGTGTCCCAAAAATAAATTTTTAGGTTGATTGAATGTGTAACATGGTATTAAAAGAAAAAATTTATGTTACTGGCAGTCTGGACACGGCCCCGTGGGGACCGGGCACGGCCCCGTGTTCAGGTGCCAGTAACAATAATTAAAGAAAAGAAACAGAAGCCTGGACACGGGGGCGTGTTCGGTGAACACGGCCCGGGTCCAGTTACCTGAACTGGGCATTTGTCTGCAGGGTGTTCAGCACGGGGCCGTGTTGGGTGGGTACGGCCCGTGCTGAACTTACTGTAATGGAGAAATTGTTGTCGGGTGGCCTTGTTTTTGTGCATGGGGCCATGTTCCTCATTTCCCTTCTCATCCTTTACCACCATGAATGTGTTTTATTCCTGCAAGTTAAAACTAAAAGATTAAACTAATCTAAGGATAGTTCCGCGGAATGCCTCCGTGGTGCGCCACGTTTATAAGGGTCCTTGGCTAGACCCAAGGTGAGGTTATATATTTTCTGATTGGGATGTCTTGCATCCCATGTTGCACCGTCGGAGAGCAGCATCCAAACTCGAATCAATAACCTTCATGTAATTGACCGGGTCATCGTCCTCTTTCTTCTTCCCAACCCCGAATTTTACTTCATTATCCCCATATTTTAAAGTGAGCGTTCCGTCATTCATGTCCACCACTGCTTGTGCGGTGGCGAGAAAGGGTCTCCCTAGTATGAGGGGGACTTCGGTATCTTCTTCCATATCAAGTATGACAAAGTCGGCCGGGTAAACGAAATTGTCCACCTTGACTAGAACATTTTCAATGACACATTGTGGGAATTTGACGGATCGATCAGCAAGTTGTATACTCATTTTTGTAGGACTCGTTTTTCCTAGGCCGAGTCTTTTGAACATTGATTCGGGCATGAGGTTAATGCTAGCCCCAAGGTCGGCTAGTGCACTACGAACGGGGGAGTCCCCGATCGAGCAAGGAATTGTGAAGCTTCCGGGATCAATTTTCTTTTGGGGGAGTTTGTTGAGTACGAGGGCGGAGCATTCTTCGCCTAAGTTAACTAATTGCTATGTTTCAGTTTTCCTTTTATGAGTGAGGAAGTCCCTCATAAACTTAGAGTATTTAGGCATTTGAGTTAGGACATCAATAAAAGGAATGTTGACATGTAATTGTTTTAGCAGACTTTCAAATTTTGCGAATTGCTCGTTGGTCTTTTGACGGATTAACCTACCAGGGTACGGAACCGGAGGAGCTTTGGTATGCTCTGGTGAGGGAGGGGAACCCTTTTCTTGTAGGGGCGGCGTTATGGTCTCCTCGGTAGGCGGCGGGCCTTCCGTAGGACCCACGGTGCGGTTCCGTAATGTGATGAGATGAACTTGCGCTTTTGGGTTGGTTTCGGTATTGCTTGGTAACGCGCCTTGTGGTCTCTCGGAGAAATTTTGGGCTAGTTGACTTATTTGTTTTTCGATGTTTTGAATACTAGCTTGTTGATTTCTAAAATTTGATTCTAATTGTAGAAACCTCTCCGAGTTTTTCTTTTCAGTGTCGGAGATGAGGCAAGATATAGTATCTTCAAGCCTTTCTCGTCCACCTTGTTGTTGAGGGAAATTTTGTGACTCATTTCTTGGTTGTTGAAAGTTCGTTCGTCAGTTTTGTTGGTTACTACTATTGCCGGGTTCTCTCCAACCAAGGTTAGGGTGACTTCGACATCCTTGGTTGTAGGTGCCTGTTGGAGGACCCGACGGCATAGGTCTATTATCAATGTAGTTTACCGATTCTTGTTAATCGTCTGTTTCTTTCATACAACTCCAATTTTCATGTGGCCCACACACCCTTCACAAGCCATAACCGAGACCGTTTTTGTCATTTCCAGTTTTTTTATTTTCGAAGAAAGGGCCTCGATTTGAGCTTGTAAAGAAGTGCTTTCATCAACCTTATGGGCGCCCGGGGCAATGGATTTATTGCCTCGGGGAGTGTGCCACTGAAAATTGGTTTGAGCAATTTCCTCAATTTGATTATATATTTCATGCGGGCGGCGATTACCTAAAAGTCCCCCGGAGCTAGTGTCAAGTGTTTGCCTTGTGTGTGGCAACAATCCATTATAGAAAGTGGATACTTGTTGCCATATCGCAAGGCCGTGATGTGGACACTTTCGCAATAGCTCCTTGAACCTTTCCCAAGTTTCATATAAGGATTCCCCGTCCTCTTGTGAATATGTATTAATTTCAGTCATTAATTTACCTGTTTTAGCGGGAGGGAAATACTTATATAGAAATTTTTGGGCTAGTTCATCCCAGGTGTTTACCGATCCAGCTGGGAGGGCGTTAAGCCAAGCTTTTGCTCGGTCTTTTAGTGAAAAAGGAAACATTCGGAGGCGGATGGCGTCATTTGATGCCCCATTGATACGAAAGGTATCACATATTTCTAAGAAATGAGTAATATGTAGATGGGGATCCTCGTCCGCAAACCCATGGAAGGTTGCGGAGTTCTGAAGCATCTGTATCAAATGCGGCCGAAGTTCGAAGTTATTGGCTTCAACATTCGGTGCATTGATAGCGGCGTCGAGATTACCTACGATGGATCGTAGATAATCCATGAGGGTACGTTGGTCCGCCATTGGAAGTGGGTTCCCCGAAACCTTCTCTTGGTTTTTGGCTTTTAGTCTTTTTCCGAGAAAGCGTTCGGGTTCTTCTAGAGGTTCTTTTATGTCCTTATTAGAACTGGAGCTCATACACTACGTAGGGGTGGCGTCTGGTTCCAAGTCCTGCAACAAAAACAGAAAAGAATGCTGGTCAGAAGGTTCACCACGGCCCCGTGCTCAGTGAACACGGCCCGTGGTCGGAGTTACAGTGATTGTTTTCCAGATCCCAGTTACTGGAGAGTTGGACACGGCCCCGTGTTGCACTGACACGGCCCCGTGGTCAGCCTTCTGTAACTTGGAAAACTAAAAACTGCAAGTAACAACGTTGGGCACGGCCCGTGTCCGACCAGGCACGGCCCGTGCTGAGCTATGCAGAAGCTGAAAAACTAAGAAAATCCTAAAAAAAATTAAAAAGAAAATAAAAAAATGATTAGGCCGTTGATTCCTAACTTTCTTAAAATCCTTGTGTCCTCGGCAGCGGCGCCAAAAACTTGATGTGCGTGTAGTGTAATATATTTTTGGTATATATTTTAAGCCCTTTTTACACTTTTTAGCCAAGTTTTAAATTTATAAAACACGATATTTACTAACACTAAACACACATATGGGCAAGTGCACCCATCGTGGACGTAGTATAGTGTTGGTAAGATACGAGGTCGTCCAAGGACACAAGAGCTTTTAGTACCGGTTTATCCTCAACGTCTAATCAAATCAAAATTTTAGAAAAAGATTTTAAACTAAGAAAATAAAACTAACTAAATGCTGAAAAATAAAATAAAAATAAAAACAGATAGACAAGATGAATCACTTGGATCCGACTCGTGTATTAGTATAACCTTTGATTATTTTCGCACTTTTGCACTTGTTTAAGAGATTATCTTAGTTATTGTAGTAGGCCCCTCTTTTGAAGGCGACGTTACCCTCAATCCAGTAGTTTGAGTCAGCAAGGATACAATCCTAAAGGGTCGGATTATTGAAAGATAATGAATTAAGTTATTACTGCAAATTATGGTAGGCCCCTCTTTTGGAGGTGACGTTACCCTCGACTAAGTAGTCTGAGTCAGCAGGGATACAGTCCTAAATAGCCGGGTTATAGTATTAATAGTAGTTAACTTATGAGGGGGTCAAAGAGTTTGGATCCCCGCCATCCAATACCTTTGGGTATTGAAGGAGATCCTACTAAATTTGACCCAGGTCCCTTGCAGGACCTCTAAACGCTGAACAAGGGCAAGACCCTTACCAAACCGTTCCCTTAACCCCCGACCAGGTAGCCAACATACCTCCATATAGACAGTGGAGATATGAATGGTGAAAATCTTTTATTTTATATAGACAGTAAAATAATGCCAAGACACCACAGACAAACGATAAGGAAAAGTCACCTTCAACATAAGCAACTAGTTATTAAAGTCGTTAATACAAAACCAAATAAAAAGTGCATAAGATTAAAAATAAAAAGTATTATACTAAACACTTGTCTTCACCAAGTGATGTAAGAGACTTAGGCAAACATGGCCTTGATTGTCAGGAACTCTTACGATCAATCTTGGATCCCGAGACGACTCACACACTCTATGATGGACAATGGATGATGGTGGTGGATGATGGTGTTGTGATGGTGGATGATGGTGGATGAAGTGTGAGAGAGGTGGTGTGCCAAGGGATGAGTTACAATGAAGCCAAGCACTCCTATTTATAGGCTGAACAGAGGCCTGGGCACGGCCCCGTGCCCGTCTGACACTATCTCTCCTCATTAATTGTAATTCGCAATTACAATTAATGCGCCTGCAATACTTTGGGCACGCCCCCGTGTTCACTGGGCACGCCCCCGTGGTGAGCAATAGGAGCTTCTACAGGTTTGTCTTTTATGCTGCTTCTTGGGCACGGCCCCGTGCTCGCTGGGCAAGGGGCGTGTTCAGTCTTCTGCCTTCTCTGTTTTGCTTGAGAGGATGCTGTTGAAGGGTCGGGCAATCCACTTTTGTTCCTTTTCTTGTATTTATGCTAGATTTAGCTGTCTTTTTGCTTCTTTTGTTAATTTGAGCTCATTTAATCCTGAAAATACAAAAGGAAGACAAAAACACACTTTTTCCAACATTAGTACTTAAAAAAGGTTAGTTTTATGCCTCTTTTCATTTCCTCTAATCTATTGACTGTAATATTGTAAGTGAATAGTAAGTCCTGCAGCGTCACAAGAAAATCCAAATTGCATTTTACACACATCAAATATCCCCACACTTTAACTTTTGCTTGTCCTCAAGCAAAACTCTTTAATATGTGGCTTACACTCCCAAATGTAATGGGTAGAAGAGAAGGTTTTGGCCTGTCATAGAGTGTCGGGAATCCAAGATCTTTATTGGGTTTTATTTTTATTTATTTACAATCCTATTCGTCATGATTTACTAAAAACTTTTCATAAGGTAAATT
The DNA here is from genome assembly GCF_002127325.2 of Helianthus annuus. Classification (NCBI taxonomy): domain Eukaryota; kingdom Viridiplantae; phylum Streptophyta; class Magnoliopsida; order Asterales; family Asteraceae; genus Helianthus; species Helianthus annuus. Next base: position 73,175,900 of record NC_035441.2, read on the forward strand.
ATTTATTAAGGCATAACATACCTTTCTAAAATTCCATTTATATACAAGTTCACATACGTCACGGGAGAAATCACTCACACTCGGCCGAAGGTGTATTTTTAGTGAATCACTCTAGAGCGGCATGGAACATATTCCTACCATAAGCTTGCCAAGCAATCAATCCTCCTCATTTTTAACTTTATACCTTTGTAAATATCAAGAGGACTTTTTGGGTGAAGGGTTAGGCTTGGGTTAAAGGTGGGTAGTTGGGTTAGTGGTTAGTAGAAAAGGGCGAAAGTCATAAAAAACGTCGGTTTTCGTAAAACATTTTGTTTTTGTGACTTTTTTATTTTTAATGAAGTTTTTCTTCAAACAAGCTTTTGTTTTAGGAGCTTTGTTTGTTTATTTCTAACTTCATTGTAAATATATATATATATATATATATATATATATAGAGTAAGGTTAACATACAAAAAGCCTTATCATACATCACGTAGGAGACAATGGTAACCGTTGGATCAGGGGTATAATCACGCATGGGACCACATAATCACGAATGGGACCACATAATCATGCATGAGACCACATAATCACGCATGAGCCTATAATCACGCACGTTGTATGATAATAACACACGTTATATTTTTTGTCATGTATGTTAATGTATGTTAAGCCTTAAAGTACATTATACTTTCTATATATATATATATATATATATATATATATATATATATATATATATTAGTCACACGAAAACCGAGCTTGTTACTAAAATAAAGGGTAAAAATAAAAAGGGTTTTTGGTGGGTAAAAAGGGTTTTTGGGGTTAAGAAATGAAAAGGTTTAGGCTCAAAGGGGCTAACTAGGAGGAGTTTTTGGGTAGGTGAAAATAAAAATAAAAATAATGGTGTTTAAAGAAAAAGGGTTAGTCCTAATGCCTCCATCATTTACTTACTTGGGTTTAAGTTGGTAAGGACTGGGAATGAATTGTCGTGACAAGTTCTAGAGTCGTAAGAACCAAGCGGCTATTCACACAAGAAACGAAAAATGAGCATTTAGCGTAAAGATGTATATTTGTATGCTCAATAAAGGCTCAAAATTCACTTTTGTGGGAATGGGTTTTTATGTGATCAAGTATATATAATCGAATTTTAACTAAGTTTGTCATGCCGTTTCATAATTTTCTTATGTTGGTTCTTTTTATCACGACGCTATCGGTTGTAAACTTGTAAAAATATAACCTTGTTAGTCCTAGAATTCCCAACTTAAACTTTAGACAAGTAAAAAAAATGATTTTTTTTTTTTGAAAAAATTTGGGGTGATTAGCGGTTCCAATAGAGTTTTGTGTAAGGCTTCTTATTAGGACTTGCAAAATTCAAGGTTTTAGCATCCCCCCACACTTAAATTACACATTGTCCTCAATGTGTCCCAAAAATAAATTTTTAGGTTGATTGAATGTGTAACATGGTATTAAAAGAAAAAATTTATGTTACTGGCAGTCTGGACACGGCCCCGTGGGGACCGGGCACGGCCTCGTGTTCAGGTGCCAGTAACAATAATTAAAGAAAAGAAACAGAAGCCTGGACACGGGGGCGTGTTCGGTGAACACGGCCCGGGTCCAGTTACCTGAACTGGGCATTTGTCTACAGGGTGTTCAGCACGGGGCCGTGTTGGCTGGGCACGGCCCGTGCTGAACTTACTGTAATGGAGAAATTGTTGTCGGGTGGCCTTGTTTTTGTGCATGGGGCCATGTTCCTCATTTCCCTTGTCATCCTTTACCACCATGAGTGTGTTTTATTCCTGCAAGTTAAAACTAAAAGATTAAACTAAACTAAGGATAGTTCCGCGGAATGCCTCCGTGGTGCGCCACGTTTGTAAGGGTCCTTGGCTAGACCCAAGGTGAGGTTATATATTTTCTGAGTGGAATGTCTTGCATCCCATGTTGCACCGTCGGAGAGCAGCATCCAAACTCGAATCAATAACCTTCATGTAATTGACCGGGTCATCGTCCTCTTTCTTCTTCCCAACCCCGAATTTTACTTCATTATCCCCATATTTTAAAGTGAGGGTTCCGTCATTCATGTCCACCACTGCTTGTGCGGTGGCGAGAAAGGGTCTCCCTAGTATGAGGGGGACTTCGGTATCTTCTTCCATATCAAGTATGACAAAGTCGGCCGGGTAAACGAAATTGTCCACCTTGACTAGAACATTTTCAATGACACCTTGTGGGAATTTGACGGATCGATCAGCAAGTTGTATACTCATTTTTGTAGGACTCGTTTTTCCTAGGCCGAGTCTTTTGAACATTGATTCGGGCATGAGGTTAATGCTAGCCCCAAGGTCGGCTAGTGCACTACGAACGGGGGAGTCCCCGATCGAGCAAGGAATTGTGAAGCTTCCGGGATCAATTTTCTTTTGGGGGAGTTTGTTGAGTACGAGGGCGGAGCATTCTTCGCCTAAGTTAACTAATTGCTATGTTTCAGTTTTCCTTTTATGAGTGAGGAAGTCCCTCATAAACTTAGAGTATTTAGGCATTTGAGTTAGGACATCAATAAAAGGAATGTTGACATGTAATTGTTTTAGTAGACTTTCAAATTTTGCGAATTGCTCGTTGGTCTTTTGACGGATTAACCTACCAGGGTACGGAACCGGAGGAGCTTTGGTAGGCTCTGGTGAGGGAGGGGAACCCTTTTCTTGTAGGGGCGGCGTTATGGTCTCCTCGGTAGGCGGCGGGCCTTCCGTAGGACCCACGGTGCGGTTCCGTAATGTGATGAGATGAACTTGCGCTTTTAGGTTGGTTTCGGTATTGCTTGGTAACGCGCCTTGTGGTCTCTCGGAAAAATTTTGGGCTAGTTGACTTATTTGTTTTTCGATGTTTTGAATACTAGCTTGTTGATTTCTAAAATTTGATTCTAATTGTAGAAACCTCTCCGAGTTTTTCTTTTCAGTGTCGGAGATGAGGCAAGATATAGTATCTTCAAGCCTTTCTCGTCCACCTTGTTGTTGAGGGAAATTTTGTGACTCATTTCTTGGTTGTTGAAAGTTCGTTCGTCAGTTTTGTTGGTTACTACTATTGCCGGGTTCTCTCCAACCAAGGTTAGCATGATTTCGCCATCCTTGGTTGTAGGTGCCCGTTGGAGGACCCGACGGCCTAGGTCTATTATCAATGTAGTTTACCGATTCTTGTTGATTGTCTGTTTCTTTCATACAACTCCAATTTTCATGTGGCCCACACACCCTTCACAAGCCATAACCGAGACCGTTTTTGTCATTTCCAATTTTTTTATTTTCGAAGAAAGGGCCTCGATTTAAGCTTGTAAAGAAGTGCTTTCATCAACCTTATGGGCGCCCGGGGCAATGGATTTATTACCTCGGGGAGTGTGCCACTGAAAATTGGTTTGAGCAATTTCCTCAATTTGATTATATATTTCATGCGGGCGGTGATTACCTAAAAGTCCCCCGGAGCTAGTGTCAAGTGTTTGCCTTGTGTGTGGCAACAATCCATTATAGAAAGTGGATACTTGTTGCCATATCGCAAGGCCGTGATGTGGACACTTTCGCAATAGCTCCTTGAACCTTTCCCAAGTTTCATATAAGGATTCCCCGTCCTCTTATGAATATGTATTAATTTCAGTCATTAATTTACCTGTTTTAGCGGGAGGGAAATACTTATATAGAAATTTTTGGGCTAGTTCATCCCAGGTGTTTACCGATCCAGCTGGGAGGGCGTTAAGCCAAGCTTTTGCTCGGTCTTTTAGTGAAAAAGGAAACATTCGGAGGCGGATGGCGTCATTTGATGCCCCATTGATACGAAAGGTATCACATATTTCTAAGAAATGAGTAATATGTAGATGGGGATCCTCGTCCGCAAACCCATGGAAGGTTGCGGAGTTCTGAAGCATCTGTATCAAATGCGGCCGAAGTTCGAAGTTATTGGCTTCAACATTCGGTGCATTGATAGCGGCGTCGAGATTACCTACGATGGATCGTAGATAATCCATGAGGGTACGTTGGTCCGCCATTGGAAGTGGGTTCCCCGAAACCTTCTCTTGGTTTTTGGCTTTTAGTCTTTTTCCGAGAAAGCGTTCGGGTTCTTCTAGAGGTTCTTTTATGTCCTTATTAGAACTGGAGCTCATACACTACGTAGGGGTGGCGTCTGGTTCCAAGTCCTGCAACAAAAACAGAAAAGAATGCTGGTCAGAAGGTTCACCACGGCCCCGTGCTCAGTGAACACGGCCCGTGGTCGGAGTTACAGTGATTGTTTTCCAGATCCCAGTTACTGGAGAGTTGGACACGGCCCCGTGTTGCACTGACACGGCCCCGTGGTCAGCCTTCTGTAACTTGGAAAACTAAAAACTGCAAGTAACAACGTTGGGCACGGCCCGTGTCCGACCAGGCACGGCCCGTGCTGAGCTATGTAGAAGCTGAAAAACTAAGAAAATCCTAAAAAAAATTAAAAAGAAAATAAAAAAATGATTAGGCCGTTGATTCCTAACTTTCTTAAAATCCTTGTGTCCTCGGCAGCGGCGCCAAAAACTTGATGTGCGTGTAGTGTAATATATTTTTGGTATATATTTTAAGCCCTTTTTACACTTTTTAGCCAAGTTTTAAATTTATAAAACACGATATTTACTAACACTAAACACACATATGGGCAAGTGCACCCATCGTGGACGTAGTATAGTGTTGGTAAGATACCGAGGTCGTCCAAGGACACAAGAGCTTTTAGTACCGGTTTATCCTCAACGTCTAATCAAATCAAAATTTTAGAAAAAGATTTTAAACTAAGAAAATAAAACTAACTAAATGCTGAAAAATAAAATAAAAATAAAAACAGATAGACAAGATGAATCACTTGGATCCGACTCGTGTATTAGTATAACCTTTGATTATTTTCGCACTTTTGCACTTGTTTAAGAGATTATCTTAGTTATTGTAGTAGGCCCCTCTTTTGAAGGCGACGTTACCCTCAATCCAGTAGTTTGAGTCAGCAAGGATACAATCCTAAAGGGTCGGATTATTGAAAGATAATGAATTAAGTTATTACTGCAAATTATGGTAGGCCCCTCTTTTGGAGGTGACGTTACCCTCGACTAAGTAGTCTGAGTCAGCAGGGATACAGTCCTAAATAGCCGGGTTATAGTATTAATAGTAGTTAACTTATGAGGGGGTCAAAGAGTTTGGATCCCCGCCATCCAATACCTTTGGGTATTGAAGGAGATCCTACTAAATTTGACCCAGGTCCCTTGCAGGACCTCTAAACGCTGAACAAGGGCAAGACCCTTACCAAGCCATTCCCTTAACCCCCGACCAGGTAGCCAACATACCTCCATATAGACCGTGGAGATATGAATGGTGAAAATCTTTTATTTTATATAGACAGTAAAATAATTCCAAGACACCACGGACAAACGATAAGGAAAAGTCACCTTCAACATAAGCAACTAGTTATTAAAGTCATTAATACAAAACCAAATAAAAAATGCAAAAGATTAAAAATAAAAAGTATTATACTAAACACTTGTCTTCACCAAGTGATGTAAGAGACTTAGGCAAACATGGCCTTGATTGTCAAGAACTCTTACGATCAATCTTGGATCCCGAGACGACTCACACACTCTATGATGGACAATGGATGATGGTGGTGGTGGATGATGGTGTTGTGATGGTGGATGGTGGTGGATGAAGTGTGAGAGAGGTGGTGTGCCAAGGGATGAGTTGCAATGAAGCCAAGCACTCCTTTTTATAGGCTGAACAGAGGCCTGGGCACGGCCCCGTGTCCGCTGGGCACGGCCCCGTGCCCGTCTGACACTATCTCTCCTCATTAATTGTAATTCGCAATTACAATTAATGCGCCTGCAATACTTTGGGCACGCCCCCGTGTTCACTGGGCACGCCCCCGTGGTGAGCAATAGGAGCTTCTACAGGTTTGTCTTTTATGCTGCTTCTTGGGCACGGCCCCGTGCTCGCTGAGCACGGGGCGTGTTCAGTCTTCTGCCTTCTCTGTTTTGCTTGGGAGGATGCTGTTGAAGGGTCGGGCAATCCACTTTTGTTCCTTTTCTTGTATTTATGCTAGATTTAGCTGTCTTTTTGCTTCTTTTGTTAATATGAACTCATTTAATCCTGAAAATACAAAAGGAAGACAAAAACACACTTTTTCCAACATTAGTACTTAAAAAGGGTTAGTTTTATGCCTCATTTGATGTAAATTATATGTTGCATTTTACACACATCAATTTTTCAACTAAAGTGTAATCACTAGTTAGAATTCAAGTAATGTGATGCTATATGATGGTTAGTTGCTTTTTATTGAGTGTTAGGGTGTTCGGGGATCACGACAAGCCAAGAAATAGTAAAAGAATGTGTCTTGCGAAAATTTAGTGTTCCGGGTAATGCCCGGTTATCCAGTTAGATATTGTCCCGTTAAAGTGTTTAATTATTCCCTCAAGTGTCTTTTATATGTATTTTTGCAACACAAATAATCTTCGGCACTTAGGAAAGTATACAGGACCATTCTGACATATTTTGCACTTTACTAGTATTTTAAAATGCTGAATTTCATTAATGAGTGCAGAATTCTGCATTTAAAGTGTGTTTTAGGCACTTCCCGGCACTGTAACTATCACCTAGTGACGCAGTTTTATGGTCCTCATTTCCCTACACTCCATACTAGTGTAATATCATGTCCCTGGCCCATACTGGGTCTTACAGACACTGTCTGTCTATTGCTGGCATTGTCAGCATATTTTTGAATTATTCGTTCAGTGTGCTAACTGTGCTTTGTGCATCAAGTATGTCACTAAAGTTGCGTGTAATATACGGAGTGACAATATGAAATGTGATGCATATGTATGTATGTAACAGAAAACAGAAAGTAGTTTAATCACAGTGGTAATCAAGCACAGTCATTAAGCACAAATTAAATATTAATTAATTGTACGGATACCTGGAATTGTGAGGGTTGTCACACTAACCAGGTTTGGCCTAAAGGACAAAACGTGCAAGATTTTGAAAGCTTAAGGACACCGCCTGTAAACTTTTGGCTAAAAGGATAGCGCCTGCAATTTGATGTAAACATAAAGGACAAAACTTGTAATTTACTCTTACCTACATATTAAAAAACATAATTGAAAGAACAATAATAAAAATAGAATTGAAAAAACGGAATTGAATGAACAGTAATAAAAATAGAATTGAATGAATAGTATCGGGTACCCGTACCAGTATCAAATTTACCAAACTGGGTGTATTTTTGGTACCGGTTCGTCACCGGTATTCATTGGGTTTTACCCTCAAATACCGGTGTCGTACCGGTAGCGACCGTATCGAGCCATACCGTACCAGGTATATTCGGTACCGATACCCACTTTTGGGGATTTCGGTAACGGTATTTTTGGTACCGGTTGGTACCGAGCTCATCAAATCCTGTAGCAATGCAAGTAATTGCACAGCTTAGATTACTTTTCATACACACAGTAAGTAAACTATATTTCGTTTGAATGAGGTTTTATATACACAACAACTTATTTTGCTTTATTTTTTGTCTTTTTCTAAAATGAATGAATTGTATCATGTAAAATTAACTTGGATTTACCTATATATTAAAAACATAATTGAAGGAACAATAATAAAAATAGAATTGAATGAATAGTATCGGGTACCGGTATCAAATTGACCAAACTGGGTGTATTTTCGGTACCGGTTAGGCACCGGTATTCATCGGTTTTTACCCTCAAATACCGGTGCCATACCAGTACCGACCATATCGAGCCGTACCGTACCAGGTATATTCGGTACCCGTACCCACTTTTGGGGATTTCGCTAACGTTATTTTCGGTACCGGTTGGTACCGAGCTCATCAAATCCTATAGCAACATAGCAATGCAAGTAGTTGCACAATTTAGATTACTTTTCGTAGACATAGTAAGTAAACTGTATTTCGTTTGAATGAGTTTTTATATACACAACAACTTGTTTTGCTTTATTTTTTTTGTCTTTTTCTGTAATGAATGAATTATATAATGTAAAATTAACTTGGATATTTAGATTATTCATGAGCAAATCGTATCAAACCTTGTAATTGTCACACCCCTTTCTTAGGCGGAAGCACGAGGTGTGATCATGAAAGGTTCTCATTGCATACGAATGGTAAACATACTACATGCTCGTAAAAATGACTTCAAATACCATTAACATTACATAACTGAAAACATAGGTTATGTTTGGAGTTTACATCACATCATAAAACGTTGTCTGAAAAGTTTACAACATTATTCATAGATAAACATAAACGACATCCCAGAGCAAGAGTAAGACCGTGCGCACATCCACTTTAGTTACCTGAAATACATGTGAGTTTTTGGAAAATCGTCAACATAATGTTGGTGTGAATTCATGCAGTTTTTGTATTGAACATTTGTATACTTGGTATGAAGACATGGTTTGTATCTCGTATAAATCAAGTATTTCTGTATGTATCGAGGTTGTTAATGGGTTGCAAGGCCATTAACATGTGACACGACATAGGAAGCATCCAAACCATAGGCATTTTTCTAGTTTTCGATTCACGACTGAGACACAAAAGCACTACTTTGGTACTAGTTATCACCAAGAGTGTGGCTGCCCGAAAACCCATTAGATCTAACCTTTTGTTCTGCGGTCTTAGTATGTACACAATTAATGGTGCTTCTGGTACCCTATTCGTGACATGATTTCTAGTATCATTCCTTAGTTCTTGTATCCATCATACCATAACACATGTATTTTCCCCAAGTTTAAAAAGTATGTAAAAGATTAAAAAGTGGGGACACGAACTCACTTGTCTGTAAACATTTAGTAACATGTACTTCACCCCCGAAGTTATAAAACTGAAAACAGTTAAAAGAAAAGGGGGAGCATGAACTCACAACTTTGTGTTTCTTGCGTCGTAAACTTCACTGGATTTGCTTATTTAGCGTCGTGACCTATACGTGTTTTATTAACGTTAGTCACTAGACTTGTATCGCACAAGTACAAGTCACCATCTTTTATGTATTTGTTCTTTAGGTGTTAAAAATAATTTATATTTTTAACTATGTATCTTAATTATATTATTTTCTCAAAAAATAAATATAAGTATCTTGTATTTTTCACCCGAGTTATGTATTTTGTCCAAAAAACTTCATTTCATGTTCATAACTTGTCCAAGTTACATAATCTATCAAGTAATATATTTTCATAAATATATTCTCTTGTATTTTTCTATGTATGTTGTATGTGTATTTTTGTATTTTCACTCCTCAGGAGTGTTTAGTGTATTTTCAAGTCCTAATACACTATTACATATAATACATACTACATACACTTAGCACAAAATTTGGTGATCAATAAATATATATATATTTTTCTCAAAAATATACATACTTAATATCAATTTGTATTTTGAAGAAATTATCATTTCTTAACTTGGAGTTTACACAAAAATTAGGGAAACCTTAGTAAATATTTTTAGGTAAATTTTTAGGGAATAAGTTTCACCAAACTTATATTTTTCTAAGTGTCAAAATTTATAAAATTTTGACATGGTTTCCCCTAAAAATGGAGGCTTCCCATGTTTTCAAAACATGTATTTATTTTCTTTTGAAATCATCACAACAATCATCAACTTATTCAACACTTTCCGAGTTGTCAAAATCAAGTAAACTACACTACATCATGAACTTGAAGTTTTGTAAAACTTGTAGTAGCTTACCATGTTATTTAATAGGTTTAGTTACCCTTAAAAACATGATTATTTGTTTGTAAATCACTTTATTAAAAGATTTAGTCATTTACAACTTGTAAGATGATTTTTCTAAAAATATTTCTTTTGTATTTTTCTTGTTACTCACATGTTTCTAGTCTTGTTTAAACACTAAAAATATGGTTAGTTTATTTAGAAATCATGACTTTGTAAATCTTGTAAATAAACTTGGTTTCTTAGAAAAATTATTCTTGTAATTATTTATTTACAAGATTTGTATTTTGTTTAAGTCATCTTTACATATGAAGATCACTTTCATTATTCAAGTTCATGAAGACATATAGTATGATGATCTTGGTCTTTCACAAGATCATCACCTTAACTTACTAGATCATGTGTTTAATCACAATCTAGTAGGCTCCATATGATATCTAACATCACTAACACTAATAACCAATCAGCAAGAAGCAAATCAACACATTAATCATGTATTCTTATATTTTTAAACTTATGTTAAAGTATCATGATCATGTTCTTTAGTGTTCTTTTGATTAACATTATTTATCATCCTTTAATCATCAAAATATGAAGAAATTAGAGATCATGAGAGCTCACTACTAGCAACAAAGCTAGGGAAGAATACTAGAAGTTGAAGGTGACAAAATGGTTGGATAAAAGCAAATGAAGAAGGTCCTTCAAGATTCAAGACCACCAAACCTTCTAATCTTGTATCTTACACCTTGTGAGGAGCTTGGAATAGATGGGATTTAATTGAAAGTGAGGGTTGTGGTGATGGGGGTTCACGGCCAAGAATGGAGGGGCAAGGGAGGAGTGTTGTGCTGTGGTGTGGTGAAGATGAATGAGAGCTTTAGGGTCTTCTTATAACATGCTAACTCTTTACCCATTGTGTTTTGTGTTTCATAAAGTACATGCATAATCTCTAAAGATATCTTCACAAATCTTAGGAGATTTAATAAGATCATGCAAGATACAAGGAGATCTATGGTGGGGTCCCCATGACCGTCCACTACATGGGGGGGGGCAAAGTGTAAATTTCATTCTCTAATTACATAAATAAGTAAGTCTTCAAGTGTAAAGTTTAGGGACCTGATGAGTTATTATGTTTTAAGGGGTGTTATGGTGTTCGGGGATTATAACTAGCTCAAAAATAATAAAACAATGCTTCTTGCAATATTTTGGTGTTTCGGGTAATGTCCGGTTGTTCGGTTAGATACCGGTTCGTTAAAGTGCTAAATTGCACCGTTTAGTGTCCTTTATGTATCCTTTTGTGACACTTTCAATTCCCAGCACTTAGGAAAGCATTCTGGATCAATTTGTCATATTTTTCCATGGTACAATCTTGTTACAATGCTGAATTTTGCTGAAATATGTAAAATTCAGTATTTAAAGTGTGTTTCGAGTGCTTTTTAGTGCGTATTTTAGCTTCCGGAAAATCTATATGTTAACCCTTGTATGTACTCTTGGGTTTTAATGTATTCTTGACGTTGGACCTACACCTAGGTCCCAATTCTTTTATCTGACTGCTTTTTGCAGATTTGTTGACACAATGTGTCTTACCGGTGAGTTTACTAGTATTTCTGACGCAACGCTATCATTAATGCAATAAGCAATATTTTGTAGTATAAAACGTGCATGAATTCACTTGTATAGTATGTAATCAGACAATGTTGACATTTAAGCACATAATTGCAGTCATTAAATAATAATTAAAGTGTACGGAAATTATCGGTTGGGTGCCAGTTGTCACAGTAATCAAACCGGTATCGTATCGGTACCAAATTTACTATACCAAATCATTTTCGGTACCAATTTGGTCAGTGCCGTCTCCGAGGAATCTCGAAACGTTTTGGGCCTGGAGCCACTAAAAATAAATCGGGCCCATATAATTTAAACACAATAATCATATATAAAAAAAAACTATAATATGACACTAATTGTTAAAACAATCATCAAAATAAAAGTATTGTACCAAAATGATCTAAATTTACCTACTTAAGCGAATCGTGCGGCTCTCCTAGCGTTTCAACAATCAACATTTAACAATACCGAACGATCCTAACCCTATTAGTAAATTACGACCCAAAATCCCGAATCACACATTCGTGGCCGCTGTGTTGCTGAACAATGAACCGAACGGTGATGATATATATACACAAACATATTAAAAAAGATTTAAGTTTGATCAACCAGATTTGTCGTAAACATTCCCTGTTAATGTTTTTTGTTCAAACATGCTTTGTTTAATACATTTTATAAAACAGTTTTGGAGTTTGTAGTTTTTTTTTCTTTTTTTTACTTTATATATGCAATTAAATATGTTTGAATGGACTTGAAGCATTTGGTTTTGTACAGATTTACTAGAATCATGAAGACCTTTTGCTTTTTCAAATCTTAACCTAATATCATACTTCAATCAACACTCATAAATGAAGTGTTGTTCAAACAAATCGAGCAAATACAAGCAGACGTGAAAACTTACTTCAAACAAATCTGATCGCTTTGTGTGTCGTCGCTTCGTACTCAGCTATTCTGGATTCCCGCTCATCAATCACAAATGAAGGGCCGATTGATTATCATAATTAGGTTAAAATAATTGAGGCCCAATAACATACATATAGTATATGGATATTTTTTTTTAAAAACTCTGGGCCCTCAAGAACTTTGGGCCTGGGTCCATTGCCCTACCTGTCCCTACTTATCACCGGGCCTGAATTTGGTACCCACCTTTTGGTGTTTTCAGAATCGTTACTTTCGGTTCGACACCGGTCTAGCACCCTACCTATATTTATTGATTTTTACCTTCAAATGCCATACCGTATTGTACCGAGCAGTTTCGGTGTCGGTACCTGATTTCGATGATTTTCTGGATCGGTACTTTCGGTGCCGTTACCGGTACCGAGCTCATCCATATTTTAACGTGTTAGCACCGCAATAATTAAACTGAAAACAACCGAATTTCCAACTTGTAGGACGTGTGGGTCCTATTATTATATATTAGGTTACTAGGTTATCACCCGTGTAATACACGGGCTGTACAATCTAATTTATAAAAGTTATAAGACTACAGATAATCGAAATAAAAATTGAAGTACCCAAACTCATTTTATTAAAATTTATTAGAACAGAAACTTACTAGTATTATAAACTGACCCGTTTGAATAACACACCAATTTGAATCAAACAAACAAAACAATCTGAGTGACAATCCAATTCAATCTCAAACAATTCAATTACCTTGTAACATACAACACACTTAAATTCCATTTCAATAACTTTAAGTAATAAAAAAACGATTTGATGATTAAAAGAAATATAGGATTATAGAAAACGGGACTTTGGCTTTGAAGCCTAGCCAACTTTTGTTTTATATACCAAAAATGCTCCAACCCCTTTCCCTAAAAAATAAAAAAAACAATAAAAAATGTAAGTTTATTTAATGGCACATAACTTGTGTTTTAGGAAAAATAAAATACTTGCAAAAAAACAAAGCCATCATTTCCAATGCGCATCCGCAATTATAATAAATCCTTCTAATTGTTTTATCTAGTAATTTGAAGGTAAGAAAATTAAAATGGCATTGCTACTAAATGCCTAAAGCAGTTAAAGTGGCAAAATTGGCACGTCCGATCAGGTTTGTACCACAAACAAATGTTTAAAATTTTGTAAAGTTCTCTAAAAATTAAACTTGAAAAATATGATTGTTAAAATTTGTACAGTAACACACAAATCATCCACCTATAACAGTAAGTATATGAAGCAAGTGTTCAAAATATATTGTAAACATAAACAACCCAAATAAAATTTGTTTTCAAAACCATACATTTCTTGTGCCCATGTGCCTAAAAACTGGCAGCAAAAGCGTTCACCGAATGCACCACCTGCCTCCTGTTGCGTAAAAGTGGTTCAAATAGAGGACCGACACAAAACCAAAGGCCTCCTGTCACACCCTGACTTTTGCGGAAGCGTGGTTATTTGGTGTGACTTCTTAATACCATAGCAATCAACCATAACAATGCTATATGATAAAACCAAAAGATTTTCATTCACAAATAAAGTTTAGAAAATACCACAATACCATTGTCTTGAAAACATTGACGCCAATTAGTTACAAACCATAACATGTTCAAATGAGTTCCTATGGACTCAACAAAAGACTTTAAATAATCCTGAGTTTAGAAACATGTATCCCGTCCAGGAATAGGATACATCTTTTAAACTCTACGACCACGGATGACATCCTTTATTTAACACGCAGCTTGTAGAGACATGCATACACCTGCCAGATCCGTTTTATTCCCTGAAATACATGTAGTTTGAAAAATCAACAAAAGTTGAGCGAGTTCATGTGTTCGTTTGTGTGTATGTATAAGCCTTTGTAAACGTCCCTGGTATGTAGCATTAAGGAAATAGAGATCACCAATGGTTTGCAAGGCCACTGATATGTGTGAAGTGATGCAGGAAGACTCAAACCTAGCATATTTCGTACCGGGCTTCCGGCTGGAAGACATAGTCACCACATGGCCCATTCTGCGGACTCATGGCTGGGGCTCGCTACACCCGAATAGATCTATCACTCATGTCCCTCGGTCCTACAACGAGGATTGATGGCCTTAAGTTTCCACCTACCCACTCACATGATCTAAGTAGTATGCCCTCCTTAAGCTAACCATACCATGTATAAAAATGTCTGTATAAGTGTAACATGTATTTCACCCCCGAAGTATAAAACTGAAAACAGTTAAAAGAAAGGGGGGACATGAACTCACAGTATTGCGTCTTCAGTATGTGTAACCCAAGTCTCCTCAGCAAACACGACTACCTACAGTGTACTAACGTCTATTAGACGAACGGGTCGTGCCTTTGCTTAATATGAAGGTTTTTGAGTTACGTTTTAAAGTGTCTTCAATATTTTTGTAATAATACTTCTCAAGTATTGTTATTCGTATTTCCTTCCCAAGGATGGGAGTATCTCATACTTGTGTATTCATACTTTTATGTTCGAGAAACTTGCCATGTATTGGCGTCGTATTCCGGTGTAGTATTCCAAATAAAAAATATACCAATATATTCCTAATATATATTTCCAACACTTATATTTTCAAGTCCCACTCTAGAAAATATATAATAACTCATTTTGTCCCAAAAATAATGTATCCTCCAAAAAAATATATATATATATTTTCCCAAAATCGTATATCTTCTAATATGCTAAGAAAATATATTTTAACTACCCAAAAATAATATATTTTCTCTTTGTCGAAAATAAGATATACTTGGTAATATGTACAAAAACCATATTTTCACTTCTTTCGTTTCCAAAATAGTATTTACCAAAAACAAAAATATTCGTACAAGTATTTTCCGGAATATTTCGTAAGTTACGTTTTGATGTGTGATATCACAATATCAAGTGTGTAACTTAAATATTTATTCCGTGAGATTTTGATGTTATTCCGAAGTCATAAATGTGTTGGTATTTTGCTAAGTTACATTATTTTGCCCTAAAATAATATAACTAGTTCTCAAATCAAACATTCACACAAGCGTTTTAGTATAGAGTATATATTCTAAATATATATTTGTCCGCTTTTACTTACGAAGACCCACCTTCGACACCTTGAAATTTTGTAACGAAACTTATGGCGAAGTTTACTTCCGAAAAACAAAGTTGAACACTTTTGTAAACACTTGTTAGAAAATAATTTTCTAAGTCTTTTTAGAAAATTTCGCCAGAGTTTCCCCTAAAAACGGAGATGTCCATGCTATTAAGCATATCATTTTCTTTTCAAAATCAATCAACAATCAATCTTTAAACAATCTTACATCACCAAGAGCAAAAAGTATATGCGTTACATATTAATTATGAACTTGATATATCCCGAAAACGCGTAGTAACTTGGTAAAGCTTTTAGTGGACTTAGTTACCTTCCAAAACGTAATTATTTCTTTAAATCATCTTCGTGAAAGAATTATATGTTTACAACTTGTAAACAATTTTTACAAAAATTAATCTTTTGAACTCTTCTTGTAAATAAAAGGTTTCTACACTTATTTCATTTCCAAAAATGGTGTAAGTGTACGTATAAGTCATAATCTTTTTAAAATCGCTTTTCTAACTTGGTTTCTTCACAAAAATCTTTTGTAACTCTTGAATTTACAAGATCATCAACTTACTAGTTAAATTATATTTCATGAAAAATCATCTTTATCAAGTTCATGTTTAACTAGAAGGTGTTTATTTTATGTAACATATAACCACTTTCTAATCTTGTTAAATCATATTTCTAAATATCATTTAACAAGATCCATATGGTGATTAACATCACACAATCAAGAATCATCAAAAAATTTACAACATGTTCACTACAACATTTTACTAGCAATATTTCATCTCCAAGTAATCTTTTATGTAAAGCTTCATGTTCATATTTTTAGTTCTTGTTTATTTAGTGTTTTGAACATAACCATCATACTACAACTTTTGATCATAAAAACAAGGTGTAACAAGGACTTACTACTAGCACAAGGCTAGGGATGATTCTAGTGAAGAAGATGATGAAAAATGATGATGAAAAGGCAAGAAACAAAGTCCTTTGAAGCTCCACAAGTTGCAACTTCCTTGAATCACCTTACAAGCTTGAATGGAACTTGAAATTTGGATGAAAGTGGTGGACTTGTGGTGGTGATGGGGGCGGTTAAGGGAGGGCCGAGAGGATGGGTGGGGTGTGAAGGTGTGGTGTGAAAATGTGAAGTAATGAGAATGATCTTGGTGCCATGCTTTTTAAAGATAGTTCATATATTTTGTCAAGATCTACAAGCAACTTATCTAATTTACAAATGGGAAATAATCTAAACAAGATATGAGAGTATGGTGTAAATCTTGGGGTAGGTCCATTTAGGACCGAATTCGGTTGGGGGGGGGGGGTTGGTTGCAAGTTTTGTAACTAAATGGTAATGGTAAGTTAGTTTTCAAGTGTAAGCTTATATATGTTATTTATTTGATATTTAGTGGGTGTTAGGGTGTTCGGGGATCATGGCAAGCCAAGAAATAAATAAACAATGTGTTTGGCAAAAATTTAGTGTTCCGGGTAATGTCCGGTTGTTCGGTTGGATACCGTTCCGTTAAAGTGTTTAATTAGTCCGTAAAGTGTCTTCTATATATATTTTTGTAACACAATTAATCCCCAGGCACTTAGGAAAGCATACAAGACCATTCTGTCATATTTTTGCACCCTACTAGCATGTTAAAATGTTGAATTTTATTAATAAATGCATAATTCTACACTTAAAGTGTGTTTTTGGCACTTCCCGGCACTTTAACTATTACCTAGTGACGCAGTTTTACGGTCCTCACTTCCCCACACTCCATACTAGTGTAGTACTTTGTCCCTGGCCCATACTGGGTCTAAAAACATAGTCTGTACATGTGCTGGCATTGTCAGCATGTTTCTGAATTATCCGTTCAGTGTGCTAACTGTGCTTTGTGTAGGATCGTTAGACGTCCTAACGAGTCGATCAGAAGAGTCCTCAGACTGAATCAGAGGCGGAATTCATTGATTCAGTCTTTGTTTAGCTTGATTTCACTATTTAACGTCTCTTTTATTGATCTGCTAACAATGTACAAGCGCTGGAGACAATCCGGCAGGGCTTCGCCGTACCATACAAGACTACCACCGAACTAGTCTATGGTTTCGCTCATTCGTCCCCTATATATAGGCTTGGGGTTTCGCTCCAAGGGACATGTCCTTATGAGCGAAACCTCCAATGTACATATAAGCGAAACTATACATTGACACATGAGCGAAACCTCTCTATGACACATAAGCGAAACCATGATTAAAACATGATTTCTCGATTTCCGTGCATGATACAAACAGCCCTAACCTAACACTTGAACGAAGATGTAGTCGACAGACAACTGCACCAACAGACTCCCCCTTGAATGTTGACGGACTCTTCAGTGAGAGTCTTCAAACATGACAACTCTTCAATCTTGATCGGTCTTCTTCAGGAACTCTTCCTGGAATCATGTACCCGGATCTTTCTCTGGCTCCAACTCTCGTCAGACTCCCCCTATCATCCAGCTGGGATCGCTGTCTGGAATTCGTTATCACCATTGAAATCAAATCCTGGCTTTATCAGTTTAAGCTCTTCTCAGGTTCTGATGTATCTCCTGGCTTTCCATAGCAGCAGGATCAGAAACCTACATATCTCAATCACTCTATTACAAACCAACAAAGTTGTGATTCAACTTAATGAATCAACTAAACCTTTGAGAATCCTCACATGTAAAACTTTGAAACTTTCCAAAATCTGATCCAAATTAATGAATCATCTTAAACATTTCAAATCAATTAACCAACCCATCTGTTCATCATGTTTAGCCTTTGAGATTTTGAATATCAGCTTTTCAACATCAGTTGTCGAAAATCTTTTTGGATTTTTCAAAATATGAAACATAAAAGCAATAACTAAAATTAAATGCAGAAATGAAATATGTACAAACAATATTTTTGTGAGTTCGTGCAAGAGGATCATATCAGTTTATGAAACATATCACCAACACCGTTAAGCTTGATTACATTTTAAGTTCTAAACAATTTACCTAGATTGTCAGTATGTTTGTCCACTTAAAATTTTCACACAAAGTTCAACTGTTTTGAGATACGCAATTAGTGTATTAATTACTTAAACTTATTCGTGTGTCCCACTACTTGAATATACTCCCGTATCCAGATCCCAATATTCAGTCTTACAGACCACAGATGATATCTGTAAAGAGGTTATGTGCGAGGGTCGTGAGAGCTCAGGTCGATACTTCCGTATACGCAGAGAGATGACGGCTTCGACTTTTAAGTGTGTCCCCTTTAGAGGATCTTTTGATTACAACAGCAGCGACTATCAATTTTATTGTTTCATCAGCTTGCTGAGGGCGAGCTTATATTTCAAAGCTTTTTGCAGAAAGCATTATCCGGGGACTAGGTCAGTATTTCCATACAGCAAAAATCCCGGGATAATACCCCAGATATCACTGAGCATAAAGACCTAGTATCTCAGAATAAGGGACCTTTCAAACAAGATTTCAGGGGTTACCTATATATCCAAGAAGTTGTTAACCCACAGAACAAGCAAGTTTGAAATTTATATGTTTATATCTCGTCACAGTTTACTAAATGCGCAAAAAACCTACTGTTACATCCACAGTAAGATTGTTTATCACATTTTGACTTTACATTTCTTTAGCATGTTGTGATAGTCCACTGATGTACTATTATTTCCTCTTTTATGCAACTAAAACTCATTTTTATTATTTTTTTTATGTTTTTGACATTTTTCAAATTTTCTAATTTTTTAAAAAATTTTACTCCCCCTAAAATCAAAATATGTCTCAATTTTGATTTTCTGGGAAAATTGAAAACAAACTGTACAAACTTAACAACTTGATGAGAATCACTTCAATTCTCCATCCACCTGACATAAACAATCAGAACTCCCCCTCACAACAAACTATTTTCCCATTATGATTTCAAAACACTTAAGTTTGTTTTAATCAAAATGGTTTTCCGGAAAAATTAATTTGTTTACCTATCATTTGTAGGTTCGAGGTCACTACATCACATTGTTTTCTTCATCCACATGACAGATTTTACAGTTTCAGTTTTTAGATCTCAAATATCACTTTGTAGAAAATCAAGTACAACTTAATGTCCCTGATTTACCACATGTAAAGCGAAAAATCACCAGAGTGAAATTTCTCAAGAAATGTGCCGATTCATGTTCCACACTTACCAACCTGGGAACTCCGGCAAGTCAGGTTTTTCTATTTGAACAAATTCACCCAAGCCTGACGATCCTTGGGTGATTTTGAATTCTTGTTCAACAATGGTGGAAAATTTTCATCATCCATTGTTAAACCTGAATTCTCCATTTTTACCTCAACCAATGGCTCCTCTGTTTTTAATGAACCAGTATCATTGCCTGCACATGGCTTGTCTGACTTTGATCTGTCAGATTCATCGCCAGAAGGTGGCTTGTCTGACTTTGACAAGTCAGATTCATCGCCGACCATTTTCTTCTTCTTCTTTCTCTCTCCTTTCGTCCTCAGATTTGTATCTGATGAATTCGTCTTGCTTGACTTTGTAATCGAGGGAGTCGATTCATCAGAACTTTTATTCTTACCAATGGATAAACCCGAGGACAAGATCTTCTCGAGATACTCTCTCGCCTTCTTCCTCTTCTTCCTCAGTCTGTCTTTCTGCCCCTGTGAAAGTTTAACTTTCTTTTCTTGAATTGTCTGTTCTTGAACTTTAGGTTTTAGAACCTTCTGTTCATTGGGCTTGACATTGACTGGAATCTTTGCCAATTTTTGAGACTTAGCCCTCAATCTGTCATTCGATCTCCTTGGGCAATCTCTGGCAATATGACCTCTGATGTTGCAGTTAAAGCATCTTCTCGTCTCATAATTCCAACTTTGGCAGTTAACAGCAATGTGTCCTTGATAACCACATCGGTAACACACTCTGTTATCGTACCAATCACCATTTTCAGCCCAAATACTCATATCAAAGCATTGTTTGGCTTGGTGATATTCCTTTCTCCCGTTGATTGCTGGATTTGACTTTTGAGCACTGTGGTCCAACCTGCACCACTTATTGCCAACAATTTTTGAGTTATCATTTTTCAATTTTTGTAATTTTTGTTTTTGATTGGATGATTGATCTGATGAGCTGTTATTTTCTTTTTGAACATTTTTCTCATTTTTAATTTTTTGTTTCTGTTCCACGTTCTTCTTCAAAGGTTTTTTTCTTAGAGCATTCTCCCTTTTCAGTCGATTGTAGAACAGTTTTCTGAAATTTTTCTTTTAATTTCAAAAACAAGTTTTGTTTTTCAATTTTTTCATTTTCATCATCAGATTTCTCATCGCAATCTTCAACTTTGACATTGTCAAAGTTTGTGACATCGTCACTTATTGGAACTGAATTGATCGGTTTTGGACAGGGAAAATTCAAACTGTCTGATGCAGTCACAAAACCTATCAATTTCTTTTCAAGTTCATCAATCTTGTTTCTTGAATTCTCAGCTTCATTTTCAAGCTGAGATATTCTTTCAAGATGAGACTTGATTGATTTTTCATTCTCATTTTTCATGTTTTCAAGAACAAACTTTTCATTTTCCAAAACTTTTATTTGTTTTTTGAAATTTTTTCTCATTAGCTTTCAGATTCTTGTTCTCAAGCTTTATCCAGAAATATTCATTTTCTGATTTCGACTCCTTTTCTTCTAACTCTTTGATTTTCTTTCGAGCACATTCACCTTCTTTTTTAAGTTTAATAATTTTATGAAGATGGGAATTGATTATTTTTTGCTTTTCAATGTTATTTTGACTAAAAACATTTCTCCCATCTTCAAGAATTTTTATTTGATTTTGAAATTCTTTTTCAATTCTTGATTTTTCAATTTCAAAACTTTTAATCTTTTCTTCAAAAACTTTTGCCTTTTCTTTCTCCTTTTTGTTTTCTGATGTCAAACTGTTCAAACTACCCAACAGTTTGTTATTTTCAGTTTTCAACTTCTCACAATTTCCTTTCAAAATAAGAATCTGCTTATCATCAGCTTGTTTCTCATCATCCAACTTCTTGATCTCCAATGCCAAACTTTCCGCATCTTTCATGAGTTTGTCATTGTCAGTCTTAAAATTGTCACATTTGGGGCATACTGATTCAGAACTTGAGAATTCATTCTTCACAGATTCTTCATTCTTTGGAACTTGCTCTTTTTCTATCTTATATGTACCTGCACCAAAGATTGTAATGAAATCAAGAGGATTTCCATTATCATCTATATAACAACCCCTTTTCATATCATATTTCAAATTTCTTTTTGCTGCCCAACAAACATTGATTCTTTTGTTTATTTCATTTATCACATCTAAATTCAACTCATCTAAATTCATTTTTATTTTATCCATCACATCTCTCTTCTTTTGATAAGTTTCATAATCGTGATTTTTAAGTTTACTAATGAATTTATTCAGAGATAATTTTGAAAAACTAGAATTTTCTCTCAAATTTTTCAAACAGTCATCCCATTCAGCTGGTAATCCATTAGCAAACTTTGATACCATATCAGCTTCTGTTATTGCTATTTGATTTTCCTTCAAATAGTCAATCAAACGATCAAAACGCTTCTCCAGATCATCCAATTTTTCATCTTTCTTACACAGAAAATATTCGAACCGGTTACTCCAAACCTCTTTGGGCAATTTCTGATAAGAACTACTGAAATATCCTCGATACCAATCATTTAACCTTTTAAGATCATTGTTTTCTTGTTCATCAAAAACCATTGCCATTTTTCTAACACTCCGACACGTTTTCTCTCAAAATGTCACAAAAGCGAAATTCCAAGATGTAAGTGACAGAAAAGCGAAACCCTAATGTCACTATAAGCGAAACCAAGTCAAGTTCAAATGAGCAAAACCAGGTTAAGTCCAAATGAGCGAAACTAGGTCAAGTCCAAATGAGCGAAACCAGGTTAAGTCCAAATGAGCGAAACCTTGTGAACCTTATGAGCGAAACCTACTGTTGTTCACAAGAGCGGAACTACAGGATGTCCGTAAGAGCGAAACTATCAAGCAATTTGGAACGAAACTCTTCAACTTAGGTGACACAAGAGCGAAACCAGGTGTTCAAATAAGCGAAACTACACAAAGTCCGTATAAGCGAAACCTAGTTCAAAGGTAATTTGGTCTATTTTTAGTCCGAATTTCAGCATGAAACTTTCCAGGGTTTGTCTATGTCCAATTACACACAGTCTGTGAAATTTTGAGCCAATTTTGACCATTAAAACTATCTGAAATGATGAAAGAAGGTGTAGAAATCAGAATTTTTGAGCGAAAACGAGCTAAACGGTAAGAACTCTTCCTCCTGAGCTCTGATACCACTTGTAGGATCGTTAGACGTCCTAACGAGTCGATCAGAAGAGTGCTCAGACTGAATCAGAGGCGGAATTCATTGATTCAGTCTTTGTTTAGCTTGATTTCACTATTTAACGTTTCTTTTATTGATCTGCTAACAATGTACAAGCGCTGGAGACAATCCAGCAGGGCTTCGCCGTACCATAGAAGACTACCACCGAACTACTCTATGGTTTCGCCCATTCGTCCCCTATATATAGGCTTGGGGTTTCGCTCCAAGGGACATGTCCTTATGAGCGAAACCTCCAATGTACATATAAGCGAAACTATACATTGACACATGAGCGAAACCTCTCTATGACACATAAGCGAAACCATGATTAAAACATGATTTCTCGATTTCCGTGCATGATACAAACAGCCCTAACCTAAGACTTGAACGAAGATGTAGTCGACAGACAACTGCACCAATACTTTGTGCATCAAGTATGTCACTAAGGTTTGTGTGTAATAAATGGAGTGACAGTATGAAATGTGATGCATATGTATGTATGTAACAAAAATCAGAAAGCAGTTTAAATTGTCAGTTGTAATCTAGCACAGTCATTAAGCACATAATTAAAATTAATTAATTGTACGGATACATGCAAATTTGACAGTTGTCACACCTCCAAGTTGTATTTGTATGAAAGTGAATTTATATGAAAACGGCTCAGTTTGGATAGTATTTTCTTCACTAACAAGTCAAAACAGTTTAAGAAGAGAAATCTGCTATGGATGGAACCAGTTAAACGGGTCGACAATCGCCTAACATGTCTTCTAATGTTTATAGAATTTTAAATTGTTTGTTTTAGTAAAGGTATATCAATAACATAGTTTCCATAATCATATATTAAAAAGTTAAAAAAAGTGGAAACCCGAGCCGAGTCATTTTAACCCATTACCACCCGACCTATCAAGCCACCTGTACGTAAGAAATTGTGATAATACACATATGCCCGAAAGATAAAAGGGATACATACCACGAGGACTATCAGAAGAGCTTTTCTCAGTGAGTTCAGCGCACACTCAACGGCTTAAAAGCAAACCCGCGATACCAGCACCAATCATCAGCATAGCAAAAACCACATCCCACCCTTTTGTCGAATCAACCCGGTCAAAAGCGGGCCCAAAACAGCCCTAATGGAACCAGTACCATCAACAATAGTTGTTACATATGAGCTACCAAGGCATTTGGATCGTTGTCACAGTAGACTCTAATTATATATTATATAAAAAGTACATGTTCAGAACTTTAGATGCATAAAAGTATATCCAAAAAGTGTGAATTGAAATTTCCTAATTACAACCCTAAAATATAGATTGTTAGACCCGTTTCTAATCGGAGGCTTCGTGGAACTGGAAAAAACCTCCCTGCAGTAATGTGGAGTTAGCGGAGTGGTTGGCTCTTTGTTCTCTTCTTCATGACATCTCTTTATCTGGGGACCATGACAAACGGCGTTGGTATGGTGATGATTCGGAGAGTTCAGCATCAAGTCCGCGAAATGTTTGTTGGATCCCGAGTGTAATGCTAGCGACAGGTTCATTTGGGAGTGGTGTTCTTGGGTTCCTTTGAAATGTAATGTGTTCGCTTGGAGGGCGAATATGGAGCGGTTGCCGACGAGGATGGAGCTAGTTAACAGAACATTCCGGTTGCCGACGTTAGCTGCCCGTTGTGTGCTTCAGGGGACGAAACGGCTGTGCATTTGTTCACAGCTTGCAGTTTTACGGCGGAGGTTTGGTCCAAGGTGAGTAGTTGGTGCAAGGTCCCATATCTTGTGGCTTTCTCCTTCAAAGATATCCTTGAGGCGCATCGTCACTGTGGGTTAAAAGGGAAGAAGCAGGTTATGTATCAAGGCATTGTTATTATTACTTGTTGGTTGATTTGGAAGGCGAGGAACGAGTTGGTCTTTTGTGGGAAGTCGCCGAAGGCCGAGGATGTCTTCTGCTCGACCAAGTCAGTGGGTTACCTTTGGTTTAAATATAGAGCGAAATGTATAGAGATGTCTTGGGATAGGTGGTGTAAATTTGCTTAGTTTTTGTTGTTGGTTTGGCCATCCGGGGTTTTTTTTCTCTCGGGCTGGTCGTTTTTTAATGAAGTTCTCGTTTCAAAAAAAAGCTATACAAAGAACATGCTCCTTACCTGTAATCATAGTTAGTAACCGATATAAGATGCATATTATTTGTACCGATTAGACAAGATATCAGTACGTCTATCTTAGGCATCATTTCTAATGTCTCTGAATATATGTACACCTGCACCCCACCAAATGATAGTCATCCATAATCCTATCGATTATAAGAATACGATTCATGTATAAATTAAAAAATATGTGAGAAAATTAGTTGTGAATTTTTAATAGATGGTAGTTCATTTATATAATGTTTTAGGCTATTGAAGGGGTATGGTCCTAAATCTCGCGCCACCTGGCCGCGAGTGACCATTACCCTTATCAAAAAACCCCCACCAGCAAAGAACTGCGTCCACACGGACGCATCCTTCGAATCCAATCGGTCAAAGGATAAGAAGAAGCCTTACCTTGCGTATGAAAGCGGACGTGCATAGCGATGCGGCTGGCACCGCATCATATGGTCATTTTCGTCACGACAAGGGATCTGGGCAACAGCAACAGTCACCACAGACGGAGATGCGGCTTGGCACCACTTCCCGCACATATCTTTGTCAAAGCATAGAGCGCGGGAACATCAAAGGTTACCGCAGGCAGCGATGCGGCCCGCACCGCATCCTGCCCACTAGGCAAGTGGGACTGACAACACAGAGCAAGTGGCACCACTGGCAGCCGCTTGCCAGGCCATACGCAAGCAACAGACTGACACTGCAGTAGGACGTGGCTTCACCTCCACAGTCGACAAGCCTGACACACCTGCAAAGGGGCAGCACGTCGTCAGTCCGTCCCTTCAGCTCCTCCTTCACTCCTCGGCTATAAATACCAACCCCAAACCAGGTTTGAGGTATCTCTTCACAACTCTCTCACTACTACTACTATCACACTTTGCTTCCCAAGCAAATTACTGATTCTCACGCTGGAGAGTGGTAACAAGGAGCACCCCCCACCCCATCCTCCTTGTTATGAGTCACGGCTTGTTTCCTTGTGCAGGAGATCAACCGACGGACGATCCAGCCAGCGATCCTCGAGAGGAAGGAATTAACCCTTCTTGACGAGACTAGTGTGTTAACCCTGTCCGGTTAACCATTGTTTCATCATTGGCGCCCACCGCTACTCTTAGCACTTTCTTAACCATCCCTCTCCCTCTCAAAAGATCATGTATAATCGTCTAAACAACACTGCTGGGGATAACCTAAACCCCACCAACCCAGGGCCTACGGGGACCACCCCTCCAGTCCCAAATCCTGGCCACATTGACACGTCAACGCAAGGGGGTTCATCCCTTACGTTTGGACACGACTTGTCACAGTACGCATCTGTGATCCCTCCAGACATGAACCTTCATGCCTAGTACGACCAGCAAAAGCTCTGCTGGCCGCGGCATACAGCAGAGCCTGCGCAGGTACTGGCCGGCCCTACCCCGGCACCACATACCCTTGCAGGTCGTATTTTACAATACGACGGCAGGACTCCCTCACGCCCAGCCTCCCAAAGCAGGCGTGAAGACCGCGGATCCTCTTACTGTGAGGTTCGCACAATCAATGAGGATGATTCCTCATATGGGTCTCGTGCCAGAGGCCCAATACAAAGCCGCCTGGGCCCTCAAGGTGATAACAGGCGGCAATCCACAGCGCACCGCGGCTCCGGCATTCAAAGCTGGCTGGGACCGTAGTCCCATCACGAAGGATATGGCCGTACCGACCCGGACAACCATACATATTGCAGGGAATCTCATGCTACCAGCAGCAGACCGGGAGGACGCCACTATGTTCCTCCCACTCACCCCCGTAACACATACCTCCGTGCCGCAAAGCGCCCCGAGAGCCAACCCTACAGGCCAAAATCTGCGGCTGAAAACTCCAAGTTCGTCCCAAGAATCGCTCACGCCGGTGTCAACACCACCAAATTCCCATTGAATATTGGGAAATACAATGGTTCGTCTGATCCGGACGACCACATAAATATCTTCACCGGCGCAGGGTGCAACGGCAACTGGGACGAACCCACCTGGTGTCATTTTTTCCCTCAGACCCTTACAGGTCTAGCAAGGGCTTGGTTCGATTCTTTGCCAGTGGGATCACTAGACTCATTCGAGGACTTGGAAGCCAAGTTCCTCGCGCATTTTAGCCGGCAGCGACGCCATGAACGTGATTCCATGGACGTCATGAACATCTGGCGCAGGGACGACGAATCGCTTGAAGCGTTCGTCGTCCGATACAACAAATAATGTCTGGAGATAGGTGACGTGGCAGACCAAATGGCACGTAACCACTTCATCGTAGCTGTCAGAGACGAACAGATGGTTATGACTATCTCCGGCAAGGACGGCTTGCCAAAGAAATGGGAAGATGTCAAGGCTGCAGTCAAGACATACGCCCAGACCCAGCGGTCCCTCAAACCGCATGTTGGTAAGGCACCGCCCGGGTGGAAGGCCAATCCTCCCACCAAGAGCCTAAGCGTAATAATAAGCGCAACCGAGACACTTGGAATCGCGGCAGCGAACCCAAGCCGTACGTCCCGCACAACAGCCAGCCCGACGCAAGGGCAACCATTAAGGTCCGGTGTGAGAACCAGGCGTCAAAAAACAGTCTCGGGACCGTAACTGGACCGAGATTACTCAGTCACCAAGCAACGTCCTCCACACGGACGCGCATTTCCTGCGACCGACCCAGCCGATGAAGTCCAAGAAAAACCAGGACCTCACACTCTATTATGACTATCACAAGGATTCGGGCCACGCGACAAACAATTGCATCAGTCTCTGGCTGGAGATTGAGCGAGCCCTAAAGGAGGGGAAGCTGCAACATCTGTTGCCGGGTGGGCAAAAACCCACCAAGCGCATCACCCCCCACGGCGAGGGCACCTCCACAGGGAAGAGGACCATGTATGTGGCCTCAACCCATATGATCAACGGAGGCAAGGGAAGGCCGCGCAAGGCGGCGAGAAGACCGGACAATGACTGGAAAGATGAGCAAGTCGTCTTTCCAAAAGTCTGAGGCGGCCCGCGCGACAGGCGCGCCGTCGTTATTACAGGCCACCTGGCTCTTTACTGCACCGAGTGATTATTCATCGACCCGGGCAGTACTTCTGATATCATATACGAGCAGTGCTTCAACCAGTTCGATCAGGAAGACAAAGATCGGTTGCAAGCGGTGGACGACCCGTTGGCCGGGTTCGCAGGGGAAACTGTTTTTCCCCAGGGCCAAATTACTTTTCCTGTGCGCCTCACTAGCGGAAGGCACACACGAACAGAAGAGGTGAACTTCATGGTTTTACCTCACACTTCCAAATATGACGTGCTCCTTGGGAGAGAATCCCAAGGCGACTTCAACATGATTACGTCCGTACCCCATTCAGCGGTCGGTTTCCCAACCGAAACAGGGGTCGCGATAATCTATGCATGCAGGGAAGTCATGGCGTCGGACGAGCTTCGTCCGACCAAAATAGCAAGGCCTACCCCCAATAACCAACCAGAAAAATGGGTTCTCAATGCGAGACACCCAGAGCAAACGGTTACGTTGGGACACGCCTTGTCCCCCAACATCAGAGCGCACCCGAAGCAGCTCCTCTTCAGGAACCAGGATATTTTCGCGTGGACACCCGCAGACATGACGGGGGTGCCACGCGAAATTGCGCAACACTTCTTGAATACCTTGCCAGGTATCAAGCCAGTGATCCAAGGCCAACGCCACCTTGGATCTGCAAAAAACAAGGCGATGCATAAGCAGGTCAAAGAACTGCTCTCCGCAGGCATCCTGCGGGAAGTCAAGTACCAGACTTGGTTGTCCAACCCAGTCATGGTAGAAAAACTATCCGGGGGCTGGCGCATGTGCGTCGATTATAAAGATCTCAACAAAGCTTGTCCCAAGGATTGTTACGCACTTCCGGAGATCGATGAAAAAGTCGATAACCTCGCACCATTTTGATGGAAGTGCTTCCTCGATTGTTACAAAGGCTACCACCAGGTACAAATGGCAATCGAGGACGAAGACAAAACGACATTCCGCACACCTACCGGAAATTACTGCTATACAAAAATGCCGTTCGGGTTGCGCAATGCAGGTGCAACGTATCAAAAGTTGATGAACGACACTTTTCGCGGCCAGATCAGCAAAAGTGTCGAAATCTATATGGACGACCTGGTCGTCATGATCATGGAGGAAGACACGATGCTCACCGATATCGAAAGAACATTCCAAACTCTGCGAAGCGTCAATATGAAGCTCAATCCAGGGAAATGCTCGTTTGGAATGGAGGAAGGCAAATTCCTTGGATTCATTGTAACAAAAGATGGATTCGGGGTAAACCCGGAGAAAGTTCAGGCGATAGAGCGCATGCCATCACCTTCCGCAATGAAAGAAATGCAACGACTGGCTGGCAGGCTAGCCGCACTGAACAGATTCTTAGCCAATCATGCGGCTAAGTCCTATCCTTTCATCAAAACACTGTGAAACTATTTAAAGAAGGAACAATTCCAATGGACCGCAGAGGCAGAAAACGCCTTTCGGGAGATGAAAGAGTGTTTGATTCAACTCCCAACTCTGACAGCTCCACGCAAAGATGAGCCACTTATCTTATACCTATCTGCCGCAGACAACGCGGTAGGTGCGGTACTCATAGTGGAATGAGAGGGAGTTCAAACACCCATCTACTATATCAGCAAAATGCTCAATGGCCCAGAGACGAGGTACTCCATCATGGAGAAATTGGTATTAGCACTGGTGCACGCATCGCGACGGTTGCGACGTTACTTTGCAGACCACGTCATCACAGTGTTAACCAACTACAGGATCGGCCCGATCCTATCAAAACCTGACATCTCTGGGAGATTAGCGAAATGGGCAATTGAGCTGGGCGCACTCACGCTGAACTACAAGCTGCGCCCCGCAATCAAGGGCCAGGTCCTAGCTGATTTCGTTGCCGAACTACCGGAAAATTGCATTCAAGAATGCGAACAAGAACAAAACCCTGCACCAACACCATCCTCCTCAGAAACCTGGGCAGTATATACTGATGGTGCGTCCAATGAGGATGCTGTAGGCGCAGGTCTGCGACTCGTCAGCCCCGATGGCCAAGAGCTTACCTATGCAATTCGCCTCGACTTCAAAAGCACGAATAACGAGGCAGAATACGAGGCTCTATTGGCAGGGTCTCGCAATCAAGCTCGGCGTGCAACATTTGGAAGCACACGTCGACTCGTTGTTAGTTGCAGGGCAAGTACGCGGTGATTATGCCGCAAAAGGGGATATCATGATCCTCTACCTCGAACAAGCCTTGCAACTGAAGTCAAACTTCACTTCCTTCAATATCCGCCATATCAATAGAAGTGAAAACAAACCCGCGGATGCACTGTCAAAACTCACATCCACCAGCTTCCAACACTTGGCAAAAGAGATACGCATTGAGATTCTGCAAAATCCCTCAGTACCCCTGCGCCAAGTCAACGTCATCCAGTACGGCAAAACATCCTGTCACCACTGCATGGCCATTCCAAAAATGGGCAATCGACGCGGTGGGACCATTTCCAGATGCACCAGGTGCGGTGAAATTTATCATAGTGGCCGTGGATTACTTCACAAAATGGGTGGAGGCAAAACCACTCGCCTCGACGACCGCTATGATAACGAGGAAATTCATTTGGGAACATATCATCTGCCGTTTCGGTCTACCGATGTGCATCGTTACCGACAACGGCACCAACTTTGCTGCCGACGAATTTAAAAAATGGCTAGAAGAACTACATATTAAACACATATTCTCCTCAGTGGCACACCCGCAAGGAAATGGCCAAGCGGAGAGTATCAATAAAAGTCTAGTCGAAGGCATCAACGCAAGGTTGGGAACAGCCAGACGCGGCTGGGTCAATGAACTCCCAAGCATCTTATGGGCCCATAGGACAAGCCCAAAGACGAGCAATGGTGAGACACCCTTCAGCCTGGTCTATGGCTCGGAAGCGGTGATCCCCGCGGAAGTAGGTCTTCCCTCACCCCGGATGTTGGCTATCAACAAGATAGCCAACAATGAGGCACGAAGGTTTGACTTGGACCTCCTGGAAGAAAGGCGTGAAAACGCTGCCATCAATGAGGCTAAGTACAAATCCAAGCTAGAAAAGTACTATAATTCACGCGTCCGCGTTTGTACTTTCAACCCCGGAGACTACGTCCTCCGCGATAACGAAGCATCTAACGCTGAACGCCCAGGGAAACTCGCCCCCAATTGGGAAGGACCTTACCTCATCCAAGAGGTCCTGGGTAAAGGCGCGTACAAGTTACAAACGTTAGAAGGTGAGCCTATCGCACGCACATGGAATGCACAACAGCTTCGACGCTGTTATATGTAAGCTATGTTTTTACATTTACCATGTAACTTATCAGGCCGCAGGCCACTTGCAAATAAATAAATGAGCGATTCAATGAAATATTGTTTATTTCTACTATTAAAAATGCGTGTTCCACTTTGCGGTATCTGCAAAAACAGATTGGCAAAATCTTCATTCGCGATACCCACACAAAGTGGTGACCACACACAAATATTGTAATAGGCCAGCAAAGGCAAAACATTAAGTGTCTGTCCGGCCGGATACACACATACGGTTTTTACAAAACCTACACAATTCCTAAACCCTAATGGGACAAACACATGAATTGACTAATACTCATACGACAAAGGTATAGAGTATACTCAACCGTGTTTACAACGGGTAGAGTTCTGCATACACACGTTCAAACATGCAAGAAGTAAAAACACTTGTACACATTGAGCAAAAACAATTGAACTTTATATTCAAAAAATTCTTACACCCATACGGTGTACAACGGATTTTCATAAAGTTCTAACATTTACAGAGGAAAACAAAAAAGGGCACGCAGGCCAACCTAATCCTACTTTGTACCGCTGGTACCCGCGCCATCTTTGCCGTCACCAGCAGCCTCTTCCTCTTCCGATTCTTTAGCATCAGCATATAACATCTGTAAACGGTCTACATAGTCTTCCGCATCCAAGCCTTCGTCAAGCTTCTCAAGAGCAGAAATAGACATGTCATAGAATGATGCAGAAGCCGCGTTAAGAAGCGCTTCAGTATTCACACCATGGAAACCAGACAGTTCATCGGTGTATTCGCCTTGAGCCAGAATGTTCATATGACTGATGCATCGGTTGTAACCAGCTCTAAAGCCAGCATCCTGGGCACACTGCTTAATCAGGTCTATACCAGTTGCAGTCTCAAGCGCATCCAGGATAGCCCTAACAATCTGCAACACACAAGCAATAAGATTATCACATGCAAATCCAAACAAAAGCGAAGGCATCAGATACTTACATGACCAATACCGTGACATCGCATCCACTCACGGTCGGCCTCAAGCTGATTGAATGAAGAGGTAAGGCTATCTCTAGCCTCAGCAGCCTCGCTAGCCCGCTTTTCAGCTTCAGTCGCGCGGGCAGTAACCTCCGCAAGCATGGCCTCGTGATTCTGCACTTCAGCCTTTCGAAAACAAGGAACACAGGCATACAAAGATAAGCATTTATGAAAAGAAGTCTACAAATTCAAAAAGCAAAGACAACTCATACCTGGAGGCTTCCAACGGTTGTGTTTAAAAGGGAGCGATCAGCATTTGCTTCTTCAAGGGCCTTGGCAGCACGGCCCCCCACATCCTTATCCTCTTCAAGAGCCTTCGCAACCCGGGCCTCCGCCTCCCTGGCCTTTCCAACGGCCGCCTCAGCCGTGGCCTTCTCTTTAACCAAAGCAGCATTCGCTGCCTTGACATTGGCCAACTCCTGACGAACACGAAACAGGTTGTCATTCTGTTTGGCCCAAGATTCTTTCCATGTCTTGCGCTCATTAGAAAGGTTTTCTTTCCAACTCTTGCGCTCATCAGAAAGCAACTTGGCAAGAGTACGAACTTGTTTAAGCTCAGCAGTTGCAGCCCACTCCTCGGTCTGCTTATGCTTCTCAAAGGCAGCCTTAGCCTTTTCAAGCTGCTCCACACCTTCGCGAGCAACTTTCACCAACTTTTCCGCCTCGGCCTGCAAGCGCGCAACTTCCTCCTCCCTGCGGCCCAATGCCTGGTAGTCCTCCATAATGGCATTCGCCATTATGGAACTCCCCACAAGCATAGAAGAGAGTTGGTTGACCCGGATCTCATGCGGCAAAGCGCGGGCTCGGTTAACTTCGAACGGGGTGCCCATGCCACCCAAAATCTCCTTGCAGAAGGAAGGATTATTGGCAATATCATCCCCCTGCATAACACTCCATGGGGGGCGATGATAGTTCACAGCCCGGTCCTCCGTGTAGGTGCGGTAGTAGTGCTCCAATTCAGTCTCTCCAGGCTGAATCGGAGGCCCTTCATGACCCGCACCCCTAGAAGCGGAACCAGAAACCTTCTCGGCGACAGGAGACTTGTGCTTTTTAGCATCAGACCTCTGTTTTCCAGCATCAGAAAACCTCAAATTCAGATCATCAGTATCATTTGGGGTGATCAGATTATTAGAGGAATCAACAGTGTCAAAAATCTGAGTCCCAGTCTTCTCCCCAGTACCCTCTACCTGCACAGAGGGCTCACTTACCACTTTGACAAAAGGACCGGCAAATTCTTTATTAACCCCCGCATCCGCATCTGTGTCATGCGGGGGAGAAGAAGGCACATCAAACAAAGAGGAGAAATCTTCTCCTCGCGTTTCTACAAACAAGGAAGCAATAACCATCAAATACAAGTTGCAAATGCAAACACTCATAAAGCTATAAAGTCACTTACCAGAAGTGGCCGCAGGTTTCTTTTACGTCGCACCAGTGGACCTTTTGGTCTGTATCCTCTGACGTTTTTTCTCACCAGAAGCAGAAGCCTTCTCGTCTGGTTTCCTCTTTTTCTCACCAGCAGGTTTGGAACTCGCGGAGGCCCCACCTGCAGCCGCACCACCACCTGGAACACCCAAACCCTCAAGGGTGTCAGATACTACCACGTAATTGGTATATCTATGGTAACAAGAACGAGAGATACCTGCCACCTGCGACACCAAAGGAGGGGCAACAGAACCCTCAGGTTTTTCCTTACCGCGACCCCGCGCGGGTTTCTTCACATGCTTCTTCTGCGCATGTTTCTTAGAGACAGTTTTCACTTCAAACTTTCCCAAAGCCCCAAGATCACCTGCGTTTAAACAATCAAGCAAGCAAATCACAAGGGTGAATTTTACATAACAAGGAAGTCTTAGAATATACCTTTGCCTTGCGGCAGCGGCGCATTTAACGCCTCGCGTTCAGGAACGCGGGAGTTGCCAACTATCTCTAGGTTAAAGCCTTCACGTTCCCCGCACGGAAGTAACTCAACCTTGCCCTCGAAGGTTGGATCAAACATCCTCCACAGGCCGACAGCATCCGCTGATGATACACATACAAATCAATAAAATATAAGGAAGCAAGGAAAGCGCACAAGAGTAAAAATGCTTACCACCACTCTTTTACCGCAAGACGGGCCTTGCCCTCCTATCCGGCCTAGTCAACATCATCCGCAACACCCAAAGCGCATTGTTGTCCAGCTTCTTGAGCTCAATAGCTCTCAGCCGTGGGAACCAACTCACTGTATCAGCAGTAGGAAGAGCAATATCTTCCGCAAGAATGGTCTCGTTCACATTTCGAAAAGTCATATTCGAAGCCACCGCGACACCTTTAACGTAGAAAAACTTCCTCTTCCACTTTGTCAAACCCTTGGGAGGGGTCATCAGCTTGGTACTCCCATACCACTGATTGAAGGAGAAGAACCCAGTGTTCACCGTCAACTGGTAGAACCACCGGAAATTTTCGACGGTAACCTCTAAACCAAGAGCACGGAAGGTGCACTCAAAGTTCCTGATCCGAAACATCCCAAACGGACTCAGTTGGGAGATGTGAATCTGGTAAAACTCCAACACTTCGGCAACAAAAACCATTAATGGCAGTCGGAGGTTGCCATCATAGAAGAACTCGGCCCACAGTGTGAGACATCCCGCCGGAGGATCGGCACCGGTATCACCCTCCTGTGGGTATATAACCCCAAACTCTCCGGGCATTTGAATACTGGTCATCAGGGTCTCAAAGTGACCCTTTGACCACTTTAATACCGGTAGGCCACCACCAGGTACACCACCATCATATTCATCTTTATCAGCCGCCGCCGGCGACTGTCGTTCAGGGTTTTCACCCTCCACATTATGAGGATTCGACGGTTCAGCCATAACACTGTTGAAAACAGAGTAGACAACGAGTTCTCGAAGAACTTGGAAACCTCACCGGAAACTTCAAACACTTGATCGGAGAAGACGAAGGAACTTTCTTTCTCTCACCGGGAAATTTTTGAAATTTTGAAACAAGTGAGGGGAAACCACAAACGGTTTTCCCTTATATACTCATCCCAATAAATGCGGAGGGGTAACTAAATCATCACGTTCAAAAAGGACGAGTTACGCAACGCCACGTGTTCAGCGACGGTTCCGCTGACGGTTACCACGCGCGCGTGGCCGCACACGCGCCTGACAAAGGAGACGTTTACACTCCTGCTACAGTGCATTTATGACCTCGGGCAGAACAAACGTCCTTTCATTTCAGCACATGCCAGGAAATCTCACCAACTTCCACCAACTCACACATGTGCTCAGCCACGTATGCAACAAAAAGCGACAACATTATCCAAACACAAACGGCATGCGGTTTCCCTGGTATACCGCACCATAACCCATACCGCATGTCGTTTTTTTACATACCCCTCAAAAAAGGCAAAAAATATATATCTCTACATTATATAAGGGGATATAAATTATATCCGCACATACCCACGAGCACACGTGGAATATGCGGAAATGACACACACGAGCCCGTACCGGTGTGTCAGATGCTCAGAACCAGCGTTGTTCTTTGGACTGAACCGCATCTCAGAAACAGGTAAACCGCATTGCCTTCATTCTCTTCAAGCTTCAAATCCCTCGTGTCCGGTTCACAACCACAGAGGGTGCGCAAACAGTTTCTCCGTAGGGAAAAAGGATGGGAATGTACGCGACCGCACATCAGCAACCCTGGCTCCTGATCCTTCAAGAGCCACATCCGAGAAACACACTCTTTTCAAGCGAGTCTTGGGTTACAAAACCGCAGACACTCATGAGTCGCTGCGGACACACCTATAGCTCCGCAAATGGTTGCTACGGAAGAGCCACAACTAAGTCATCACACAGATGAACGAAGCTACTTCAAGGAAAGCTCCTCGGCATTGGAGCGTGAAGGAAAAGGGCTACAGAACAAATGCGGACGAGATTTCCAATCATCTGAAGAGATCTCGTTGAACAACAAGCGACCGAACCGCGGTAACAAGTCTGCTTATGACTTTATTTGCCCACCTATGCGCCACATAGAATAAACAATGGTGGGCACAACATTGCCCATAACCATGTTTATTGGCCCATAGTACAGATTCACATTGTTCGACCAAACATGGCCAAACAATGACGCAACGAGGTAACCGCAAAGGACGTGCGGTTACTTGAGAGCTAAACTGATGAACACGAACACCCCACAAAAAAGGGATCATCATTACATGTCCAATTGCTGAACATAGAGCTTGAGCAAAGCACTTGCAGGCATAGGTATCTTCGATCACCGTCTCAAAGGTTGGTTCGAAGCCTCCTCTCTTCTTCATTCACCACCTCAAAGGTTGGTTCGAAGACGAAGCCACGATCTCAGAGGTTGGTTTGACACACCAACAGGTGGCAACCAACCTGATGACATCAGAAAAAGGTAGCCCGCTACCCAAACGGCTGAGAATTTCGCATCAGACGAAACTTTCTCACCAGTATGGAAGAGACGTCACATGACTCTACCAGATCTCCAGCTTGATTTACGAAAAGCGAATGCCATCTACATGGCCTAGAATTTTCTCCAGGTTGGAAACTACCTTCTAGACACCATAGTCCAGTGCTCCTCCCACATGCAACTTGCACGAGGCAGCAACACTAGACTGGGGGGACTTGAAGGGGTATGGTCCTAAATCTCGCGCCACCTGACCGCGAGTGACCATTACCCTTATCAAAAAACCCCCACCAGCAAAGAACTGCGTCCACGCGGACGCATCCTTCGAATCCAATCGGTCAAAGGATAAGAAGAAGCCTTACCTTGCGTATGAAAGCGGACGTGCATAGTGATGTGGCTGGCACCGCATCATATGGTCATTTTCGTCACGACAAGGGATCTGGGCAACAACAACAGTCACCACAGACGGAGATGCGGCTTGGCACCGCTTCCCGCACATATCTTTGTCAAAGCATAGAGCGTGGGGACATCAAAGGTTACCGCAGGCAGCTATGCAGCCCGCACCGCATCATGCCCACTAGGCAAGTGGGACTGACAACACAGAGCAAGTGGCACCACTGGCAGCCGCCTGTCAGGCCATACGTAAGCAACGGACTGACACTGCAGTGGGACGTGGCTTCACCTCCACAACCGACAAGCCTTACACACCTGCAAAGGGGCAGCACGTCGTCAGTCCGTCCCTTCAGCTCCTCCTTCACTCCTCGGCTATAAATACCAACCCCAAACCAGGTTTGAGGTATCTCTTCACAACTCTCTCACTACTACTACTATCACACTTTGCTTCCCAAGCAAAGTACTGATTCTCACGCCGGAGAGTGGTAACAAGGAGCACCCCCCACCCCATCCTCCTTGTTATGAGTCACGGCTTGTTTCCTTGTGCAGGAGATCAACCGGCGGACGATCCAGCCAGCGATCCTCGAGAGGAAGGGATTAACCCTTCTTGACGAGACCAGTGTGTTAACCCTGCCCGGTTAACCATTGTTTCATCAGCTATCGAAATGTGGCACCTTCAGTATTGCATAATGGAATCTTGAAGCCAAAAACTTAACAAACCGACCGACTTTTTCATATTTTTGTAAAAAGTATGATGTACCGACACTTCAATCATGAATGCCAACACTTCAGTCTACACCTTTGCTTTGCCTGTGCTTTTCGTTTTAATTACTTCAACAATATTCTAGTTTCTAATAACAATAAGTAGTTCTAATTTTAACAAATTTATAGAATAAACAATACGAAAGTGATTCAAAACCAATTAACCTTACTAAATGATCCAATTAACCATAATCCTGTTAATCTTTCTGAATCCGACAATGGACAAAACTTCAGGTCAAAGAGGAGAGCAAGAGCTCATACCGAATCAAACCCTTGGTGAATATTCATCATGTAGCGTTGAAATTACAACCTCAAGTTAAAACACATACCTTCGATGAGCGAACGCCTAAAACGGAATCTAAATTGAGTATCAAGAGTTGAAGAACAAAGGCCATAGGACCATAGAATCTCCGGCGAATCTTCTTTCAGAGGGTTCGAGATATGCATTTGAAGAGAATCGAATGGAGGCGGTGTTATCATTTAAGGGATCGAGTTTCAGATGAAAATAATGGTGGTTTGGCCATTTAGGGTTTTCATGGCATAAGGTAGGAGGCAGGGTGGGGAGGGTTGTGTAATGTTCTAATTAGAACGGGAAATAACAAAGAAGATTGATACGACAAAAAAAAGAAGACAATACGACACGTGTACAAAAATCCTAGGTGGCAGCCACAGGATAGGAGAAAATTAGTGGGATGGGCTGAAATCCATCCAGCCAAATGTATAATCATTTTCATTTATATGTATAGAGATTTAAAATCGTTTTTTTAGGACGGAGTGACTATCCTTTTCACGACATTTTTATTTATATTTTGATATTCGGTATCTGCTTGCTGTTACTGACACACGTTTTGCAGTCATTGGGTCCCCGCCGCAACGCGTGGGCGGAAAATCAACTAGTTTATATTAATGTCATAATCCCTTTATGCAATAATATTAAGTATAAAAAATAAGCATATAATTACTTGCTAAAAGCAAGGATATGCACTCATGGCATTATAGCCTAGTGGTATCTTGGTGGTGGGATAAGGCTTATGACCATTAGGTCATGGGTTCGATTCCCACAAAGGGGTTTTTTCCCAGATTTATTGGGTTTCCTCCTGAATTGGTGTATTGACATTATATTGCCTAGTGGAGATGGATATGATCGGGTGGTTCTGCTAGTAGCACGATGATACTCTAGTGGTCTGTCAGTGATCCAAATTTGCCGTTCAAAAAAAAAGAGCAAGCAAATTAAATTAAACTAGATTAAACGTCAAACTCTTTAACGTTTGAGTAAGTTACATTTTTCGTCCTTTTAAGTATATATATAAAATAGGCAAATTGGAAAATAATAATCCCACCATTGTGAAATTGGCCAATAATAATCCCAAGTCAGGAATTAGCTAATAATAATCCCACCTCGTCCATTTTTGGAAAATAATAATCCACAGTCACTAAACGACAAAAGTGCCACGTCAGCATTTGGAGTATTATTTTCTAAAAATGGACGAGGTGGGA
Source organism: Helianthus annuus (assembly GCF_002127325.2). Lineage (NCBI taxonomy): Eukaryota > Viridiplantae > Streptophyta > Magnoliopsida > Asterales > Asteraceae > Helianthus > Helianthus annuus. The sequence continues at coordinate 73,215,122 of NC_035441.2, forward strand.
TTATTATTGGCTAATTCCTGACTTGGGATTATTATTGGCCAATTTCACAATGGTGGGATTATTATTTTCTAATTTCCCTATAAAATATCAGGTTTCGTTCTTAAACTAAGGAAATAAAAAGAATTGTCGTTCATGTTCAAATTTATGGGTTTCGTTCTTTCCACTATGGAGCATTCAATTTGTTCGTTAAATCCTACCCATTTAATAATAATAATAATAATAATAATAATAATAATAATAATAATAATAATAATAATAATAATAATAATAATAATAATAATAATAATAATAATAAAACAGATTTGCACAAGAGGGCAAATTGGTTGGACCATTTAACTAAATGTAAGATTTTGTTGCTTCATTCAGGAGTCTAAGCCGATACAAACCCCCTCCTGTAATGCTCCAAACAACAATGAATGATATGCACTGAACTTAATAGCGAATATAATATTCTTTGAGATATTAGATATGCAGATAAGATTCTAAAAACACATGGTAAAGAGTTGAAAGAGACCCTCAATCACATGTTTCACTACTTTTGGTCACACTTTGTTTGGTCCAACAAATTTAAATGGTAGACAATCAATATGTGAAAAAATATTCAACCATTTTGTTTTCTAAGCTTGTTGAAGAATCCATTCAAATTTACCATTTCAAGTAGAACACTTAATACACAAAAGTTGCCACTTGTACGAATTCTAACGCGCAATGATAAATACTCATGCGAATATAAACACACAATGAAAATAGAGACCAGAAACACTATGTAAAGTAGACATTTTTATTGACCCATTACGGGTTCTTTGATAGGTTACAAAAAGCAGTAGTCCCGGACCGCGTTATTAAGCTTTGTCTTCACATACTAAGAAGAAAAGAATCAATAAATTTAAAAATAAAAAATAAATAAATAATCAAATCTGTTTTTGAAAATAATTTATCTAGAAAGGGTGCAGGGCTTAAAAATCCAGAAGACATCTAAGCCCTTTGCTTCATTCTGTTTTAAAAGTGGAGAAGTTTGACTTTGACTTGTAGTTTTGGTGACTTTGACTTCTTTGTTGCTGCTTATTCCTTCTATCTCTCCAAGTATCCCTCTCTCCTGTTGATACATTAAACTTTCTTTAGTCCCTAAAAGTTCTGAAATCAGTCACTACTTAATCAAATCATACCTGAGGTCTAAGGCCGAAAGCCGTTGGAGGGGTTGCTTTACGATTAGCTGAAAAGCATTGAGGTGACGGAGGATTAATTCGGATCTGCAACAATCTTTGCTCGTCTTTGCTCCTTATGTTTTTCATATTTAATGCCACTGGGCTGTTCTCCGACTCCCTGATTAATCTGCATAGACAAAATAAATTACATGAGCAGATTCGGATCATAATTTCACTGGCAAAATCAGAAATTCGATCTCATGATCTTAACCCCCCCCCCCCCCCCACACACACACACACACATCAAACACCCCCTATGTGATCATACTTACTTTTTCTTTGTAAGCTTCTCCCTGACATTGTTGTGATTCTCACTTCCTTCATATTTCTCCAACAACGGCATCCTTTGAGTTTCCTGCAAAACTCCCATTTCCTGTTTCTTTCCAATCTCTTTCTCCCCATCGGCTTTCGTCCTCATCGCCAATCGCTTCAATTCGTTGCAGAACTCAGTCACCTGGTTCAATATATCTCTTCCTGCAAACAGATTTTGTGGCCGCGGTGTTTCTTCGTTCTGTAACGGAACATTTTCAAAAGCGGGGTTCTTCTCTGCGCTTGATTTGATCATTTCTTTGAGGGATTTAGCTTTGTTCATAGGAGGAGTTGAGAAGTTAGGGTTGTGATTTTCATCATCCTGGACATATTTTGAATCTTTGCTTGATGGGAAACCTCGTTTCTTCAGTGCTGGATCTCTGAAAATAGAAATAGAACAATGTTTAATAGTTTCAGTTAGGAATGGCAATCGTGTTGCGTTGGCGGGTTGAATTGCGGACATATTAAATCATGGCCCATTTAACCCATTTATCTAAATAGTTCTTCAATATGGTATGCAGGTTTTAATCAAGTTGTGAACCCATATGTCTAAGCGGGTCAAAATGAGTTGTAAAGGGTTGACTGGTTGTTATTTACGCTTTTTAAATGGGTCATAAATTGGTAATAATGGGTCGTAGACGGGTTGACCTTATAAAAAATATTTGGCCCGTTTAACCCTTTAATTTAAACAAGTCAAACGATTTGTATACAGTTTGCTGGTTGTAATCAAGTTGTGAACACAACCTGTTTTAACCCATATATCTGAATGAGTTGTAAATGATTTGCAAGTTGTTATCGTTGTGAGCTTGTTAAGCGGATCATAAACCAGTTGGTGGGTATGTAAACAGGTCAAACGAGTTCTATACAGGTTGTAACGGACGGGCTATAATCAAGTTGTGAATACTACTATTTAACCCACTATCCCATATATCTAAAGGAGTCAAAAGAATTTGTAAACGGTTGTAACAGGTTGACGGGTTGTTAAACAGGTCGTAAACGGGTTGATCATATCAATTTTTTTTTTATCTCCTGTTTAATTTTAAACAGATTAAGAGATACAGGCTAAACAGGGCAACCATTTATTTAATAAAACTAGCTAACAGGTCAACCGGGGACGAAATGTTTATTAAACAGGTCATTGAGAACACAACCGTTTCAAACCAAGTTTCTTTATCCATACCTCTTATTTCGATCACCCGATCGAATAATCTCTGAAACACCAGCAGATCTCTGAAGCTACAAACAAAACAATTTCAGAAAAAAAAGCCCATAAATCATTCAAACGAAAACCAAATCACTAATTTAAAACCTTGGATGAACCCAGACTCCTTTCTCTGAAAAAATCCTCAACCGTCTTCGGATGATTACAATCTGCAAACAATAAAAATCAATTATCCCACATTGCAAACAAAAATCAACAAAAGCGAAAACAATGAGAAGAAAAACTGACCGGGTCGGCAAAACCAAGCTTCATCATCGACTGAATAATCGGCATTTGAGAAATCAATCCATTGAGGAGCGTTGAAATCGTCGTAAAGCGGGTCCTTCTCGAACTTGGAATCCTTCCAGTCGATCACAGCAACGTCCATTGATGGCGGTTTTGGGGGGGTTTCTGAGTGAAGTGAAAGAGACGAATGAAATGATATCAGTGAAGAAAGAAGAAAAAGGGGCGGGGTTTACGTTACTGGTTTTTGACCGTTGGAGATGTTTTTATTATTTGTTTATTAGTTTTAGAAGAAATGCAAAAGGGCCCCTATGCTTTGTTGTATTAGCACTGTTTTTGCCCACCGACACATTTATAGTTCATTCATTTTTTATTAATTTTTTTATATATACTCCTAAATATTAATATTAACTAGAATTACGACCCGCCGCAATGCGGCGGGGATTCTTTAGTTATAACTAAGTCGATTTAGGACGCACACGTTATGTTGAACCTGTCAAACGGGAAAAAATAGACGATGTAAAAAACGTTCACACACACACGCACGTTGCGTCGTGTTAACTTGCAAAATTTAGAACGAAACGTAAAAACGTTAAACCAAAGACGCACGTTGCGATGTGTTAAGTCACAAAATTTAGAACGAAGCATAAAGCGAAAATTTTGTAGAAAATGAAAATTATAAAGGACCAAAGTTGAAAGTAAAAAAAGTTGTGAGGGTAGATTTGTAAAAGATAAAAAGTTGTGTTAAAAGTAAAAAAACAAATAATTTTGGGTTAAAAGTAATTTATGAAATACTTTTAGGTGAATAGTAAAAAAATCAAGGTTTTTTTTTTTTGTAAAACCCCAAAGCAAAGGTTACAACAACCATATGCATAACCATTTTTTCTTTGGAAAACCCCCCAACGCCAAGATTACAACAAATAAGTAAAAAAATCAAAGTGGTTAAATCGCAAAAGATGGAAACTTTTGAATTAGAAATGAAAAATCAAGTTAATGAAAGAGGTTAAATTGTATAAGATGGAAACTTTTAAATTAGAAGTGATAAATCAAATTAATCAAAGGGGTTAAATTAACAAAGGTTAAAACTTTAAACTCAAATTGTCAAAGATTAAAACTTTAGGGTTAAAAGGGAAACAAAGATTAAAACTTTAAACTTAACTTGCCAAAGCTTAAAACTTTAGGGTTAGAAATGAAAAATCCAATTCTTTTTTGAAAAACTCCCAAAACCAATTTTACAACTACTATATGCATAAAGTTGTTGGTTATTAATAAGGTTTTAATTACACTAGTGCACACCAACAATGGGCCCTAACTACTTAGGAATAAGTTTGGAAATTTGTCTTTTTTTTAACCAGTGAATTTTATGTATAAGGTTATCACGCTCTCTAAATTAGAGAGTCTCGTATTGTCCCACTTTGGTCAGGCTATGTTGTTTTAACCGGGCACCATACTGTCACTGCCACTTGACAGTCGTTGTGCTACCACAAGAGCAGAACTCTCTGCCGTAACACACAGTGGGACGAAAACCCGGCTTGGCTTTGGAATCGAACTGACAACCTCACACAAGACCTAATCCAAATCTTTCATTGCCTATATGGCTATATCCATTAAAAATATAACACAAATGATAATTGAATTTGAGCCTCCATTGGAAAACACAAGCCTTCTACCACTAGGCTAGAAGTAGAGGGACTTTGGAAATTTGTCTGATTATCAATTTGCGTATGTAATTTAGATTCGATTTATGTAAGATCATAAAATCCTGATCCATTCATTTCTTTGAAGTTTTTGCTTTCGCTATTCTTAAATTTAGATAACTTACTTTATTTTTTTAATTATATTCACTTAAAGCGGAAATTTTACTAAAATTGACGATAAGGATAAATTCTTGCAATTTTCTTAATTCTTTTATTTTTATGATATATTATTTGATCACATAAATCTTATTATGTACTCATCAATGGATATTAACAATATACAGAGGTACGGAGTGGTTTGGTTTAATCTTGAACCCCCACAAATCGATATATAAAACAAATCTTAGTTATATGGATTACGATCAAATACAAAGGTTTCTAAAAAAACACTACAAAAAAAAAAAAAAAACCCCTTAAACATCCACCACCATCCAAAAACCTAAACCCCCCACCCTCTCCCCCATCACCCACCCCCCAAAAAATATTATTATTATTATTAATTTTTTTTTTGCCGAGGGGGTAGGGGTTTAGGTTTTTGACTGGTGGTGGGGGGTGGGGGTGGGTGTTTAGTTTTTTTTTTTTTTTTGAGGGGGGATGGGGGTGGGGGTTAGGTTTTTTGGGGGTTTTTTTGGTGAGGTATAGTTTCTTTTTTTTTTTTTTTTTTTTTTTTGCTGGGGGGGGGGGGTGGGTGGGGGTTTAGGTTTTTGGGTGGTGGTGCGGTGGGGGTGGGTGTTTAGGTTTTGGGTGGTGATATAGTGGGTTTAATTTTAGGTTATTGGACACTTGTCACTCTAAAAATCCTTTTTACACTTTTTACAATTAGGAGCCTACAAATACGGGTAAACAACTGTACTGCTACAAATACGGGTAAACAACTGTACTGCTACTCTACAAATAATCTTACTTACTGATTGTAAAAAATGTCAAATTTGTAAGTGTTTGTAGCTGGAATTAACCAAATCTTGTCATGTACAGCATGTCACACGCCCGCCAACTTAGATCGAACATATGTTAGTGTGATTCCCCTGACTTCATCCAGTTTTGGTAAGTTTATAAATCGTATTTTTTTAATGTATGATATCAGGTTTGACTTTGTCAATTTGCTTCAATTTTTAGGACAATCCGAAAATGTTAATTATGGTGTCCATGACTCTAAAAAGAGGAAACAAAGATTCAAAACAAGGGATATAAGTAAATTTGATTTATCTATTGTAGCTGATGAAAGGAAGACATCTTCAATGGTCACACCGGTTGCATCATTGAATCATCACATTGAGAGCCAACCTCTAATGAATATTACAAACTGTATGCTCTATAGAGCTTTGTTATTACTGTTAGTCATTGATTGTTTGTTGCTCGAAGTTTTATAACATTTGTAAATTTTGTCTTACAAGTGGATCGCGTTACAGTAAGGTCCCGCCGAAGTCATATTCCAACTACTCCGAATATTGATATTAGAACTTCTCGACGGTTGCCAAACTGTTCCGAAGTAGTCATTAATGGTATGTTGTCTAATTTTAATGCAAAACTAAATATAGGTTTCCGATTCATCAAACCATTCGAGTAATGTATAGCATATCCTCCTACCTGTTGGAACTGATGTTAAGGGTTATTTCTAAAATGAAATTGCAGGAAAAGAAAACTCCTATCCTGGTCAAATGTCTAACTTTGATGATTCCAATTCCTCTAATTGTTTACCATCTTCTATCTTAAAAAAGATTTCCGGAATTGCAAGAGGTACATACCCTCCTTTAATATATTAAAGTATTTTCCCAGATAACAATTTATTCTCCTAATATTTCTCTTATATAATCATCTTTTTTATGCGCCGTCTTAATTTTGTAGAATACGTTGATCATGGAGATGCTACTTTTGTATGTTCTTACTGTCATGCAATGCTTTGGAAAGATGAAATGCTTAGGGGTAATTTGGATTCTAAGAAATCTGCTTTTTCTCTTTGTTGTTCGAACAGAGACATTGAATTGCCTCCCTCACCTGCTCCTCCTCCGTTGCTCGAAATGTTTTATAAAAGACTGACTCCTGAAAGCCGCAATTTCATGAATAATATACGAGCATATAACATGATGTTTCCCTTCACATCCCTTGGTGGCAAGGTTTCTAAAAGTTTTCAAAAAGGCAAAGGTCCTTATGTTTTCGCATTACAAGGACAAAATTACCATCGCATTGGTAGTCTACTACCAAACGAAGGTGAAGAGCCCAAATTTTCACAACTTTATATTTATGATTCCCAAAACGAGGAATTTAATCGTCAAAAGGCTGTAAGGTAAATTAAGCATTTACTAAATACTGGTTGTATTATCTGTTTTACATATATCTTCTATATATAATAATGTAATTTTCTACACAGTATCGAGGAAGGTTCCAAAAAAACGACTAAACAAGACCTTGATCTTCACATCATATCCAGTCTTTAAAAAATGTTGGATTCGATTAATCCACTTGTGAAGTCATATAGAATGGTACGAGATTGTTTTAAAGAAAATGATTGGCAAGATGTAAGACTCAAACTCATTGGAACAAAGGATAAGGATGGTAGAATTTTTAACTTGCCCACGGCTGAAGAAATTACTGCATTAATAATTGGTGATTTTGATGGAGCATTTGATAAAAGGGATATCATAGTTCAAAGCAAATCAGCCGGTCTTCAGAGAATTAGTGAGCTTCATCCCTCTTATCTTGCATTGCAATATCCTCTTATATTCCCGTATGCAGAAGATGGATTTAGACTTGGTATTAAACATCGAGGTGTTTCAGTTGATTGTGATATACTTAGAACCAGCACCACAATGAGAGAATTTTTTAGTTACACAATACAAGACCGGCCCAACCAATTTTCGTTGTTACTCAATGCCCAAAAGCTATTCCAACAATTTCTGGTTGATGCGTATACAATGATAGAATCTGCATGGTTAGCTTACATAAAGTCACAACAACCCAAACTTAGAACTTAAACCTTTAAAAATTTAAATCAAAGTGTTGAAAGTGGAGAAAGCGATGCGTCAAATTGTGGGAAACGAATTTTGTTGCCTTCATTATTTACTGGCGGATCTAGATATATGATGCAAAAGTACCTAGATGCTATGGCAATCTGCAAAGTTGTAGGATATCCAGATCTCTTCATAACAGTCACTTGTAATCCCATTTGGCCTGAGATTTATAGGTGTTTAAAAGACAAACGGCTGAACCCTCAAGATAGACTGGATATTATCTCACGGTTATTCAAAATTAAAATCAATCATCTAATTCAAGATTTCAAGAAACATAAATTCTTTGGTGAGATACAAGCAAGTAAGTGATTATAATTTTTTTTAATTAATTTGTCAAATAATACCCTTACTAACAGTTTTTTCACTTAATATTTCAGTTATTTATACAATCGAATTTCAGAAACGTGGTCTACCTCATGCTCATATATGTTTGTTCTTAAGTGCCGATAGCAAGTTTCCAACTGCTAAAGAAATTGATTTGGTTATTAGTGCTGAAATACCTGACAAAGAGACGGATGCTAAATTGTATGAACTTGTCAAATAGTTTATGATCCACGGTCCTTGTGGTACAGACAATCCTTATTGTCCATGCATGGTTAAGAACAAATGTTCAAAGAAGTTTCCGAAAAAGTATGTAGATGAGACTTGTGTTGATTCTGAAGGATATCCTATCTACCGTTGACGTCAAACACGTAACACTGTAGAAAAAAATGGTGTGTTGCTTGACAATAGGTTTGTAGTTCCGTACAATCCTATGCTACTCAAAAAGTATCAGTGCCACATAAATGTTGAGTGGTGTAACCAAACAGGATCCATCAAATATTTGTTCAAACACATTAATAAGGGTCCGGATAGAGTCACAGCTTCTGTTTACCAAACTACCACAACTGGTAACGTGAACAAGGAAAATGAGGAAATGACAAATAAACAAAAGCTGTCAAACAAAAAAGAAGTTGATGAAGTTAAAGCATATCTTGATTGTAGATATATTTCAGCGTGTGAAGCTGCTTGGAGAATCTTCAAGTTTGACATACACTATCGAGTTCCATCTGTTGAAATATTGCCTTTTCATTGCGAAGATGGTCAGGCTATTGTTCATGATGATAATTCAAACTTGTGTGACGTGGTCAGTAACCCAACTGTGAAAATGACTATGTTCACAGAATGGATGAAATGTAACAAAATGGATCCATTTGCTAGAACATTGCAGTATATAGAGTTTCCCAGATACTTTGTATGGATACGCAAAGAACGAAAGTGGATGCGTAGAAAACAACCTTTTGGTGCAGTTGGTAGGATACATTATGTACCTCCATCCCTTGGTGATTGTTATTTCTTGAGAATTTTATTGAATCACGTTATAGGACAAGTGAGTTTTGATGATATAAGAACAGTTGATGGAAAAATTTACGATACCTTTAAAGATGCATGTTTCGCTCGCGGTCTGTTGGACGATGATAAAGAGTATATAGTTGCCGTCACGGAAGCAAGCGCATGGTCCACTTCTGGTTTCTTGCGTACATTTTTTGTAATGTTATTGATGTCAAACACCATTTCTAGGCCCGGTCATTTCTGGACACAAACAAAATCTCTATTGTGTGAAGACATATTATATCAGCAACGGAGAATTACTGGTATTCCTGGTAATTTTCAAACCTTGAATAAATACTCAGATTCCAACTTACTCTAATGAAATATTTATGAAATCTAATTACTAAATATTTCTTTTATTTTTTAGTCTGGTTCTTCCAGAGGAAGAGATTGAAAACATTTGCTTACCACATATTGAAAATTGGTTACTTGCTTATGGAAGTACGTTAGGCAACTTTTCTGACATGCCAAATGTTCCTGACAACTACATTTCAGCATCGAACAACCAAATGATAATGAAAGAACTTTCGTATGATCGGGCTACCTTACAAAAGGAACTTGCATCTTACTTAAAATCTTTAACTGATGAACAGCTTAAAGTGTATGAAACCGTCATGAATGCAATTGATAAAGGAAATGGAGGTGTTTTCTTTGTATATGGTTACGGTGGAACTGGTAAAACATTTCTCTGGAAAACATTTGCAGTAGCTGCCTTACGTTCCAAAGGTGAAGTTGTCTTAAATGTTGCATCCAGTGGTATTGCATCACTTCTATTAGATGGCGGTAGAACGGCTCATTCCAGGTTTGTAATTTCGATAAACGTTAACGAGGATTCGATATGTTCTATAGAACCGAACAGTGAGCTAGGAGGATTAATAAAAGAAACTAAGATGATAATTTGGGATGAAGCACCAATGACACATAAGCATTGTTTTGAAGCTCTGGATAGAACAATGAGAGATATAGCACGTTCCAATAATCCATCCTTGCAAAGCAAGCCTTTTGGTGGAAAGATAGTTCTTTTTGGCGGTGATTTTAGACAAATCCTTCCTGTCATTCCAAAAGGTACCAGAAGCATGATTGTAAATTCTTCATTGAATTCTTCTTATATATGGCAGGATTGTCAATTACTCAAGCTAACTGAAAACATGAGGTTAAAAGTTGGTAAAAAACCAAGTAATCTTCACGAGATCAAGGAATTTACTGAATGGATTTTACAGCTTGGTGATGGTCTACTTGGTGGTCCAAATGATGGAGAGGTGGAAATTGAAATTCCAGATGATCTACTTATACTCGATCAAGTCAATCCTATATCTTCATTGATCTCATTCACATATCCGGATATGCAAAAGTTTTTGTGGGATTCAAATTACTTCCAACAAAGAGCCATTCTTGCTCCCACAAATGAAGTTGTTGATTCAATAAATACATAATTGTTAAATAGTATGGCTGGTGAAGAGAAGATATATCTCAGTTCGGATAGTTTAAGTGAGTTTGAGCAACAAACCGACCTTAACATGGCATTGTTTCCTCCGGATGTGTTAAACAAATTGCATTTGTCAGGATTACCTAACCATAAATTGGTTCTAAAAGTTGGAGCTCCAGTAATGTTACTTAGAAACATTGATCAAACAAATGGTTTGTGTAATGGTACACGACTTCAAGTAACAAAACTTGGAAAACGTGTAATCGAAGCAAAGATTATTACCGGAAATAATACAGGTCATCATACTTTAATTTCAAGATTGAAAATGACACCATCCGATAAAAGATTACCGGTGAAAATTGCACGAAGACAGTTCCCACTATCTCTATGCTTTGCAATGACCATCAACAAGAGCCAGGGACAATCACTTGAACGTGTTGGCCTATATCTTCCACGTCCGGTTTTTAGTCACGGACAACTATATGTTGCTGTTTCTCGAGTAAAGAGTAGGAATGGTTTGAAAATCTTGATATGTGACGGCAAAAAACAAGTGTGTAAAACCACAACTAACATGGTCTACAAAGAAGTTCTTCAAAACCTATAGTCGTCGTAGAAATAGTATTTTTGACAAAACTCTTTTTATGTATGAAGTAATGTGGTATGATCTTTTGAACATTCTATGAACATGTTTCTTTTATCTAATAATGATGGATATTATTTTAGTATATTTTTTTAGAAAATAGTATACATGTTTCAAGATTAATATCTTTAACAATTATAAAATAATTAAAGGCAAATAAGACCGACATATATATAAAACACAAGGAATAACTAATGAAAATAAGATCGACATAAACATAAAACACATAGTTTGTAGTGTTTCAGTAAGATATGTAACCAAAAACTTATAGGTACATACATCCGTCTTACCATAGGGTTAAAACCACACTATCAACTATTACAAAAGACTTTTCAACAAACCAACAACCACAAACAAAAAATATTGTTTCCATACATCATATCATTATCCGCAGAAGCCGTACAACCATTCAGTCATCAAACAAGAAAATACCTTTACCCATGACGAAGTTAAGGGTAAATTCTTCATGAGGAACCATCTTTTTATCCTTCACAAACTGTTTCATGTCTTTGATGTAAGACCGACCATCAGAATACTCGATACCAACTTGAACATTCCAAACATTACCAACAGCATCTACAATCTTTAAACTCCTCTTCCTATGCAAACCAATTTTTTCAGCAAGAGCTCTTTTAATGCGCTGTAACAAACAACAAATTATGTTAACAAATATAGCATTATAATATGGTTAATACATCCTAAGGTCCTGTTAGTAGTTTATGGTTACAAAAACTTACAAAATGATTGTCCACACGGAAAACTACTGGAATAGTTTCTTCGTTTGTGGTTACAGGGAAAATATCAGCTTCATTGCCCTTAGTTACATTATCCACGTCTTCATCAGAGGAAATACTGATAACTTCTTCTACAACTTCTTCCTTAATACCAGCATATAATTCTGGCGGCAAAACTAAATCAGCATACTTGGAACAATTGAAAACAGACATATCAAAAGTATGAAGATCAATCATTTCAAACACAAGCAAGTGCTCATCAGTTATTGACAACTTCTTCTTCATCCGATCCCATCCAGTTGTTATGTAAAGCTGATTGTCAATCACATCCATTCGAACAAACATTTTATGCTTCCCAGGACCTCTAATAACAACTGGATAGTTCGGAATGGTATTGTCCATCTTGTGATGTACGAATAAACGATTGATATGCTATAACAATGAAAAAATAAATATTAGTAATTTCATATACTAATAACCAATAAATAAGAAACCATAATAAATATAATGAACCCAGATTGTGAACGACATACCATAGCATCAGGCTTATCAAAATCACCATTGGGTCTGTAGTAAAATAATCAAATGGAGCAAACGCAATATTGTCATAAAAATAAAATATCCGGAAACTTTGTAAGGCCTCTTCATACTGAAATACAAGCCATGATCCTGATTGTAGTTTCAAAGTTTCAACTACAGAATACCACCCATTGTAGAAATAACAGGAGTTTCCTAATTGATATACCTTGACTTCAAACACCTGACCATTAGTTGTCCGGACTTTGACAAAAGCCCATTGGATAGTTAAAGTCTTTAATCCATTGTTTATATTTTTGGGGCAGAACCTATGTATAAATAAATTAAAATCAGAAACTGTCTAATATGATATTATAAAGAAAACTAAATTCGCCAAAACCGAGTTTAAAATACTAACCAGACACTTCCTTTTGTTGTCATCCATGTAACAAGCAAACCCATACATCCTTCTAACATACAACTATTAGATAAAATATAACGAATATCATTAATAAATAAAAGAATAAAATGTTAAAAAGTTATTCTATATCATCTCTACCACGATACACTTGATATGATTTGAATTTGAATGAAATCGAGATTCATTAAAAATGCTCAACTTGTATTAAGGCTCAGTGAGTTCATTGATTCAATTATCAACCCAAACACCTGTTGCTAACCCAATCAACTGTTGCTAAGCCACATTTAATCTACTGTTGACTAATGCCATGTTGCTAACCAATTATTCAATCTATTGTTCCAACATATAACCCAATCCACTGTTGACTGACCAATTATATTTATAACAAATACTTTCACATCCGAATTTATAATAATTTGTTAAGTCGGTTGCAATAACACTCAATGTTATCAACAAGAATATGAAAGACAAAATTGATCAATAATTATTGTAACATAACTAATCAAAATATCAACATATATAACTAAGCAAACACCAAAAATATTATAACTCAATCTGTTGAAGACTAAAATTATCTATCTAATCTTTGTCAATGTTAAGAACACCAAGTGAAACTATACTAAACATCATAATCTTACAAATTCTTTATATAAAGTATCATAAATAATTGTTTTTAACTTCAATCGGTCAACTGTCGTTTTTAACTTTGCCCTAAACGAAATGATATAAAATAATTAGACAAATAGCAAAAGTATAAATCTCAATCGATCATCTATACAAAGTTACATATGAAATCAAAAGTATTATACATGGAACAAAAACACAAGAACGGAACACAGAGGAATGATTGATCAAACAACAAAAACATACATTAATCGTATAATAAGTTACTAGAAGAAGAAACTGTTGGAAACACATATAGATTACCTGTAGATGATGTCGCAAAGAGCTTGAAGAAATTCGGTCTTTTCTTCCTCGCAATTTCACTTAGAGACTCAAGGTTTTAGAACTATCTTCCTCGCAATATAGATTACCTGTAGATTACCTGTAAACATCCGAGACTCAAGGTTTTAGGGCTATGTTCTATATTTCAAAGAAGTGTTCTAATGGGCTTGAACACACGCGACCCATTTTGAGTACAGATTGGATCAAATGTATGCCCTTTTGATTATTTAACAATGGTTCTTTGCTAAATTGTACACTAATATTGTGTCAAAAAAAATTAAAGTCATATATAATAAGCGATTAGACAACATAAAATCAGTTCATGTTTTCATTTTAGATAACATATTATCAAGTACTTAGCTTATTTGTATATCAACCATATTCACTAACACATAATTTCATTAACATTGTTTTATAAAGATATGTAACTAAATGCAAAGAATTTAAATCATATATTATAATCTGTTTTTTAGTAATTGTTTTCGATCGTTATTAAACATACCCGTGTGTTCACACGGGTGTTACAACTAGTTTTAGGTTATTGGACACTTGTCACTCTAAAAATCTTTCTTACACTTTTTACAATTAGGAGCCTTTATAGAATAACTTGACCCCTTGTTATATTATTGATTTGTTATTGTATGTCTAATCAAAACCGAACCATCTGAGTATTCCAAAAACTATAAACCAGACCCATGGCTATCAGGCTGTGCGGTCGCAATCGAATCGGTTTAGTGATTGTTTAACAAGTTCTAAATGGTAAAATGCTGAATCAGTAAGAAATCTGAATCATTAAGTGCTAAGCCAGTGAGATGTCTGAAATATTAAGAGCTAGTATAATACCTAACCGTTCAGAGGCAAATGTCTAACCAATTCCGATTAAAGTTCTTAACCATTCAGACTTAATATAATATTTAACCATTTAAAGACAAATGTCTGAACTATTCACCATTCAGACACTTGTAAAACAAAAGTTTAAACCACTAAATGTTAAACTAGTAAAACGTTTAAACATGGAGAGCAAACAACCAGGTTTTCATAACACACGGCTCGTAATATTCGAACCATCAGACAATAGCCCCATAATTCATCTCATTCTTTCCACGTTTCCCGTCTTCTACGTGACCCCATGATCACGTCACATAATATTCCCTCTGTCTAAAACCCTTCCTCCGCCATTAAACCCTACCGGAGCTCAAATTCGTCGAATCTCCGCCTCCGGCAATCATTCATTCCAATAATCACCTCTGGATCGATCAATCATTCGATGTCATTGAACGCTAATATGAAACTCAGCGTCTCAAATCCAAAAATATGGATCGTGATCGGCGTAACCGTCGCCGGTGTATTGATTCTCACGGCGGAGACGCGGAGGCGTCGGTTGAAAGGTCGGTGTATAGTGAGAGAAGATTACGGTGCGTTTATCGAGCGGTTTCAGTTGCTTCCGTTTCCTCAACCGCCTCCTCCTGCAGCGAAACAGCCTCTTTCTGGTCTCACTTTTGCCATTAATGATGTGTGAGTTTGTTGCTTTTGTTATGTATGTGAATGATCTGTATGTGTTTATGGATTAGTGCTTTTGATCACTGGATGATGAATTCATGATGTTTAGTTATTAGTTAATGGAAGTTATCTAAGACAGAAATAGCTATGTTGTTGTTATGTGTCTGGATGCTGTTATGCACTCGAATCAACATCTTTTTGCAACGTATACAACACATATAGTCTTCAGAGGAAGTAAAGGGTACAAAGTTTGGCTCAGTTGTCAATAGCGAATGGCGGACGGACCATAGCGATAGGTTACCTGTATGTTATGTAGCGATAGCTACGAAATAAGCGCCTACTATAAAAAATAATAACTATATTTGACACACCAATTATGTATAAAAGTGCTAAAAATGCGCTATCACTAATCATCTAAAATATAAAAAGATTAAGAAAGAATTACAAAATCAGCTATTTGTAGCTACAGGGTCTGTAGCGACCCTTCACCTATACACTACGCTATTCGTTATAGCAGGTGCTACGAGCGCTATTGCAACCATGGTTTGGCTGTTTGATGACTGTTAACTTGACGAATAAGTAACTGTGTGTAAAAATAGTTCAAAAAAGAAGTAAAAAATGCAATTTTGTAGCCGGACAATCCTTTCTGCAATGTATACAATCCATATAATTATCAGAGAAAGTGACGTGTTCTAACAAAAATAGAGAAAGTTTGGCTGTTTAATGATTGTTAACTTGACTAATAAAACCTTCAAGTGGAGGTATGCACGTGCTCTAGCAGAGGTCAATAGGTTCAAATCTTTCTTGGACTAGTTTCCTACCATAACCTCTTGAAGGCCACTTACCCAACGCAATATGCGATTTAATGCTAATTAGCATGGTATTGGCTGGTCCCATGAGTTATCTGGTAACAAGTTCTCAGATAAGTAAATCTGGATAGAAATGTTTCTAAAAGAAGTAAGAAATGCATTTTTTTGTAGCTTGACAACCTTTTTATGGGATGGAGATATGAAGTATTATTTTACTTAAAATATGGATTTTATGTTTATGTTATCTGCATCAAGCAAGCAATACAAATGGGACATTTAACCTTTTGCTCTGTCTAATTTGGCAGCATTATTCATATCAGTTTTGCACATGAAGCAAGCAACGTGTTATAACTAAAAAGAGTAACTGTGTGAATTCTGCTGTTATTGTGTAGCTTTGATGTGAAAGAGTATGTGAGTGGCTTCGGGAATCCAGATTGGAAACAAACACATGAGGAAGCTGGGAGGACCGCTGTCGCCGTAACTACCTTGTTGAAGAATGGGGCTACTTGTGTTGGCAATGCTGTCATGGATGAGTTATCATTTGGGTATCTTTTCTCCTTTTATCTTTTTTTTTTCTATATTAAGAGTTTAAAATTATCTAACTTCTAATTTTCTGTTAAGAAAAGAAGTCACACAAGATTTTTTCAAGTATTAAACACTGTTTTCTATTGTGTTAATCCAAAGATAAAAATTTTGGGATTCCGTTTATATTGTTTTCTGTTATTGCTTGTTTATTTTCTTGAAGTTTGAATGATAAAATTCCACTGTGGATTTTGAACGAAAGTGCTGAACTATGACAGTATAACTGGAGAAAATTTACATTATGGAACCCCCACAAACCCAGCAATGCCATCTTGCATTCCCGGTGGATCGTGCAGTGGGTCAGCCGTTGCTGTTGCTGCAAAGCTTGTTGACTTTGCTATTGGTATTGTTCTTTCACTTTTGCTGTTAATGATGTGTACAAAAGTAACAATTGCTGTTGTTCCATGCGGCAATTTCTTTCATGACTTTTAATTTAATAAATTGTATTTGACATATGTTTTTTCTTGACTAATCAGGTACCGATACAGTTGGGGGAGTGAGAATTCCAGCCTCATTTTGTGGTGTCCTCGGTTTCCGGCCTTCACATGGGTCTGTATCCACTATTGGGGTTCTCCCAAATTCACAGAGTTTAGACACTGTTGGTGTGTAATTTCGTTATCTTCTATATTGTTCTGTTTAACCTTTTAATTTCTTACATGTTTGGCATAAACCACAACTTATTGGAGTATTGAGGCTCTTAGTTTGTGTGAAATCGACAGACCCGTAATGAATATTTTTACATCATGGTTCTGATATTTATTTACCACTTTAACTGATAGCTATCCTAAGTTTATTTTTAATTGAAAAACCTCAGGAATATTTGCTCGTGATCCTTTCTTATTGAATCGGGTTGGACATGTTCTTCTTCAGCTTAACCAAGTGGAACCTAGAAGGACAAGACACATAATTGTGGCAGATGATTTATTTCAGCTATCTAAAGTTCCTCAACAGAAGACTGTATATATTATTAGCAAAGTAACTGAAAAGTTATCCGGTTGTAAGTTCTTTCATAGGATTTTTGTGTCCCAGAGAGGGTGACTATTAATACTAATTGCATGTTGTCCTTTACTCCTTTTTGTTCAATCTTTCTGCAGACCACTCACCGAAGCATATGAACATTGGTCAATATATTTTGTCAAACGTACCAAGCCTTAAATATTTCCTACAAAATGGAGCAAATTCTTTGAAAGCTCTTTCTTCAGCAATGTTATCACTACAGAGGTTTGACCTTTTCTGCATCTACACTGGTTTACTTTGTTAGTATTATGAGTGTCAGGTATGTCACGTATCGTATATATAATTAATATTCATTTAAGTCCCGCCGTTCATTACATAGGATAGGGATAGCATAGACACTCTCATGTGCCTACTTTTTTCAATATATGGATGTGTCATCACGCCCTCTTTTATGACAATTTATGGCATCCCACTATGATTTTCCAGATATGAGTTCAAAACCAATCACGAAGAATGGATTAATACAGTCAAGCCCAGGCTAGGATCTGATGTGTCTGATAGCGTTCATGCAGCAATTACAGCCACACATGAAAATATTGAAGCTTACTACATGGTCAGAACTGAAATGCGCGCAGCTCTTCGCAGTCTCTTAAAGGTACCTAAAGTGTTCAAACGCTTACAATCTTTTTAAACTGTTTAATCTGAAAAAAAGATTGTTGTTGAATAGGTTTTGGAATCATATCTTATACATTAATTATTAATTAAATTAAAGAAGTGTTGGTTGGTCAACCCAACCCTATCTGATCCGTCTTGAACTGCATAAGAAAGTACAAACTTTTACCTACGATACGATCCAACCGCTTTGCTCATTACACAATACACATGCACTGAATATATGTTGTTTGAAAATCACATCATGTATTCTTTTCATATAATTGTATGAGCAAGGTTTCTTTTTTATATATTATGTTTCCAAGCGTTTACATGATGCCATTTGATACACGACCTGGTGTGCAGGACGATGGAGTTATAGCTGTTCCTACCGTTGCCGATACTCCACTAAAACTTAACTCAAACAAAGCTCTGTTATCAGAATTTCACGATCGGGCATTTCCTCTATTAAGCATTGCTAGTATGTCCGGCTGCTGTCAGGTACTTCTATATCTACATTAACCTTTTGTTTAATTGGGTAATCCTACTTGATAAAATCATCATACAAATCATGTCTAGATTACCGTTCCTTTGGGAAAGCATGAAGATTGTCCGATTGGTGTTTCGTTTATTGCAAATTATGGATCTGATAAGTTTCTTCTAGATACTGTCTTGGACATGTACGAATCTCTACAAGTGCAAGTTAATGCTGTTACCAGTTTGCCACCATCGTTAGACTCGAATGGAAACATGGAAGCTTCTAAGTTGTGGAAGGAGAAGGTTCTACTCTTTCATTCTGTGCTTTATGCAGTGCTGTTAATAGCGAGCATAATGCTTGCTATAGCGTTTAGCGTGGCGATGCGATTATAGGTCGCAGTCTGATTTTGGCACCTCCATAGCATAAAATTAGCGGGATTATAGTTTATTTTTGTTTTAATATAGATAGCAATCATGTATGCCTATAAAACAACACTTTTTTTTTTTTAAATATATATATATGAAAACGGTGTGTTTTGATAAAATACATGTATAACATATTTCTAAATTATCTTCTAGAGTATAGCTAGACATAAAATAGCACCCGCTATTTCATCGCTATCGCTACGTAGCGTATAGGCAGCTTGTTGCTATCGTCCGCTATTCGCTATTAACAACTATCGCTACGTGTGTGATTATGTATTATAACGTGCGTAATTATGCAAATAACGTGCCTGATTATGTATATAATGTGCGGAATTCAGAACTATATGGTGAAATCCGGAATACTTGATACTCCGTAACTTGGGTAATTCGGAACTCAAGTAATTCGGAACTTATGTGAAATTATGCATAACATGCGTGATTATATATCTAATGTGCGGAATTCGGAACTATATGGTGATATCCTGAATACTTGAATAATCGACAACTTGGGTAATTCGGAACTCAAGTAATTCGGAACTTATGTGCGGTTGTGATAGTTGCGTACGCACCGCACGATAAGAAACATTGTACGTCAACCGGCCTCTATATACATATTATATATGGGAAAGTTCAAATGAAAACGCTAAATATTGTGAGAATTCTCAAATGAAAAAACCGTGAGAACTTGGTCAAAAACAATTTAAATTCAATTTTTTACACTTATCGTTATTATTCGAATACAATGTTAGAAATTTAATTTACACGTTAAAATTTATGTGAATTCGTATATAAAGAAAATTTATACATGTGTAAATTTGTTATATTTACACGTGTAAAAATTCTAATAAGAGTGATTTCGAGAGAAGAAATGAATTATTTGATGTTGTAATTTTATTACAATGAGGTTTGTATTAAAAAAAGTGGTTTCGATTGGTTTTTTCATTCGTTCTCACGGTTCTCACAATATTTATCGTTCTCAAGATAACCCTCCTATATATATATATATATATATATAGCCTCATGAGCCTAGTCAAGCTTAGTATGCAAGGCTCGAGCTCGGTTTGATGAGCTTCTAGTGAGCTGATATTGATTTGCTCACAAGCAGCTCAGCTTGTTCACACTTCTATTTCTGAGGCCACTTTTAGTCATTCTCTTTCCTGCGTTGCTGTGCGATGTACTGTTTGTTAGTTTTAGCTGTTGCTACTTTGAACTCTGTTCATTTCACGTTCTTAAAAATCAATTTTATAGTTTGTCCGTTCTGTTTCCAGGGAAATGCTGCATACAAGGGAAAACAATGGCAGAAAGCTATAAACTATTATACCGAAGCCGTTAAGTTGGATGAAATCAATGCTACTTTCTACTGCAACAGAGCCGCCGCATATTTGGAATTAGGATCGTATGCTTTCAGACCCCAATTTTTTTTTACAATAAATGGTTTTGTATATCTATTTTTTTCATAACCGGATTGGTCATTGAACAGGCTGCCTTACCGGGTCATTGGTGTGACCAGTTTGAAAAAACCAGATGGCAAAATAAATAACTTCAAAATCAACACACACACACACACACACTCACACACACACATATACATATACTAGAGGAGTGCCCCTCATGCTGCATCAACACAGACATCGGTCGCATAACATTTTAATTTTCTTTTAAATCTAAAAAAAAATACTTGTTGTTAAAGTCTTAAAATCAAAGTTATTAAAAGTCATCGCCTCTTGCGCCTAGGCTCATTTTCCAAGCGAGGCGAGGCAATTGCATTTTAAGTCCAGTAAATTGCGCTTTAATTCTCCAGGTGATGGTTGCGCACATTCCGGCGAGATTCTTAGATTTCGGAGAGTTTCTAGTCAAATTCTCTAATTCCGGCAAGATTTCAGCTATATTTCTACTTTTATCTAAGGAAAACTACTTTTCTACACGAATACGCTAATATTTTAAAACTTTTGGTACTAAATAGATGATATTAAATGTTATATAACAGCTTTTGTTTATTTTATTTGAAGAATAGTATTACTTTTCTAATACATAATATTTTTTTTAAATCTTTTTCATTGTGTGCTTTTTTTTCCTCAGGCCCTCGTTTTTTTTGCGCTTTGCGCCTAGGCCCCAGGCGAGGCCTATGCGCCTTGAGTGCGCCTAGTGCCTTTAATAACTATGCTTAAAATCATGTTAAATTACCTTTTTGTCCTTAAATGTATTATAATATAGTGTGTGTGTGTGTGTATATGTGTGTGGGTGTGTGGATGTAACTATGTATATAACTGTTTTAAAACAAAATTTTGGAAATAATATTATTTTTGATGTAGATTTGCAATGTTAATAAAGTATGAAGCCTTAAATAGACAAAATATGGAGCATGAAGTAGTAAATGAATCAGTAATGAGACTTTGGAAGGAAAATAATAAAAAAGTTGAAATCCAGTTTGGTTCTGAAAACTATGTGTATATCAGATATATACTGACACTAATATGGTTATATCCCAGCTTTCAAGAAGCTGAGGAGGACTGCACCAAAGCCATCTCACTCGATAAAAAGGTCAGCAATCAGGCAAATTATGCCTATTCCATTGTCATTGTACCATCGTGATGTGTTTTATTCAACTTGAATTTGATATTATTGTGACTTAGGCGGCAACTTTGATCCTTTACTTGTAATTGGTTCAGTTAAGTTCTATCCCTATCAGGTCATATAGGTATAATACCAATATTTGGCCTAATTGAAACGGGTTATATGGGCTGAACTGGTTGAAAAGTTGTCTCATGTGTATCTTAATGTGTATAACCTTATAAAGGGATTTATATTCAACACATTAGTAGTTTATAAATTTGGACCCATTTCAACTGTATCTGTTTGACCTGTACCCTTTCTGCCCGTTGCACCACCTCTAGGCGAAACGTATAAAAATACCTAAGAACTTGTTACTCGTGTTATAGCATTGCCGCTCATATATTTCTTAAATGGATGTGGGTCGTATCACAAGTAGTTTTTTCCTTTATGCAGAATGTTAAGGCATACTTGAGACGAGGAACTGCTCGGGAATCAGTCCACCGTTATAAGGAGGCTCTTCATGGTGCGTATCCTTCATCTTATTGCAGATTTTACAACAAAGAAGATAAAAGCTAACTACTTAACAAATATAACCTTCATTTGTAACAGATAATCTCACATTTTAATAAAAAAATATATTATGTTTTTGATTTGCTATGAATGGAGGAAAAACTTGCCAGCTTTACAAATATACTCATTCATATGTAATTATATAAATACCTTATGTCATGTGTGCGCCTCTTGTGTCGCCCTCCGTAGACCCTATACCTTGGTATGCCTTGCATTTTTTTAAGCTAGGAACAGCGTTTGATTGATTTTGACATGGTTAGTGTTTGATTGTGTCGGTTTTCTTCTAACACGTGCAGATTTTAAGCGTGCGCTTGTACTAGAACCCCAGAACAAGGCTGCCAAAGCGGCTGAGAAGAGGCTACAGGAACTAGTAAGTTGATCGGCTTTCGCTCTTTATTTTGAAAATAATCGCACAAGATCTGCAAGTTGAGTTTTGAAACCCAAGATGAAAGGAGGCGTCTTGAAACCATTTTGTGGTTAAACTGGCCTCTTGTGAGTTTAATGAAACAATTATCAATTTTGGGAGCATATTTTTAAATAATTGTCATCTTGATCTCTATGTACTGCAGTCTTTGGTTTCATTTTTGTTTGATTCCGTTTCTTGGATCAATTGGTGTGTATATAGTTTGATATGGCTGCAACCTTATAAGCATTAATAACAACATTAGTTATGCATTAGGGTTGTATATTTGGCTTCAACATTTGTACCTTAAAACAATTGGTTTTGTTATAAGCTATGTATTATATGACATGTGTTTCTTTGGGGTATTAACTTTTAAGACCTTTGGCTGTCGTTTGCATAAAGCTGTGTGGGTTAACTAAATATATTGCTACATCACCGTCATGTCATGTCACTGGTCCATAAGAACTTGACTATTAACTAAATATTTGTTAACAATGTGTTGTGTATGAAGTAAACATCAAATACCAATAACTAAAAAAAAAAAAAAAAAAATTTAATAATAATAATAATAATAATAATAAATGAAAGGTGGCATGTGATTGGTTGGAACATTCATGGGTCCCACCACCAATCTTCATTCCTCCATTAGCCCATTAAATAAACCCCATAATGGAGCTTGTTTTGTAAACTCGTCGGCTCGGTGTTGTGGTTTAACGGCTAATTTAAGAGATTTTTTTGATCTTCCTCTCTTCTTCCTTATTTCTTTCTCTAATGGTTTCTATTTTCTGGTGACGGTCAATGATTTATTGGTTCCTTTTTGCTGACTACCGACCATTTGTGTATCCTCTATGGTCTTATTTTATAGACAGATGAGGGTTTCTAGAGAGGGAACAGAGAGAGGGGTGTTGTCCCGCTATTTCTAGCGGCTTTCTAGCTACAGCGGACCTGTGCGACCCTCTGTCTCTCTATCTTTTGTGTAAAGCTCTATTCATGGTTGCATATCATATGAGCTACAACAGATGTTCTTGGTTGCAAACCCTAAGCGGTAGCCTTCGTGTGACCGTTGGTTTATGTTGGTTTGATGATGATGGTTGTTCGGCCTGATTTTTTAGGTTGGTTCGGTGCTATAGCTTTGAATTACTGTTGTCCGAGCCGATCTTAAATCTGTTCGATGATGGTGGTTGTTCTTTAGCCTTAATTGTTTTGGTTGTTTCATTGTTTTCATGTCGAATAACTGTTGCCAAGCCGGCGATGATGGCGTTGGTTCATTTGAGGTCTTTTTTGGTTGCGAAGTCGATGACGATGATGGAAAATCATCTTAGATAAACAAAAGAGCGGTGATGATGACGGGCAAGTCTCACCTAAATCACAATTATTCTTATTCTGAAACGTTTTCTCTTCTCTTTTTTATTTTTGATTTTGCCTTTTGTTTTGTTTTCTCCTTGTTTTGATTTTGATCGTATTGGATAAACAAACTAAGAATAGACTGTTTTAAAAGAAAATTTGCAAAAAATCATGAAAGACTGCACAATATGAGGAAGATGATATATATATATATATATTCAGAGGGTATATACTAATTTTTTTTAAATTTTTTAAATTTATCAATTATCAAACATAAATTTAAGAAATATGTAAAACTAAATATAAACAGAAATAACAGAGATATATAAGAAATATTTTAAAAGAAAGAACAGTAAAAAGTAAAAATATAACAGTAAAAAGTAAATAAGGGGGGTAATAAAAATTTCTTACAGTGGGTAATAAGAAAATGGCTCCTGAATGGGAAGGCAGAAGCTTGAGTAAAACTTGAGATTTATGCACAGCGGAGTGAACAAGGGGTAACAAAAGGTAAAAAAGACTCTTTTTTTTTTTGGAATATAATATGAAGAACAATGAACGAAACTAAGGGGCTAGGAGGTTAGGCTAAGGAGTGACGGAGAGGATTTTAGTGTGCCATAAGGGTGAATGAGAATGCAAGAAATTTCTATTGAATTCTGGGATGATTTTTACAACTGCATTCTATGCCTTATATAGGCAAAAAGAAAAGCTATCCTAGAAACAAAATACTGTACATATTGCTCTAGTGTCAGAAAAATAAACGGATACAAATAAAAGAAAGAAAAAGACAATAAGCACTATCTACAATAATGGATTCTTTTTCAGATGCATGTGCTGGGCAACAATCTGTCTAGAAATGTTGTCTCTTTAGGTCAATGTTTTCATCATGTCTTTTTAGAAATCTCTGTGTGTTGAGTCTATGGATTGTGGACTAGAACAGTCTTCCAAGTCATTGCCCTCTTCGTCTTCTAAATTGATAATGTGTTGTAACTACAGGGTGTCTCCTTCCCCTGCAAAGGGTAGAAGCATTCTCCAGACTGGCTTTGTATAGATTTGTATATAATGTCCTTCACCTACCAAGTGATAATTTCTCCATGGATAATAATCAGGAAGTTCTGGGGTTTCCTGATATTTTTTGATAAATTGTGTAAAATTATTTGGACTTTTTTCATCTGAATGACTTAACCAAGGTAGAGTTGAAAACTCTATATTAGTTGTTGTCATTGATGTCTGTAGATGATTTTGAAGGCCGATTCTACTTTTATGTTCAATGAAAATCCTTTTTCTTGCTGGCCTATATGTGTATGCATCTGTATAAGGGAATGAGGAAATTATTTTGCAACCAATGATCGAAGTCGTTGATCTAATTGCCATATTTCCTGCAATTAGAATGAACTTTTCTCCAAGCTGGTTGAGAAGATCTTCTGTTTTTCTGTCTAACTTTATTTCCAGATAATCGATCATACCATGATGATAAAATTAAAATAATAGCTCATTTGTCAATTTTGTAGGATGATATATTTGAAGTAATAGAAGACCAGTTCCATCTCCTTTTTCATCTGTTCTTTCTACCACTTTGAACCCTTGCTGTTCGCTATCAAATTTGAATGCCATGTCTATCAGCTGTTGTTGCAAATTGTACAAAATTAAAGGAAATTCTGCACAAACTTTCTGTGAAACAAGATTCTCAAATTCTGGGAATCTTTCTATAATTGGTTTTAGGCTTTGCTGCCAAGGTGTATCAAGAATCCTGGTCCTGAAACACTCAAACGTCCTGTGTAAATCTGTTTTGTCTTTATCTTTTTTCTCAAGCTTTTGTAATAACTGTGTATTTTTTGCTTCCAATAAACTTATTTTTTGTTTTAACAGACTATTTTCAATCTTTTCCTGTATAGAGTGTGTATTTTTTCCTTGTTGTACAAGCTGATCTTGTAACTCAGTGATCAGCTCTTCTTGATTTTTAATTATTTGTTCTGGCTTAATTTTTGCCATGTCTGCAAATGTTTGAACCTCTTCAGGTTCTATGTAAAAGCCACTTACCCCAAAATGTTCTCTTGCTGTTTCTATAGCTTTTTGGAAATCTGTAAAGCCTTTGTAAATTGGATTGGGGCATTGGATATGTTTAGCCACAGTTTCCCATTTATTAAAAATACCAATTTTTGTGCCTCGAAATATGACATAATGGGTAAACTTAGGCCTCTGTGGTTTCTCAGGTGTTTTACTGCTTTGTTCATAAAAATAAATGCTTAATGCATTTAACACCTGGACTTTAAAGGTTGAGGCTTGAGGCATAGTTTGAATATGCCACAGGTTATCTAGTAAACACTGTTGTTTTTCTGTTAACTGCATCCCAATAATTGGACGAAACGTTGTATTAGGATCATCACATCTTTGTAATGCATAATTACCAAAGGTAATAACCGCATTTTGTGTATTCTGTGATTGAGAGCTTGCCCTTTGTGTAAAATGCCTGTTTTTTGGCGGACGAACATTTGTAGCCTTTGATTGACTCGGGTTGTAAAACTGTGTAATATTGTTGAGATCTGTTAGTGTTGCAGGCAGTTGTCTAAAATTCTGTGTTTTTGCTGCTTGTATTGATTGGCTCATGAGTTTCTCTGTTTTCTCCTCTTCAGATGATGTATTCATTGGAGAGGATTTTGTAGGCTTTGTAGGATGTATAAGTATTGCCTTTCCTTTATCTTTTTTCCTGTCCATCTAAAAGCAACAATCTGTTAATATTACGAGATAACATATCGGCTATCCCATTATTTTTCCCTTTAATATGTTCAAAATTTATTTGATATCCACTTCCTTGGATAATGTTTTGTAAATTAACCCATCGGGTCCTGTTTATCTTTTTACTTTGATCGTTTTTTATAAATTTTACAATAGCTTCACAATCAGTTCTTACTGTAAATTCTTTGTGAAGAAATAGTTTGAATTTTTCTAATGCATATATCAATGCCTGTATTTCAAAATCGATACTAGTCCAACTTGTTTTGTTTTGAAAATTACCGCTTGCATAAGCACAAATTTTCTCTTCTTGCTTAGGACTATATTTACTTGGTTTGCAGAGGAGAACTGCTCCCCATCCTTCTTTGCATCCATCTGTCTCAATAATTATGTAATCTGTAACAAGTGGTAATTCTAGTGGTTTAATATTTTTAATTGCCATTTTAATTTCTTTAACTAGTTTTATGTCTTCTGAATTAAAGTACCTTTGGCCATTTTTTGTTGTTTTACTGTATAAAGGCCCTACTAACTTTGATAAATTTGGAACAAATTTTCTGGCATAATTGACCAGTCCCAGAAAGGCTTGTATTTGTTTTAAGTTTTCAAATTTCTCTGGGAAATCAAGTATCTTTGTAGAGATATGTGACTGTAATTCTATTTTTCCATTTCCTATTTCTAATCCTAAGAAAGATATTTTTCTTTTAAATAGTTCCATTTTTCGTTTGGAAATTACTATTCCATTCTTTTTTATTTCTTCAAACACCTGTTGTAAATGTTTTTCATGTTCCTGTACTGTTTGGCTTGCTACAAGTATATCATCAATATATACTAAACAAAAGTCGTATTTTAAGAAAATACTGTCCATAAATCTTTGAAAAATTGAAGGAGCGTTCTTTAGCCCAAAGCTAAGGACATTCCATTCAAACTGTCCTTCTGAGCATGTAAAAGCTGTCCATGGCTTAAAACTTTCTTCAAGTTTTAACTGATTATATCCTGATTTTAAATCAAATTTTGAAAAAACCTTCTTTTTCTGTATAAGATTTAATAAAGTGTCTTTATTAGGAATATTGTATCCATCATCTACTGTGTTATCGTTTAGTCTTTTGTAATTGTATACTATTCTTGCTTTACCTCTTTTTATTTCACTATGGTTTCTTACTATAAAGGCTGCTGATCTATGAGGACTTTCTGATTTTTTAATTAATCCTTGGCTAATCATTTCAGGGATCTGTTTTTTAAATTCTTCTTTGTCTAAAGGACTGTATTCTACATTAGCAGTTCTTATAGTAATATCTGGATTTTTTAGTTTAAATTTGCATATGTATTCTATATGTGATTTTGTAATATCCTCTCCTATAAGACCAAGTTTTTCTAAATGTAAAATCATAGGGTGATTTATACTTTTTGTAATATCTTTTCCTTTTTCTACTTCATGACTTAGAAAGTCTGTTAACAGTTTTATAGTTTCATTTTCTATTGGATTATTTCTTTTTTGTTGCCTTAAAAATTCTAAACTTCCTTGACCACCACGTTTCTGTGCAATCTTTGACATATTAATATACCTTGTTGTTGGGACTGTATAGATTTGTTTACTGAGTGTAATAAAGTTTCTATTTGCTGTAATAGAACCATTTAAAGCAAATATAAAATTTAATCCTAGAACAAAGTCTTTTGACTTTATATATGCTGAGTTTATATTTACCTGTGGTATATCGTACTTTATGCTATAATTGTTTGAAAAATCTAAAAACTGTATTCCTACCGGCTCTAAGTAGTGTGTTATTCTAACTAATCTGTTTTCAATTGTTCTGCTTTCAACTTTATATTTTAATTCTTTATGGTATTGTTCTGGTACTAGACTATGTGATATTAGACTTTTTGATGCTCCTGTATCAACTAATGCTGTTAAGTCTAAAAATTTATTATTATCAAGCCATAAACGGCATTGTATATTGATCATATTTATAGATCCTTGAGTCTGTATAAACACTTGTTCTTCAGGTACTTCTGTCGACATTTGGCTTAATTCTTCTACTATGTTAGCCCCTATCTTCCTTTCTAGTTCTATAATTCTATTGTCTATATCTCTTAATTTTAAACTGTATAATTCAGTTGCTAATTCTAACTTATTTATCCTTTCTATAATCATGTTGGTACTCGTATCTATAGTTTTTGATGTAGTACATACATCTATATTGTGTAATTTCTTTATACAAATGCAACATATTTCTTGAAAGCATATATTACATTGTGACCTTTTCTCTATGCTAGGATAATATCCACAATTAGAGCATTTTATATAATTATTACCTCTTTGATGTACCCAGTCATGTTGACATTCCTCTATATTCATGTATGTGTAAGTGACCTTAGTTATTGGCTTTTCGTCTTCACTGTATATACTATAGACTGACTCATTATCTGATTCGTCTGTTTTAATAGCTTCTATTTCATAATCGTGTAGTTGTTCTACTAAGCTAGCCCTTTCTATGTTTTTATTTTTATTAGGACATTTGTTAGCTAAATGTTGCTCTTCTCCACATATAAAACATTTATATCTTCTTGTTTGAGGTTTTCTAACATATTTGTTTTTGTTATAATTCGTTCTGTAATTTTTGTTATAAGTAGTGCTTTTTCTTATATTTTTCTTTTTATCATAAAACCCATAGGCTTGGGGTGTGTAGATTGCTGTTTTACAAAATGCATATGCATTTCTTTTTAATTGTTCTTGTAAAGCTACTTCTTTGCATTTATCTTCTAGTATTCCAAATGTATAAGTTATTCTAGGTCCTATTCCAAGATTGTGATGTTCTCCATATATTGTCTTCCATGACTCATGTATATTTTTTCCTAAATCTCCTGGTAGTTTTATAAAATATTTATCACATAGATCATCATCCATTGCTTTTCCTGTTTGTGATAACAATCTTGTAAAATCTAGTGTAAATTCATTTATGTATTTCATGTCAGCTATACTTAATTGTTCTAGATTTCTAATAGCTGTATCTTGTATTAGGCTATTATTTTTTGCTGGATCAACTCCTAATATTAGTGTTCTGATTTGTGATGTGAAATTATAGGGATTATCTCCTAAAGCTTTTAAGTTGTTAATTTCTGTCGAATCTTGTGCTTTTTTACTTTGCCAGATTCCTAGGGCTATTGGTCCTAGTGTAGTTTCTAGATAGGAAAACATGTCCATACTATCTTTTTTATTTGTTTCCCACATTCTAACTACTGTTTGTTCCCATGTTAACACTTCATCTATCCATAGTTGGGGTTTTTGCCGTTCTAATAACAACATATTCCCACTGTATGTTTGTCCTATTGGTAACATGCTTCCTCTTCCTCTTAATTGATTCTTGACTGTAATCTATTGATGGTTGTGTCCAGGGTTCTCTTCCTAGGGTTTCATGTGAAGTTCTATTACTAGAATCTCCACTCCATTCCATTCTAGGTCTTTTTCCTTGTACTTCTTCTTTTACAGCCATATAGGCTTGTTCATGTTTATAAAATTCTGTTAACATTGTTTTTCCCTGTAAAATGCTTTCCACTAATGGTAAATTATAGAATTCTTGTAATTTTTTATAGCTTTCTTCATAGGTCATGCCTAGGTCTGTTATACATTCTATTATCATATTATCTACTTCTTCTTGTATATTTAATTCTGTAAATTTTCTATCTATTATTTGTTCTATTGTTTTGTTAGTTTCTTCTGTTTTAAAACCTGTTAACTCCTCGTCTTCATAATCTATTAGAGTGTAATCCATATATTCCTCTCTAAATTTTAAAAAATCTGTGTTTATTTCGTCTTCATTTTCTGTATCATATATTGGGTTTATTTCATCTTCTTCTAGTTGTTGTATATTCATAAAACTATATTCATAAAACTATATTCCATAGTATTTTCATTATTTTCCTCATTTGTAGTTTCTTTAAAATCTGTAAATCTTAGACTTTGTTTACCATCTGATCCTTCATATATAAAACTCCTTTTTGGAATTAAAACTGTTTTTTCATTTTCTTGAAGATCGTTTATATTCCATTCTAAACCTGTTAATTGTTCGGGATCTATTTTAATCGGTTCTATCATTTGTATAGATTTTGATGCTACTGCCTTAACTATCCCATCTATGTTTACCTTGTATTTCATTCCTGAACTGTTACTAGCCTTTCCTAGTACTCCTACACTTATAACTATATTGTTTCCATCGTAATTTTCATATCCTTTCGTTTGTAAAGCTATTTTTATATTTTGCAAATCTCTTATGTCTTTTAATATTCCTGGTGTGCAATAGAATAAGGCTGTATTTTGGCTTAAGTCAACTTCCATTCCTGATATTATGGCTTTTTTCATTTCTGTTTTCCAACTTTTATCTAATATTAATGCCAATAGTTTAGTTCCTAAATTCTTTCGTCCTAAAGCTTTAATGCCTATGACGATTAACCCTGTATGTACAAAGTGTTTACCAGAGTGTTTAATTCTTTGTATAGTTTCAAGTGATAATAAATCTATCGTTACTGTTTTATCTAGAACTCTGAGACTTTCTTCTCTAGTACTTCTTATTAACGTTGTATTTACATTAAATATACCTGTTTGATATAATATTTTTGGGTTTAATATGTCTAATTGGTGTTGATTGTACAAATCCATATTTCTGTCTACATCTATTTCTTCTTCTATTTGTATTATCTGTTTATTACTATTAGACCCTGATCCTCGTCTAAGTATCCGATTTAAAAATGTTTCAGATGTAATTATATCTTGTATACTACTTGTTGAATTTCTAGCTTCTTGTATAGATCTACTTCTTCTTGAAATTTGGTTGTTCATTTTCGAGGTTGCCAATGTTTATATGGTGTTGGTTTTTTAATAATTTTTATATCTTCAATGTTAAGCTTGTTTATAGCGTCTGTGATTTTATCTACTTCTATTTGTATATTATTATTATGTATATTTTCTGTTTGTTTTTCTAAACAACTTCTCTTTAGTTCTTTAAGTATTTGGTTATTTTGATCTTTTATATAATCTAAATTTTGAGAATATTTTTTAAATTCTTCTGTATATACCGAAATCTTTTCAAGTAACTGTTTATTAATTATGGAATCCTTCTGTAGATTATAACCGAGATTTATTACTAGATCTGTTAAAGCGTTTAAATGTGGGTTATCTGTATGTAGACTATGTTTACAATTATCTTTAATTCTACAAATAAAACTATAATTTTCTGTATTAATGTTTTTAAGGCTGGGTTTTTCAGTAAACTCTAGATTCAAGAATTCAAATTTTTTGAATGGCGAAGATGATTGAGAGTTCTCTATGGTTTAATAAATTCCGTCTCCTTAGCTTTAATTCCTACCCTTAGTTTCTTCTTAGATATTCTTATATTCCTGTTTTTTTTAAGATTATTATGAATCTAACTCTATTATACAAAACTACAGAACCTCATCTAATTTGTTACCAGAGCAATAAACATTTCCCATAATCTTCACCTGAGAGAGTTCCCCACAAAAAGTTTTGGGCATTCATAGCCAGTAAAAATATGGAGCTTGTCTCAGTCTTTTAGATTTTAGGAAAGCCTTTGCTCTGATACCATATCAGAGGGTATATACTAATTTTTTTTAAATTTTTTAAATTTATCAATTATCAAACATAAATTTAAGAAATATGTAAAACTAAATATAAACAGAAATAACAGAAATATATAAGAAACATTTTAAAAGAAAGAACAGTAAAAAGTAAAAATATAACAGTAAAAAATAAATAAGGGGGGTAATAAAAATTTCTTACAGTGGGTAATAAGAAAATGGCTCCTGAATGGGAAGGCAGAAGCTTGAGTAAAACTTGAGATTTATGCACAACGATATATATATATATATATATATATATATATATATATAGGGGAAGGTTCATTGGGGAACACTAAAATAGGGAACAGCAGGGAACCGACTCAAACGAACTCCGATTGGATCATTCCAGCGGCGTTGGAGCCGGCTCGTCGAACCCTAACTAAGATCTCTTAACCCTAAACCCTAAATCCTAACTCCTAAACTCTAAACCCTAAAGCTAAAAAATAAGGCTAAAACCTAAGCTAAACCGTAAAATCTAAACTATAAACCCTAAAGGCTAAACCTAAAGCTAAACCCTAAAGCTAAACTCTAAAGCCAAAAGCTAAACCTTAAACCCTAAAGCTAAACGCTAAAGCTAAACCCTAAAACTAAACCCTAAGGCTAAACCCTAAAAGCCAAACCCTAATATATTTAGGGTTTAGGGGTTATGATTTAGGGTTTAGGGTTAAAAGATCCTAGTTAGGGTTTGACGAGCCGGTTCCAACGCCGCTGGAATGAGTCCAATCGGAGTTCGTTTGAGTCGGTTCCCCACTGTTTCTCACTTTTTTAGTGTTCCCCAATGAACCTTACGCTATATATATATATATATATATATATATATATATATATATATATATAGGGCTGCTAGAATGAGAACCACCCGGAGTTGTAAAAACCGCGAGAACCACACCATCCGGGTCGCCGTTTACCATGATTTTTTTTTACAACTAGATGTGTGTATTATAAACATAGCCGTAAAAAAAAAATTTTAAACGCCGCGACCGAGGGGGTAGTTTTTTACACCACAAGTTTGGTGTTTTTATTTTTTTTTCTTTTTTCTTTTTTTTTACACCAAACTTGTGGTGTAAAAAACTATCCCCTCGGCCGCGGCGTTTAAAATTTTTTTTTTACGGCTATGTTTATAATACACACATCTAGTTGTAAAAAAATCATGGTAAACGGCGACCCGGATGGTGTGGTTCTCGCGGTTCTTACAACTCGAGGTTGTTCTTATTTTAGCGCAATTCTATATATATATATATATATATATATATATATATATATAGGGGACCGCTAAAATGAAAACCACCTCCAGTTGTAAGAACCATAAGAACTTTTTGATCTGGGGCGAGTTGGACCAAATTTTTTTTTTCATAAACGTAGATGCGTGTATTATAAACACATTTGTAAAAAAAAATTAAAAAAAATGTCGTGAGTGTAGTTTTGAGCACCACAAGTTTGTTTTTACGGGTACCGTAAAATTTATTTAAAATTTACGGTACCCGTAAACACAAACTTGTGGTGCTCAAAACTACACACACGACTTTTTTTTTTGAATTTTTTTTACAAATGTGTTTATAATACACGCATCTACGTTTATGAAAAAAAATTTGGTCCAACTCGCCCCGTACGGTATAGTTCTCATGGTTCTTACAACTGGAGGTGGTTTTCATTTTAGCGGTCCCATATATATATATATATATATATCTATACTACTTTAATAAGGATATGTGAAGGACAAGATGGTAATTGAACAAGGTGTTGAAAAAACACTTAATGCACAATGTACAACTGTTAAGGCACAAGAAAACACAAACCCTTTTACCCTTTACAAGGGTATACATCTGCCGTCCAAATGTTTTACTTTCTCACACGGATCAACATCGGGACCGTCCATTTGACTTCACACGGATCACCATATGCTTTCTCTCTCAATGCTCACACATCTCACAAAACAACATCAGATCTTCTTCTCTCTCTCTTCTCGGCGATCTAGGGTTTCATGAGATCTATCACC
The DNA here is from genome assembly GCF_002127325.2 of Helianthus annuus. Classification (NCBI taxonomy): domain Eukaryota; kingdom Viridiplantae; phylum Streptophyta; class Magnoliopsida; order Asterales; family Asteraceae; genus Helianthus; species Helianthus annuus. Next base: position 73,249,464 of record NC_035441.2, read on the forward strand.
AGATCCGTTTGAATCTATCACCAGATCCGTTTCATGAGCAGATCTAGGGTTTCATGAGATCTATCACAAGCTTTATCTGGCAAGGGATCCGTTTGATGTTCTGATGTTGTTGCAATGAGTGTTATATATCTTACCATGTTCTTTTGTGATTCTTACTTTTCTGGTGAAGCGGTTGACGGATGTTCGAACGACGAAATCTGAGGTTTACGAAGGATTTTCGCATGTGTTTTGTGATGAATCGACTCAGGTTAGGTTTATCTTTAATCTTGATGTGGATTTGTTAGTAGATGCGGTTATTTCAAATTAGGTTGAAAGTTTTGTGATATTTGAATTTGTATTTTTGGTGATGATAGTTAGGTTAATTTCAGATATGACATAGTGAAAGGATAAATTGTTTTTGTAGTTTTGATTTTACTTTGTTCTGTTATATTTTGATCTTTTCCTTCATTTTTGGGACTGATATGTGTCATGGTTTTGTGAAAATCTGAGGTTTACGAAGGATTTTCGCATGTGTTTTGTGATGAATCGACTCAGGTTAGGTTCTAAATGTTGATTTATCTTTAATCTTGATGTGGATTTGTTAGTAGATAGATGCGGTTATTTCAAATTATGTTGAAAGTTTTGTGATATTTGAATTTGTATTTTTGGTGATGATAGTTAGGTTAATTTCAGATATGACATAGTGAAAGGATAAATTGTTTTTGTAGTTTTGATTTTACTTTATTCTGTTATATTTTGATCTTTTCCTTCATTTTTGGGACTGATAAGTGTCATGGTTGTGTGATAATTATGATAGTTAGGTCAATTTTAGATATGGAATAGTGAAAAGATAGATTGTTATGTATTTTTGATTTTAGTTTGTTCTGTGGGATGCTCGATGAGCAGATCTAGGGTTTCATGAGATGTATCACGAGCTTTATCTGGCAAGGGATCCACAGATTTGAACAAGGGATCCGTTTGATGTGGATTTGTTAGTAGATGCGGTTATTTCCTACATCCGATGTTTTAGTTAGGATTTACCTTTTTAATTTTTTTTTATGTTTACTTGTTTGTTTATATGTCACATGCAGATTAGTAAGACAAAGGTGTTTCTAAGGGCCGGACAGATGGCAGAGTTTGATGGTTGTCGGACTAAGGTCCTAAGTTATACGACCTAGATGGCTTGGATAAGCTGAGCCTGTGAGGGTATGATGCATAAGCTGAGCCTATGAGGCTATGATGCATAAGCTGAGCCTGTCGACTCTATGATGCATAAGCTGAGCTTGTGTTCTTAATATGTCTGAACTGAAACTGTTAAGGCTATGATGCATAAGCTGAGCCTGTGAGGTTACATATGTGTTTCTTGTGCTTAAAACACTTGTACATCATGCTTTAAAGGTTGTTTAAGTTTAGTGGAAAATTACTCTTGTACATCATGCTTTAAAGCGGGGTTACATAACACAATAGACTGTGATGATGATTGTATTTTGAGGGTACATAGAAGATCCGAGTAGCATCTTGGCGGGGCAATATCCAGGTTGCATAGTTCTCACTTTGCAACCGTGTGTTGCAGCCATGGCTTTACCCGTAGTTGTGTTCATCTCTCAATTACATGTCTGAGTCTTCCAGTTGTAAAAGTATTATCACAGATTCACAGATCTAAAAGTACATGTCTGAAAGACAGATGTTGATTTATCTTTAATCTTGATGTGGATTTGTTAGTAGATGCGGTTATTTCAAATTAGGTTGAAAGTTTTGTGATATTTGAATTTGTATTTTTGGTGATGATAGTTAGGTTAATTTCAGATATGACATAGTGAAAGGATAAATTGTTTTTGTAGTTTTGATTTTACTTTATTCTGTTATATTTTGATCTTTTCCTTCATTTTTGGGACTGATAAGTGTCATGGTTTTGTGAAAATCTGAGGTTTACGAAGGATTTTCGCATGTGTTTTGTGATGAATCGACTCAGGTTAGGTTCTAAATGTTGATTTATCTTTAAGGCTATGATGCATAAGCTGAGCCTGTGAGGTTACATATGTGTTTCTTGTGCTTAAAACACTTGTACATCATGCTTTAAAGGTTGTTTAAGTTTAGTGGAAAATTACTCTTGTACATCATGCTTTAAAGCGGGGTTACATAACACAATAGACTGTGATGATGATTGTATTTTGAGGGTACATAGAAGATCCGAGTAGCATCTTGGCGGGGCAATATCCAGGTTGCATAGTTCTCACTTTGCAACCGTGTGTTGCAGCCATGGCTTTACCCGTAGTTGTGTTCATCTCTCAATTACATGTCTGAGTCTTCCAGTTGTAAAAGTATTATCACAGATTCACAGATCTAAAAGTACATGTCTGAAAGACAGCTTGCTTGCTGCAGTCTCTATAAAGTACTATACGATATATCACTTGGATGTTTCCCAAGTGTTCTATGATGCATAAGCTGAGCCTGTGAGGCTATGATGCATAATAGACTGTGATGATGATCCAGGACAAGATGGTAATTGAACATCCGTCAAGCTCTTCCTCACTGTGATGATGATCAATAGAGAAGATCTGATGTTGTTTTGTGAGATGTGTGAGCATTGAGAGACAAAGCATATGGTGATCCGTGTGAAGTCAAATGGACGGTCCCGATGTTGATCCGTGTGAGAAAGTTAAACAACCTTTAAAGCATGATGTACATCATGCTTTAAAGGTTGTTTAAGTTTAGTGGAAAATTACTCTTGTACATCATGCTTTAAAGCGGGGTTACATAACATAATAGACTGTGATGATGATTGTATGTTGAGGGTACATAGAAGATCCGAGTAGCATCTTGGCGGGGCAATATCCAGGTTGCATAGTTCTCACTTTGCAACCGTGTGTTGCAGCCATGGCTTTACCCGTAGTTGTGTTCATCTCTCAATTTATCCGTGTGAGAAAGTAAAACATTTGGACGACAGATGTATACCCTTGTAAAGGGTAAAAGGGTTTGTGTTTTCTTGTGCCTTAACAGTTGTACATTGTGCATTAAGTGTTTTTTCAACACCTTGTTCAATTACCATCTTGTCCTTCACATATGTTTGACGGATGTTCGAAGGACGAAAGCTGAGGTTTACGAAGGATTTTCGCATGTGTTTTGTGATGAATCGACTCAGGTTAGGTTCTAAATGTTGATTTATCTTTAATCTTGATGTGGATTTGTTAGTAGATGCGGTTATTTCAAATTAGGTTGAAAGTTTTGTGATATTTGAATTTGTATTTTTGGTGATGATAGTTAGGTTAATTTCAGATATGACATAGTGAAAGGATAAATTGTTTTTGTAGTTTTGATTTTACTTTGTTCTGTTATATTTTGATCTTTTCCTTTAATTTTGGAACTGATAAGTGTCATGGTTTTGTGATAATTATGATATTTAGGTCATTTTTGGGGATGATAAGTGTTGTAGTTCAATGAAAATTATGATAGTTAGGTCAATTTTAGATATGGAATAGTGAAAAGATAGATTGTTATGTACTTTTGATTTTAGTTTGTTCTGTGGGATGTTTTGATATACTTTTTCATTTCCCAAGTGTTCTATGATGCATAAGCTGAGCCTGTGAGGCTATGATGCATAAGCTGAGCCTGTGAGGCTATGATGCATAAGCTGAGCCTGTCGACTCTATGATGCATAAGCTGAGCTTTGTTCTTAATATGTCTGAACTGAAACTGTTAAGGCTATGATGCATAAGCTGAGCCTGTGAGGTTACATATGTGTTTCTTGTGCTTAAAACACTTGTACATCATGCTTTAAAGGTTGTTTAAGTTTAGTGGAAAATTACTCTTGTACATCATGCTTTAAAGCGGGGTTACATAACACAATAGACTGTGATGATGATTGTATTTTGAGGGTACATAGAAGATCCGAGTAGCATCTTGGCGGGGCAATATCCAGGTTGCATAGTTCTCACTTTGCAACCGTGTGTTGCAGCCATGGCTTTACCCGTAGTTGTGTTCATCTCTCAATTACATGTCTGAGTCTTTCAGTTGAGTGTAGTTGAGAGTTTGTAAAGTGTGAGTAGAGTGTAGATATCTCTGAATTATTTATAGAGACTGAAGCAAGCATGCTGTCTTTCAAGCATGGTGTCTTTCAAACAGTGTATGGAAGAGTGTTGATATATTATAGAGACTGCAGCAAGCAAGCTGTCTTTCACACAAAATTAAAGTGTTGCTTTTTCCTGAACTGAATTTAATTAGTTATACCTTTGGTTAACGACTGTCACGATCACTATTATTACAGAACAAGCTCACTCCGATCTTCTGGCAGCCGGAGAAAGTGTATCTGCTTGGAGAGTCTCGGAATCGGCTTTAGTGACGCTGAACGCTGCTTCATTAGAATAAAGGTTTTTATATTTGCAACTTGACAAAATGTGATTTATATTAAATTTATTTTAAGTTAATAGTGTACTGGTTATAACTAATATCAAATCTTTACTAATACTTGATTTCTTTTTATGATGGTTGACTTTGCGAGAACTAACGGAGCTTGTGTTCTTAATATGTCTGAACTGAAAGTGTTTGAGGCTATGATGCATAAGCTGAGTCTGTCAGGTTACATATTTGTTTCTTGTGCTTAAAACACGTGTACATCATGCTTTAAAGGTTGTTTAAGTTTAGTGGCAAATTACTCTTGTTGTGTACTCCGGATTTTGTGTTCTTAATCTGTCTGAACTGAAAGTGTTTGAGGCTGTGATGCGAAAGCTGAGCTTGTGTTCTTAATCTGTCTGAACTAAAAGTGTTGAGTCTATGATGCATAAGCTGAGCTTGTGTTCTTAATCTGTTTGAAGTAAAAGTGTTTTGAGGCTGTGATGCAAAAACTGAGCCTGTGTAATCTATCTGAACTGAAAGTGTTTGAGGCTGTGATGCAAAAACTGAGCCTGTGCAAGGTTCGCTCGGTCCAACAACTCAAGCAAATGTTTTCTTTGCATTTTAGGGGGAACATGTGTGCTTCTCTCCCAGGGCATACAAAACACAGGTTATTGGCGGCAACCCGCCATATTTAACATATAAAAAAACTTTATATGTTAAATTTGGCGGGCTTCCGCCAATAACCTGTGTCTTGTATGCCCTGTGGAGAGAAGCACCCATCTTCCCCCTAAAAAACATAGAAAACATTTGCTTGAGTTGTTGGACCGAGCGAACCTTGCATAATGCGTCAAGGGAAACTATTGGTCGAGCGAGACATTTGTTCAGGTATCCTTATTTCATGATAAAATGATTATGAATAGCTGTGCATAAACTAATCGCAAGTTTGTTTGGTATATGCAGGGTAATAGGGAACAGCAGTGTTTAGCGCTGTGTCATTCTTGCTTGGTGCCATCACCTCAGTTGTCTCTGGCTTACCATCCGTGTACTTTACTAAAATTTGATCGGTGCAGTGAGCATGCGAGCGCAACAAGTGCAGCCGCAGCGGCGCGGTGAGGGCAGCCGCAACGAGCGCAGCGGCATGGCTAATAAAAAAATAAAAAAACTGCCACCTCTAAGTAGATATGTATCAGAATGTACAAATTCATATTTATTGTTTTGTTTATGCGTTTAATCGTTTGATTAACGACTCGATTGATTTGTTTGTAACCATTTGTCTGTAAACGAACTTATTTATCTTACTTTAATTTTTGTATTAAGCATCATCTATCGCGCCTTTGCTGACTGACTTTTATAGATCACTACTTTAGGGAGAATGAACAATTATCCAAATATGGAGATACTAAATCTGCTCGAGGTATGATGCTGGTTGAACTTAAGAAACTAATTGAAGGAAATCCTTTATTTTGTGACAAATTTCAGTTCCAAACCTTAGGAATTCAAGATTAAGGACTCTTACAAACCTAAGACTGTTTGGGAAATTTTTGACTATGTTTTGTACATCTTACAATATAGTAGTTAATGTTAGTTATTTGTGAATTTGTATCACAATTTGAACCAACAAAAGCCTAGGTAGTCCGTCTATTTCAGGTAACATAACTAGAATCAAACAATTTTCTTTGTTTTCTCCTGAGTCGCACAATAACCACCAAACGCCATCACGAAACCACCAATCGCCGCAAATCGCTGATTCTCGCCGCTGAAGAAGGCCTCAACCGACCATCACATTCTGCTACACTACCACCATCGTCGTCACAAGCCACATTGGAAACTACATCCCCGTAGATAGCCCTAAACTCACCAACTTAAGTGATACCACTCCCGCCGCATCGCGCGGGTAAGTGACTAGTATATATATATATATATATATATATATAATGTATTTGCGAACTGAGTGAACAAATCCTGGCCATTGATCTACACACGTGTATGGCCAGGATCTCATCATCTAATCGTAAAATACACTAGTGTATTTCAACATCAAATCGTGCCCATTGATCTACTCACGTGTATGGCCAGGATTAGTTCACTCAGTTCGCAAGCTACACTAGTGTTCACTCTTGAACCTAATCCCTATATATATATATATATATATATATATATATATATATATATATATAGGGCCGCTAAAATGAAAACCACTCTCAGTTGCAAGAACCGCGAGAACCACTCTCCACCAATCAGATAATGACAAACAAAAGAGTAATATAGTCATTTAATCAAAACCATCAAATCACCTCTCTCTCCTCTTTAAAGTGACTTTTTAAAGACATTTCAATCTCTCTTTTCAAAACCATCAAATTATCTATCTCTCCTCTTTAAAGTCATTTTTTAATCAAAACAATTAAATCATCTCTCTCATCTTTAATGTTTCTTTGTAAACAAAATTTTATAAAAAAAAATTTGTAAAAGATTTTTGGTAAAAAAGTTTAAAACCGTAAAAAAAGTTTTCGTAAAAAAACGTAAAAAAGTTAAAAAAACGTGTGTGTGAAATATATATATATATATTTTTTTGTAAAAAAAGTTTAAAACTATAAAAAAGTTTTCGTATAAATTTTTGTTCTTTGTTAGAAAGTTTTTGTAAAAAAAATTGTAAAAAAGTTTTTTTTGTAAAAAAAAAAGTTTAAAACCGTAATTTTTTTTTTTAAAAACATGTGTGTAAAAAAACGACGCGTAAATACGAGGCGAAAAAAACAGGGCGTAAAAAACAGCGCGTAAAAAAACAGCTCGTAAAAACTAGGCGTAAAAATTGGCTCGTAAAAAAACCGGGTGATAAAACGACGCGTAAATACAGGGCGTAAAAATGGTGCATTAAAACGGGGCGTAAAAAACGGCGCGTAACACCGGGCGTAAAAAAACGGCGCGTAAAAAACCGGCGTAAAAACGGCGCGCAAAAAACGGAGCGTAAAAAAACGTTGCGTAAATACAAATCTTAAAAAACGGTGCCTAAACAAGGGGCGTGTGTCACACCCCAACCGATGGCGGAATCATCGGGGCGCGGCACTGAGCGAAACAGATTGTCCAGAAGTTTCCATAACAATTATCATTACTATTCTATTTAAAGTAACATGTCCCATACCATGTCTCAAACAGTAAACAAATTATTACAGACAAAATCTAGGCAAATAATTCTGTTCCGACAACTCAGATTTAAATATAGCAATTGTTTATCTGCTTCTAGAGACCCTTGATTCAATTACTACAGACAACTATTTGTTGGACTCTAGAGCTTTATTCTAGCATCGTTTTCCTAGCAGATAAGCATCCTAAATACCTGTCACATACGTTAAAATAAAAGTCAATACACATAGTGTAAAGGCGAGTATACAAGTTTGATAATAGCATATAGAATTCGAAATAGTTTACGCATAACCAGCACGTACACAACGGAAAACGAAGCATGTTAATTATCGACACGGATCTATCGATACCAATGACTGCGGGTTGACTGCCCGAGGTAGTTCGTAATACATGATCACCACTGTAATCCATGCAAATAATTGTCCTTAACAACCCCCGCATGAGCGGGTGCTGAGTCCAAACTATAGTACTATCGTCGTTAAGGCAGGTAGACAACATTCCATGTGTAAACATAACAAACAAGCATTCATTAAGTCATGTATAACATGCGGTAATGGTTAGCGTTTAAAAGTATTGCGTAGTGTGTTCGATGTGTTTTAGTATAAGTAACGTATGTAACACCCAAAGTGCATAAAGCAAAAAGGGATCGAGTATACTCACAGCGGTTGATGGATTGGAGGGAGCGCTTGAGAGTAAGGTTAGCCTGAACAGTTCGATAGTATAACGATAAGCAATGCGTAAAACGGAAACAAGTGTCGATGGATCGGACAGCTGGCTGATCGGATGGTAGTCCGATCGGACGGTTGACCGTTCGGTTGACAGTCCATTCGGACAGTTGTCCGGTCGGACGGAAGTCCGATCGGATGGCTGTTCGAGTGGATTGTTTCTTCCTTTGTGTAGGATGTGTTTGTGTATGATGGTTGACTTTTGAAGTTTTTGTTGTAGTATTTAAAAACCTTTAAGTATCCTTACCTTTCAGGTTGGTCGATCGGACGATCGTTCGATCGGTCGGCAACCCGATCGGCTGGTACTTTAGTGAAGAACATGTCCTAAGCAAGAGGTCACTCGATCGGACAGTAGTTCGATCGGGTGGCATTTCCGTGCATCGAACATGTTGAAAAATCGATTAAGTATTTAAAGTCAAGTATTATTTAAAGTCAAGTATCTCATGATCCGAAGAGTAATCCGATCGGATGGCAGTCCGATCGGACAGCAGTTCGTTCAATACTCAATCTTCAAGATAGGTTGGTTAAGTGTGGGACCCATGTGCTAGCCGATCGGCTGGCCAATTGTCACACCCTGGCTTTGCGGAAGCATGGTTAATTTGGTGTGACTTCTTAATACCATAGCTTAATCATAACAAAGCTATATGAATTTAAAACATGCAAGAATCATCCATTAAGTTTTAAAACCAAACATAGTATCATTGTTTAAACGGAACATCACTCTAATAACCATAACATTGTTTCCCAAACAAAACAACTTAAACATAACATAAACACAGTTTAAGGACTGTGACTTGTCCAGGAAAGAGTCACATTCCCTAAACACCGGATGATCTTGGAAACTAGTGCAGCGGGAAAACATGCCATACCGTGCCAGATCTTTTAATTCCCTGAAATACATGTAAGTTGAAAAATCAACAATAATGTTGAGCGAGTTCATGTGTAAGTGAGTAAATAAACCTTTGTATTTATCAAAAATCCTGGTATGTAGCAAATAAGGAAAAAGAGATCACCAATGGTTTGCAAGGCCATTGATATGTGTGAAATGCAAGTAGGAAGGCTCAAACCTAGCAGATTTAAGCGTCGGGTACAAAGTCATCCCAAGGTCCGTTATGCTGGGCCTGGGACTGGGCTCGCTACACCCAAATAGATCTATCGCTCCTGCCCCTCGGTCCTACCCTGAGGATTAATGACCTCAAGTTTCCGCCTACCCATTCACATGATCTAAGTAGTAACCCTCCTTACGCTAACCATACCATGTATAAAGTAATCATAAACATTGTAACATGTATTTCACCCCCGCAGTTTAGAAAACTGAAAACAGTTAAGAGAAAAAGGGGGACATGAACTCACTGTCAGTGCGTCGCTATACCAAGTACTCCGAATGTCAGGCAGCTGTGCAACGACCTACATGTGCTAATTCTATTAGACGGATGGCCGTGCCTTAGCTTTATAGTTTAAGTTTTTGGGAAATAGTTAGACAACTATTTCGTGTTTATATTTTGCATGTACTTTGGTAATTAATCTCCTTCCCAAGGATGGGGGATTTAATACATGTGCGTTCAATTTATAATATTAAGTCTCACTTAACATATCTTCATTCCAAATATAAATATTTTTCTCAAAAATATTATATTTCCATTTCACATAATTTTTCCCAAAAATAATACATTGATAAAATATACGTTCATAATCATTTCCGTATAATGCGTAAGTTACGTTTTAGTAATCGTGTGGTAATAATAATTACCGTTGTAACTTATATGTTTATCGTGAAAGCGTTTGTATTATTTTGGATTCGTCAACGTTTGTAAATATTATTCTTACTCTAAAAATAATATTTGATTATTTTCACAAAATAATCATAAACAGTGTTGTGAAAAATATATTTACCAAATATATATTTGTCACGTTTAGTTTTGTGAAAATCCCACCTCCGAATATTTGTAAATAAAGTCGTGGCGAAATATATTTTGAAAACATATCAAAAATAATTCTAACACTTGTAAATAATTCTAAGTGTTATATTTTTAGAAAAATTTCGCCAGAGTTTCCCCTGTAACTGGAGGTGGCCACGCTTTCAAGCGTATCATTTTCTTTTACAAAATCATTTCAACACTTCTTGATTCAATCAAACAATTTCTGACACATCAAATTAGTCGACAAGTATGTAAATCGCATGTTCACATGAACTTGTAGTTTTTCCGAAAACTATAGTGTAGATCCCGTTATATTTGGTGGATCTTTGTATAAAATAGTTTAATCCCGTAAAAACCTCGTTTTTAGAATAAATCATCCTTTACAACTCCCCGTCATCTTTCTCAAAGATTGTTATTTTGTCGAAACTTTTCATTTCACAAGTGTTTATACACTTGTGGTTTGTAAAAAAATCATATTTGTTAGTGTGTCATCCGACTTTTATAAAACATGATTTTCTCGACACTTGGTTCTACGAAAATACCACTTGCAGATACGTAGATCCGCTAGTTTTAAACACTATTTTGCAAGTAGAAATACTTTTACACAAGTTCATGTTTCTCGTGTAGTAGAGTTTCACCTTTTAACCCTTGTACCGATAGAAACAAGCTTATGTCAAGATCTATGATCTTAACAAAGTCGGGTTAAACGATGATCCGAGCTACCACAACGTAGATCGGGCCTAAATAATCATCACTTCCAAGTACTACAACTTTTACACAAGTATTATGCCTTTAACCATCAATATTCATGTATTTAGTAGACTTTAAAGATTCAAAATGCAAGTTTCCGAGTCTTAACCGTTACAAATCTTATTAACCACCTTAGAATGATCCGAGTATGAGTTTTAAGTGTTATACCTCTAGCTCGGGGCTAGGGAAGAATCTAGGCGAAAAGGTGGTGGATAAAAGCAAGATAACGAGGTCCTTCCACTTCCGTTTGCTCCAAGACTCCTAATGCGTGACCTTGAACACTTGTGTGATGTTGAAATGGATGGATCAAAATCGAAAGTGGGTGGGGTGTGCAAGGGGGGTCTCGGCCGTGAGCTTGAGAGGGCAAGGGAGAGAGAGTTTTGGGTGGTGTTATGGAATGACAAATCTCTTATGCAAATGTTGGTACTTATAGATAAAATTAGTGTGATTAACCCTTGGTTCAAATGTCTTCTAGATTTGAGACAAGATTTTATATAATAATCAAAAGGGTACTTGCCTAGTTACATGGGGACCGAATCGACCCAAGGGGGGGGGGGTTACTAGTTTGATTTCAAGTAAATAGTTAGTGTTTAGTTACGTTAAACCAAGTTAGATTTAGGGTTAACTCGGTTAGTGGTGTGATGCGTTCTATAGCGGGTGTTAGGGTAATCAGGGACCCTAACTGGCTCAGAAAAAGACCAATAATATTATTGTCAATATTTTCATGTTCCGGGTGTAGTCCGGTTGTTCGTTTGGATAGAAATCCGTTAAAGAGCTTAAGTAAGCTTTTAAGTGTCGTAAATAATATTTTTAGTGACACAACTCATTCTGCAAAGTGTCAGGAATATTTTCCTCATGTTTTGGCACTTTATTAGTTAGCCAGAAGCTAGTATGTTAATAAAAGTGCTGTGGCTTGTGCTTAGAGTACGTTTTAGGCACATCCAGTCATTATATCTTATTCCTAGAGACGCAGTTTTACAATCCTTGTATCCCTACACTCACTATGGGTGTAGTAAAATATATCTGGCTCATACAGGCCCTTAGAGGCAGTGTCTGCCTGATGCTGGCTTTATCAGTATGTTCAATAGGTTATCCGTTCTAATGCTACTGTGCTTTAGTGCATCATGTTTGTCACTAAGGTTCAACTTGTAAGTAATGTAGTGACGGAAATCAAAGTATGATGCAGGAATATACAAGTACTAGAAATCAAGTAGCAGTTTGTCAGCAATTTCAGTTAAGCACAGTAATTAAGCAGCAATTAATTATTAATTAAATCGTACGGATACCTGGTTTAGTGAGGGTTGTCACATTCTCCCCCCGTTAAAGAAATTTCGTCCCGAAATTTTAAGTTCTGCTTGTAGAAGCAGGGTTCTCAGGAAATAGGTGGGGGTATCTCTCTTTCATTCGGTCCTCACGCTCCCAGGTGAATTCAGGACCATGTCTAGCATTCCAACGAACCTTGACGAGCTTGACACTGCTTCGGCGGGTCTTGTTTACTTTCCAATCCGTGACCTCAACAGGTTTTTCAACGAAATGGAGCGTGTCGTCAACATGAATTTCGTCGGTAGGAATGACCACGGTATCTTGTGTTGGACTTCTCTTCAGATTGGATACATGAAATGTATCGTGAACGCCATTCAGTTCGGCAGGTAGGTCCAACTTGTATGCTACGGTCCCAATTCTTTCCAAAATCTTGAACGGTCCAATATACCTCGGATTCAACTTCCCACGCTTCCTAAAGCGTGCCACACCCTTCCAGGGTGATACCTTCAACAAAACCATCTCACCAACCTCAAACTCTAGAGGTTTCCTGCTTCGATCCGCGTAGGCTTTCTGCCTGTCACGTGCCGCACTGATGCGATCTCGGATTTGTGCGATCTTGTCTGTGGTTTCCTGTACCACTTCAGGACCAACCAACTGTCTATCACCTGCGTCAGCCCAACAAAGCGGTGATCTGCACTTGCGCCCATATAAAGCTTCGAATGGCGCGGCACCAATACCGGTGTAGTAGCTGTTGTTGTATGAAAACTCAACCAGGGGTAAATGCTTATCCCAGCTACCGCCCAAATCCATAACACATGCTCTCAGCATGTCCTCCAATGTCTGAATCGTCCGCTCGCTTTGACCGTCGGTCTGTGGGTGAAACGCAGTGCTCAGATTCAACTTTGAGCCAAAAGCTTCCTGGAAGGATTGCCATATCCTTGACACGAACCTTCCGTCTCTATCAGAGGTAATCGAGAGAGGTACTCCATGGCGTGTAACAATCTCTCTCATGTAAATTTCGGCCAGTTTGCTCGTATTATCCTTCTCTCAGATAGGTAGGAAGTGTGCTGACTTCGTTAAGCGGTCCACTATTACCCAAATAGTGTCATGGCCTCTTGGCGTTCTTGGCAACTTCGTAAAAAAAATCCATAGAGATTTGTTCCCACTTCCACTTGGGAATCTCTGGTTGCTGCAGAAGTCCCGAAGGCTTCTGGTATTCCGCTTTCACCTTAGCGCATGTTAGACACTTGCTCACATAAACGACAACATCGCCTTTCATCCTAGGCCACCAATAATAATCTTTAAGATCTTGGTACATCTTATCCGCTCCAGGGTGGATAGAGTACCGCGATTTGTGAGCTTCATCGAAAATAACCTTCCTTAAACCACCAAACAAAGGAACCCAAATCCTTTTCTCAAAACATAACGTTCCTTCCTCGTTTGGCACCAATTGCTTCTCCATCCCACGGAGATATTCCTCTTCAAGGTTTCTTTCCTTAAGAGCTTCTTTTTGCGCAGCACGAATGCGCAAGGAAAGATCGGTTTAGATAATCATCTCTAAAGCCCTAACCCTTATGGGCTTGATCCTCTCTTTTCGACTTAGGGCATCGGCGACCACATTCGCCTTCCCTGGATGATACTTAATCTCGCAGTCGTAATCGTTCAACAGTTCTACCCATCGTCTTTGCCTCATATTCAACTCCTTCTGGTTGAATATGTGTTGGAGGCTCTTGTGATCTGTAAAGATTGTGCACTTCGTACCATAAAGGTAGTGTCTCCAGATCTTTAAAGCAAAAACTACTGCGCCTAGCTCCAAATCATGTGTGGTATAGTTCTTTTCATGTACCTTCAGCTGACGCGATGCGTAGGCAATAACCTTTTGGCGTTGCATCAACACACAACCCAATCCTTGACGCGATGCGTCGCAGTATACCACAAAATCATCTGTACCCTCTGGTAGGGCTAAGATTGGCGCGTTGCAAAGCTTATCTTTCAATATCTGAAATGCTTCCTCCTGTTTGATTCCCCAATCAAACTTCTTGTCCTTCTGCGTGAGGAGCGTTAATGGTTGGGCGATCTTTGAAAAGTTCTCAATGAACCTTCGATAATAGCCAGCCAAACCCAGGAATTGCCGAATCTCGGTTGGCGTTTTTGGCGTTTCCCAATCCTTGATCGCCTCGATCTTGGTGGGATCCACGTGGATTCCATCTCCATTCACCACGTGCCCAAGGAATTGCACTTCTCTTAGCCAAAACTCGCACTTAGAGAACTTGGCGTACAACTGTTCCTTCTTTAGCAGCTCCAGAATGGCTCTTAAATGCTGCTCGTGCTCAGCCTTCGTCTTTGAATAAATCAAAATATCATCGATGAACACAATCACGAACTTATCCAAGTACGGCTTACACACTCGATTCATCAAATCCATGAACACTGCAGGTGCGTTTGTCAACCCAAACGGCATAACGAGAAACTCGTAGTGTCCATATCGAGTTCTGAAGGCTGTCTTTGGGATACTCTCCTCCTGTATCCGTAGCTGATGGTATCCAGATCGAAGATCGATCTTTGAATAAAAGCTTGAACCTTGTAGTTGGTCAAACAGATCATCAATCCTTGGCAGGGGATACCTATTCTTGATCGTCAGCTTGTTCAACTCTCTGTAGTCAATGCACATACGGAAACTACCGTCCTTCTTCTTGACAAACAAAACTGGAGCTCCCCAAGGCGAGAAGCTCGGTCGGATAAATCCCTTGTCTAACAACTCTTGAAGTTGCGTCGACAGTTCTTGCATCTCAGACGGGGCAAGTCTGTAAGGTGCCTTAGCCACAGGCGCGGCGCCTGGAACTAAGTCAATGCGAAACTCCACTTGTCTTTGAGGCGGCAAGCCAGGCAAATCTTCTGGGAAGACTTCTGGGTATTCCCTCACGACAGGGATGTCTTCGATCTTTGGCTCAGCAACCTTCTTATCTACAATGTGTGCCAGAAAGGCAGCACATCCCTTCTGCAAACACTTTCTTGCCTTCAGGCAGCTAATAATCCTCAACGGCGTCTCACGCTTCTCTCTGTGAACAACAATGGTCTCACCATCATTGGTCGGGATACGAACGACCTTCTCATGACAAACTATCTCGGCCTTGTTACTCGATAACCAATCCATCCCTACTACCACGTCGAAGCTTCCCAACTGGACTGGTAGTAGATCTAGAGCGAACTCACGCTCTCCCAATTCGATTACGCAACCTCGAATCACCTCATTAGCTTCTACTAACTTTCCATTCGCTAATTCGATCGAGTACGGAACATCTAACTTACTAGCGGCTAAACCAAGCATATTCTTAAATTCTAACGACACGAAGCTATAATCGGCGCCAGTATCAAATAAAACGGATGCATAGCGTTGGTTTACAGGGAACGTACCAGTGACAACATTGGGATCCTGGCGCGCTTCCCTCGCTTCTATGTTGAAAACCCTTCCGCGGGCTTGGTTCAACTCCGGGCAATTTCTTTTGTAATGCCCAAGATCACCGCAGTTGAAACATCCGGGCCTCTGCCCGTTCCCACCATTGTTTCCCGCTTGGTTGTTTCTCTGATTACGATTCATGGCGCCCGCTTGGTTTGCGTTGTTGACTCGGTTTCCATCACCTCCATTATTCCCTTGGGGGCGGTTCCCAGTACCACCACGGTTATTTCTATTCCCAAATCCTCCTTGGCCTCCCCGGCCAGCACTAGCCCAACAAAAATCCTTCGTATGACCAGTCTTCCCACATGATTCACAAACTCTTAGCCCGCAACGACCAGAGTGATGTCGTTGGCATGAGTTGCACTTGGGTTGTGTACCCATATATCCCTTACCTTTCTTCCTACCACCAGCTATATCCTGAGCTGGCGCGTTCTGCTCTCCTTTCTTAACCACCACCCCGGTGCCCTGCTTGAAGTTCGAAAACTTTCGTTTGTTACCACCTGACGACTCCACATGAGTCTCTTTCTTCTTGGGCTCAGCTTCATCAAACTTGTTCAAACGAATTGCCTCCTTGGTGAGAGCCACACTCAAATCAATGGCTTCAGTGATAGTTGCAGGTTTGGAGGAGGTCACCATGCTGATGATTTGAGGAGCTAATCCCCAAATGAAGCGTTCAATTCTCTTGAACTCAGGTGTGACCATGTAGGGTACCACATGCGACAAGTCGTGGAATCTTTGGACGTACTCAGCTATCTTTGAACCTTCCATTTTTAGATGCCAGAACTCGGTCTCCAATCTCTGGATTTCGGCGCGAGAACAGTACTTTTTGCGCATGAGTTCCTTCAGTTCGGTCCATGTTAGCGCGTAAGCAGCAGCTTCGCCAAGTGTCTGTACTTGGAGATTCCACCAGGATAGGGATCCATCCAAGAATAGCCCTGAGATATAAGTGACTTGTTGATCCAGCGCGCATTTGCTCATGCGAAGTACGGATTCGGTTTTCTCAGCCCAGCGGGAGAAGGAGACAGCACCACCTGTGCCATCGAAGTTCATGGGCTTGCAGTCTAAGAACTGCTTGTAGGTGCACCCTGCACATACATTATAACATATGATTGGCATTAGCATTTCTGCTAAGGAAATCCATTTAGGTCATGGTATGTCTTAATGACTTAGGGTTACCATGAGGTGGATTGTTGTTGTTGCCCGTGTTGCCAGAGTTGCTTCCACTCATTCCTCCTTGAGAGGCAGCATATTGAGCAATAGCTGCAGCAATGACTTGCTGTAGTTCGTCCTGAGTAGTGGGCATTTGCTGTGGTTGACGTCTTGGTGGCATCTTCTAAAGATGTGTTTACGTCGGTCAGGCCATAGTAAAGCGTACGTATATAGTAATAGTAATAGCACATAACATCTCATGTTATCGATACTTCACAAATACTAATCACACAACATCCCATGTCACAAATATTATACACACAACATCCCATGTCATAAAAATATACACACAACATCCCATGTCATAATAATATAAATAAGTAAATCAAGCGAATCAAATATGATGAGAACACTGCGATTGCCATATATATCGAGACCACAACGTAAGTGTATCAGTACATCATTGTGTCATACAATCATCAATCAACTAGGGGCTACATCACCCCTGTCCAAAAGCTATATCAAATCAGTGTCAAATACATCAAATACATCAAGTATGTGTCAAAAGTCAGTATCATCATGTAGTCTCCAAAATGCTATGCAACCAAAAGCAATCGCGGTCCTCTCACCAACGTCTACACAAGCAGTACTGATGAGCTCTATACAGATGGCGGCGGAGGAGGGGGAAAGTAAGTGTAAAGCAAGCGACGTAACTGGAGCCAGTCCTCCTCCATAGCTCGCTGAGTACGGATGACAGAAGCAACCTGCTGCTCTAGTGTAAAGAGGCAAGCAACATAATCTGGGGGTAATGATCGACATGGCTGAAGAGGAGAGTGTGTCTGACCATGGCATGAACATGGTGGCAGCTGAGCTCTCTCAAGCTCCTGGAGACGCTGCGTGTGTGACTCGTGCTGATAAACGAAGGACATCAAAACGTCCTCTATAGTGTGTCCCACATGAAATGGATGGTAAGGATCAGTAGGTGGCATGACTGCTGGTGTCGACCAAAGCAAAGGCTCACTGGTGGGGTCAAACGGTGCCACATGAAACGGTGAAGTAGAGGGTGGAACAGATGACATCTGGGGCATGAAGGGAATAGACATCGGTACGTGCCCAAAAGGATGGGCTGAAGAGCCCTCTCCAGGCCTCGCTGGAGGTACAAACTGAGGAACCTGAAAAGTGAAATCAACAGGTCGTGTAACAGGGATCTGAGGGGGCAAAGGTGGAACGTCCTCATCAGCAGGTATCCAACCGTGCTGTGCATGCTCATCCGGTGGATCCATGTGGTCTGCAAACAGTGCGTGCTCAGGCTCAAGTGGAACGTGATCAAATGGGGGAGCAACGACAGGGTGAACCGGTGCAACGTGATCAACAGGATGGTCAACTGGTATATCAGCAACAAAAGGTGGAGGAACAACAGGATTGACAGCAACAACGACATGATCGCCCTCCAAATGATCATCAACGGGCGGGTCAGCTAGAACAGGCTCAACTGGGATGCCAGCATGTACGGGGTCATGCTCGGGCATAGGATCTAGAGCAGCTGCCTGCTCAGGAGCCAAGGCAGGCTCATGGTCATCAAAAGCCATCTCAAAATCAAACTCGGGATCAATAGGATCAACTGGATCAGCGGGATCCTCCATGGGCTGGTCCATCGGGATAAACTCAATATCATGATCCGGGTCGAATCCCGGAGGAAAGATGGGATCAGAATCCTCTATATCATCATGGTCAAATGCGAAGCTAGGAATAGGTGCGGCAGAGGATGCCTGGTCAGGATCCGAATCGTGTGCAAAGTGTTGTGCGCTCACCTCGTGAGAAGGTGCGGATGCCACAGACTCAAAGGAGTCTGGGACCGGTGAATGTGCTGGTGAGTCCTCGGCAGGGGCATCAGCGATAATCAGAAGATCGCCAGCAGGAAGTAGGGCTGCGTCCGGGATCTCATCCTCTATAGGCTCATCCTCAAACAGATCGATATCGCCGTCAGCCTCGGCGTCAAGTAGTAAGTCATATGCGGGATAAACGGCTAAAGGTATGGGAGCCGGAATCACTACTAGGGGTAGGTACTCAGCAGGAGGGCCATCCGCAGGCTCATCAGCACCCTCGGGTAGTGCGAAGGGCTGGAAATCGTCGTCGTCCGTGCTGGTGGAATCAGATGTATGCACCTCATGCTCCGAAGATGGGAGGTCATCAGATACGATAGGTAGGGGTCCGGTGGTGTCCGAGTCACCTGTGCCAGGTGAGTCCATGTGTCTGTAACACAAACACAAATATGCACAAATAATCAGTCATACAATCAGGTAATCACATAAGTCACCAAGTAAAAATCACATAATTCTCCTAGTCCCACTAGCCTCCCAGCCTCCCAGACTGCTTTTCCTAGTCCCACTAGCCTCCCAGTCTCTCAGACTGCTCTTTCTAGTCCCACTAGCCTCCCAGTCTCTCAGACTGACGTTCCTAGTCCCACTAGCCAATTCTCCCAGCCTCCCAGACTGACTCCCTAGTCCCACTAGTCAATTCTCCCAGCCTCCCAGACTGACTCCCTAGTCCCACTAGTCAATTCTCCCAGCCTCCCAGACTGACTCCCTAGTCCCACTAGACAACTACCTCGATCCATTGGATCGAGCCTCGGCCTCCCAGACCGAGCCTCAGCCTCCCAGACTGAGCCTAAAAATAATAAATAAAATGCGCTCAACATTTGTTTATAAAAAGGTTTTGGATCTGGACTTAAGTGGTATGCAGTAAAAATGTTTTCGTGAGAGCCCTAGTGATCATAGTCTAGACTCGAGAAGGAATCCTAGTTCGCTATGATCAGAGCTCTGATACCAAGCTGTCACACCCTGGCTTTGCGGAAGCGTGGTTAATTTGGTGTGACTTCTTAATACCATAGCTTAATCATAACAAAGCTATATGAATTTAAAACATGCAAGAATCATCCATTAAGTTTTAAAACCAAACATAGTATCATTGTTTAAACGGAACATCACTCTAATAACCATAACATTGTTTCCCAAACAAAACAACTTAAACATAACATAAACACAGTTTAAGGACTGTGACTTGTCCAGGAAAGAGTCACATTCCCTAAACCCCGGATGATCTTGGAAACTAGTGCAGCGGGAAAACATGCCATACCGTGCCAGATCTTTTAATTCCCTGAAATACATGTAAGTTGAAAAATCAACAATAATGTTGAGCGAGTTCATGTGTAAGTGAGTAAATAAACCTTTGTATTTATCAAAAATCCTGGTATGTAGCAAATAAGGAAAAAGAGATCACCAATGGTTTGCAAGGCCATTGATATGTGTGAAATGCAAGTAGGAAGGCTCAAACCTAGCAGATTTATGCGTCGGGTACAAAGTCATCCCAAGGTCCGTTATGCTGGGCCTGGGACTGGGCTCGCTACACCCAAATAGATCTATCGCTCTTGCCCCTCGGTCCTACCCTGAGGATTAATGACCTCAAGTTTCCGCCTACCCATTCACATGATCTAAGTAGTAACCCTCCTTACGCTAACCATACCATGTATAAAGTAATCATAAACATTGTAACATGTATTTCACCCCCGCAGTTTAGAAAACTGAAAACAGTTAAGAGAAAAAGGGGGACATGAACTCACTGTCAGTGCGTCGCTATACCAAGTACTCCGAATGTCAGGCAGCTGTGCAACGACCTACATGTGCTAATTCTATTAGACGGATGGCCGTGCCTTAGCTTTATAGTTTAAGTTTTTGGGAAATAGTTAGACAACTATTTCGTGTTTATATTTTGCATGTACTTTGGTAATTAATCTCCTTCCCAAGGATGGGGGATTTAATACATGTGCGTTCAATTTATAATATTAAGTCTCACTTAATATATCTTCATTCCAAATATAAATATTTTTCTCAAAAATATTATATTTCCATTTCACATAATTTTTCCCAAAAATAATACATTGATAAAATATACGTTCATAATCATTTCCGTATAATGCGTAACTTACGTTTTAGTAACCGTGTGGTAATAATAATTACCGTTGTAACTTATATGTTTATCGTGAAAGCGTTTGTATTATTTTGGATTCGTCAACGTTTGTAAATATTATTCTTACTCTAAAAATAATATTTGAATATTTTCACAAAATAATCATAAACAGTGTTGTGAAAAATATATTTACCAAATATATATTTGTCACGTTTAGTTTTGTGAAAATCCCACCTCCGAATATTTGTAAATAAAGTCGTGGCGAAATATATTTTGAAAACATATCAAAAATAATTCTAACACTTGTAAATAATATAAGTGTTATATTTTTAGAAAAATTTCGCCAGAGTTTCCTCTGTAACTGGAGGTGGCCACGCTTTCAAGCGTATCATTTTCTTTTACAAAATCATTTCAACTCTTCTTGATTCAATCAAACAATTTCTGACACATCAAATTAGTCGACAAGTATGTAAATCGCATGTTCACATGAACTTGTAGTTTTTCCGAAAACTATAGTGTAGATCCCGTTATATTTGGTGGATCTTTGTATAAAATAGTTTAATCCCGTAAAAACCTCGTTTTTAGAATAAATCATCCTTTACAACTCCCCGTCATCTTTCTCAAAGATTGTTATTTTGTCGAAACTTTTCATTTCACAAGTGTTTATACACTTGTGGTTTGTAAAAAAATCATATTTGTTAGTGTGTCATCCGACTTTTATAAAACATGATTTTCTCGACACTTGGTTCTACGAAAATACCACTTGCAGATACGTAGATCCACTAGTTTTAAACACTACTTTGCAAGTAGAAATACTTTTACACAAGTTCATGTTTCTCGTGTGGTAGAGTTTCACCTTTTAACCCTTGTACCGATAGAAACAAACTTATGTCAATATCTATGATCTTAACAAAGTCGGGTTAAACGATGATCCGAGCTACCACAACGTAGATCGGGCCTAAATAATCATCACTTCCAAGTACTACAACTTTTACACAAGTATTATGCCTTTAACCATCAATATTCATGTATTTAGTAGACTTTAAAGATTCAAAATGCAAGTTTCCGAGTCTTAACCGTTACAAATCTTATTAACCACCTTAGAATGATCCGAGTATGAGTTTTAAGTGTTATACCTCTAGCTCGGGGCTAGGGAAGAATCTAGGCGAAAAGGTGGTGGATAAAAGCAAGATAACGAGGTCCTTCCACTTCCGTTTGCTCCAAGACTCCTAATGCGTGACCTTGAACACTTGTGTGATGTTGAAATGGATGGATCAAAATCGAAAGTGGGTGGGGTGTGCAAGGGGGGTCTCGGCCGTGAGCTTGAGAGGGCAAGGGAGAGAGAGTTTTGGGTGGTTGTAACACCTCGAAGAATTTCGTCCAATAATGTCTTGACACGTGTCATAAGGTTCCGGTATGTGAAAATATACTTTAGAGGGACTAAAAGTGACAAACAGTGAAAACTATGGAACGTAAGGGTCCAAAGTGTCAACAAGGGATAAATAGACTCTATGATAACCCTACATAATGTTTATAACCTTAAACGGATGGTTCATGGATCATACGAAGCGGAAAATGCACAAAAGTGAGGAATTACAAACTATAGGGGCCAAAAGTGTCAACATGTTGAACTTATACCTCTGAGTGAACTTTTGGCAGACCCAAAGCTTTATAATGCTAAAATATACTCACTAGAATATGTGGTAAAAATTTCGTGAAGTTTCGATAACGTATGAGAAAGTTATGGCCAAAACCGTACTTGAGGGGCTAAAAGCGTCAACGTCGAATTTCATGGCTTTTCGGTTGAGCGCAAAGTTATCCGAGGACATTACCATGTAGGTAAATGTCCCAAGGTTCTTAAAAACCAAGTTTGGGGGTTTACGGGTCAAGATAAGAGGCCGAAACATCGCGTGCAAGTTCAGGGACCAAAGCTGCCAAGTTTGAAAATAGTTTGGCTGATCAGCAGGTCAGGCGACCCGCCTGGACAGGCCCAAGCGGGCCGCGTGAGACCACCAGTAACAGAATTTCGCGAAAAATTGCAATCTGGTCCGAATTTTGAAATGGGGAACAGCTGGGATCACCTCTAAATTGCTCCAATAGATGGTCTTGCATGCCTAGCCTACTGAAAACTCACTATAACCTCTGTATCCTCCATAAATCAGATCAATTCATCCTTTCTCTTGGCATTTGCATTTAGTAACAAAAGCTCTCAACTCTCAAGAACTCTCTCAAGACTTCTGGAGCTAATCTGAACGACAAGGCCACCTCCTAGTGTTAACTAAGCATCAATAGGACCTTTGTAAGCTTCTAATTCAGTCTCTAATTCGTTCTTGCATCGATTATTAGTAAAAGTCAAACTGATTGTTCTTATACTTTGACTTTCTGATTAAACGAGTTTCACTCAGTCATTTCTCAAATTGAAACCACATATATGTTGGTATTTATGTGGGAAACAAACCCTCAAAAGGGTATTCTCTGATTCCCACTTTATGCATGCTAATTGTCGAGTCAAACTTGTTTCTAAAAAGTCAACAGAAATGGTTTTTGTGAAAAATAGCTTAAATGGTAATGTAGATGACATGCAATCTGTTTGATCATCATAGATAGCTTTATAATGAATATAAGAATGTGTTTTACCATGATCAACTCGACAATCTTTAGTATAAATACGAATCGGAACCGAAAGTCTTGTAAAACGACTATTTCGTAGGCTATCGATTCGGATTCGTACATGCATGTTTGAGATCTGTATTGGAGAGTATTTTTGACCATTTTTATTTTGGTAAAACTCTCTGGAATTTTTGTTGGTCGAGTCTATGCTTAGCCGATTCATTTGCATGTTTCCGATTATGCTTAAAAGTTGACTATTTTGCCCTTTTTGATATAAAACGTGATTTTTGGAAAAGTGAAAGAGTAGAAATCTTTATTTCTAATATATAAACTTGCACCGAAAATTTCGGATCAGTTGGTGGTCCAGATTTTGAGTTATAGCCATTAGCGTAAAACTATGTTCTTAAGTTACATAAACGGCCCTTTTCGCGTATAACCCATTTCAGGCCACGTTTTGATACAAAAAATTTTACCCACTGATGTTATATATTATTTTGGGAATTTTGATGATTTTTATTTAATTTTTGGCTGATCGTATCTTAGATCGCTTAGTTATTTCGGTTTATGTCGGTTTTGACCGTTTAGGCAATAAAATGAGTTCTATGCATTCTTTTGACCCGAAACCTTTTCCTACTGATTTTATATGTTAAATAAATTATTTTAAGTATTCTGGAAATATAAAAATCCCAGATTTATTTTGAAAACCCGGAAACGGCGTTAAATCGCATTTTAAGCATTTTTGGCGCATAGTAAGCGTTATACTCATTTTAAACATATAAGACTTATACCTACTAATGTAATTAGCATATTTTCATATAATAACAGTAAGTATAAGTATATGAACTCAGATTTCCAGTTTTGGCAGTTTTAGCCCGTGTGAAATTACTAAAATACCCCTACGGTGCATAGTTTGATTTTAAATGTTAAGTTTGGTATATGGGTCATACCCTACTGCTAAGATATGTTAAATGGAGTATATTTACTGTATAAACCAGACCCGAAACTCAGATTTCTAATTTGACTCTTTTATAATCTTTTAAATGACCAAAATGCCCTTATAAGGCATAAATTGAGTTTAAAATTATTACGGGCAATATAGAACATAACTTACTGATATTATATCATATTTAAAGCATATTATCTCAGGGAACTTGCATTCGACTCTTTTGGCTACCCGTAACGCCCTTTTTGCGTTCGGTTCGGTTTACGTAACTAGTTTGCGTAAATTGACCGAAACGGGTCAAACGTTATCATTTTTGTTTCAAAATCCAGAATGTATTTAGTATACCCATATTATACAAGTATTCAAACTTGTCGGGTCTAAATCACATTCTATCCGGTCTTTCGCTTAGTCGTGCGTAAACCGTATCATCCTTAAAACTAACCGGTCAAAGCTTAGGCTTAAATAAAAGACCCGTTAGGAATCTAATAGGTTAATTATAAACCTTTGTTCCAGATTAGGAGGCCCAGTAAAAGCTACCACACTTACCGTTTGTGACTTATACTTGCTCAGGCAAATACATTTTGACTTATTTTCCCTATACGGGCTTGGGGTACGGTATTTAAAATACCGCTTGATCGGGCGCACAAGTCCTGCACCTTATGGGTGTACAGTCTTGAATAGCTTGTGCGACTCGTTTAAACAGTCTTGTCTTACTTTAGGCTTTGGGGGGTTATTGACCGTGTCCCGGATATCCTTGGCATTATCTTACGAGATGGCCACGACCAGAGCACGGGGTGTAGGCGTACACCCGGCGTGTATAACTCTTTAATGTGGTGTGTTATTTAACCTTTAGCCCGGACAGCAGATCCCGGGCCACCATAAGTACGGGTAGATGTAAATCGTTCACAAGTTTATATTGCATAAATATCCCAAGTTAATAAAAATATTTATGCCTTGTGCATTTAAATCAATTTTCAATCATTTTCAAAATGAGTCGGTCGATTTGTATTTACCAGTGTAAACTGACGTATTTTTCCAAAAGGTTAAGTGCAGGTACTATACGAACTAGGCTGGCTGTTTCCTAAGAGCGTCCACTATAGTCTCGCAAGCTCGGACGACAAATAACTGTTGAACAATCTATTCTTATTTTTATTTGATCCGCCTGTGGATCCGTTTCAACTACTTATGATGTTTATTATGTCATTTTAATTAAAGTTGAAATGTATCTATTCTGCTTCCGCTGTGCATTATTATATTGTGTTGATTGTCTATGACGATGCCAACTACGTCACTGTACCCCACACCGGGCCCACCGGTGACACATGGAAATCGGGGTGTGACAGGTTGGTATCAGAGCCAACGCTGAGTGAATTAAACACTAGTCCTTTGTGTTTAATCTCAGTTACACAATTGCACAATCCTCGATTTTCGAGTCTAGACAATGAACTTAGGAAATGTTCGACATTTCGTTTATTTTATCATTATTTTTATTATTAGCTTTGTCTTATATATTTTGTTGTGCAACTTGTTTAATTTTTGACAGGTTCATCATGCCGCCACGTATGCGAGGACGAGGAGGATTTGCCACATCGCACGATCATGAGGCAGGACCCTCACACAGGCGAGCTCCATCAGCTTCGGACAACACCGCAGCCAACGATCTTTAGAGATCATTTGCCGAGCCAGCCAGGCACTCGGTATCTGCGAGCACTTCGCCATTACTACCCCAATCATTTGGGCCCCACTCGGAAAATGGGCCCCATGGTTCCCATGGATCTTATATACCTCTTCATCAGTCACCTCACCATTACCCAACACCAGCTTATTAGGGCCTATACAACCCTGACGCTTTCTTGGATGAGCCAGTGGGTCATAACCCACTAGGACCGGAAGACCACTTCTCTGGTGGTAACGAGATGGAGGTTGATGAGGACACTGACCCTTCACTGCCACCGTCAGGTACGCCCAACCATCCCATCGAGATATCGGATGGGTCACCATTTAGGGGATCACCCTACAATGGTGTGGATAGCTATGAGGAGAGATTTCGGCAGCACGATTGGTATTACACCCCCAGCCAACACAACTCTCCGATGCTCCAGTCTCGCCATGGTTCGCCGGTGCACTCGCAGCACCACTCTCAGCAGCAGCAGCTTCAGCAGCCGCCCTTGCAGCAGGACCTATCTGAGGCCCTCTGGCGCGACGTGATCACTCCTTCGCCACCGCCACCACCAGTTTTACCTCCTCTGCCTCAGAGGCCAAGGAGGAACGCGCGTATGTCTACGCGAGGAGGGATTCGCATTGCCACCCCTCGACATTCAGTTAGCGGCCGCTACTCGCCGCTCCACGAGGAGTCGGAGACGGGAGAGTCTCAGCATCCCGTCTCAGAGGTTACTTCTGCGACTATTGCGCCACTACCGCCGCAGAACTTTGGAGAGCCCATTCCTGCGTATGCTAGCGCAGCGCAGTTCAACCCGTTCGAGCCGACTTTTCCTCCCGGTTATGATTATACGGGAGACCCATACTGGTTAGCTTCAGGCTACAACCCTCTCAACCAGGAGAGTACTTTTGGAGGTCCCTGGGCTACGGGACCATCAGCTTTTGGTTTCCCATCGCAGGGATACCAGCAGCCGCAGCCTCCACAGCCACAGCAGTACCAGCCACCACCGCCGGCACCTATGATGTTGCCGCCGCAGGTTCAGGAAATCCTGCAAGGAATAAACAATGTACGACGTGATTTGCAACATGAGATGCGAGCTGATCGCCGACGCAACGATGGCATGTTCAAGAAGATGTTTGATTTGCTCAAGGGTAAGAGTAAGAAGGATCATTGAATCCTTTGTTGTTAGCTCTTTTACTCATGTCCCTGCGTGGACATTTATTCCTGTATTCTACCCCTGCGTGGGTATATTTCTGTTAACCCCTGCGCGGGTTTGTTTTATTTTATTTGTTGCTGTTGTTATTTGTTTAGCCCCTGCGCGGGCATGTTATTCATGTTATTTGAATTAAAGTCCCGTTTAGGGCAAAAGATGTACTAGTTACTTTATTTAAAATTTGAAATGGTTAATTTGAATTTCTCCTTTTATTTATGTGCATGAATATAATATTAAAATAAATGGAAAATATCAATTTTTATTTGATTTGCCGTTTTTTTAAGAATCTTAGTAAGATAGAACCTAGCTTGAATGCCTTATTAACAGGCCTAGCCAATATGGTAAAACCTGGTTGAAAAGATTCAAATCTCTGTTAACATCTGAAAACATGTTAACATTCCTGGCCAAGCGTGATCTGTAAAATCACACAAGCCACCCTTTTTAATAAATTATCTACAGATTATATCTGTACACAAGTCTGTTTATGACTTGATACCTATGGGTTATGACTATGTCATATAGTGGCAGTTGTGGTTTATGACTCCCTGCCTAGTAAAGGATTATTTGTTTAATTATACAATTTCTAATCCTATAAAAATCTAAATTTATATTTTAGTAATTGTCCGAAGTGACTAGGCCTATTGTGCCAATAAATATATTTCATTCCATAATATAGTTGCTAATAAAATCCTAGAATGAAATTAAATAAAATTAACTATTATGATTCTTAATATCATGGTTAATAAATCGTCTAGAACGATAATACTGTTAGGTTTCTAAATAAGACCTTGTCCTTTTATGTAGCTTAAAGCTACAATGGCCAAATCGGAGGAGACCAACAGTCATTCTGGAGAACACCCAGATAATACCAGGATTCACGTCACTGGTGAAGAATTGCAAGCACTAATAGATAACGCTGTTGCCAAAGCTATGGATAGGCAATTCAGGGAATCTAGCGGTACTCGGAGTAGGACCCGAACAGTATCGCACGTAAAGCCCAAAACTCATTCTGAGGCTCATAGTAAGCCACCTTCTAAAAAGAGTGAGCCGAAGAAAGATGAGGATGATAATCACTCCTCCAACCACCGCAGTATTCCTAAGCAAGAAGTCAAGCTGAAGCATGATACGTACAGCAAGTCCTGTACGTACAAATATTTCGTATCTTGCAAACCCAGAGATTTTACTGGGGAAAAAGGAGCAGTAGATTGCATGACATGGATCGATGAGATGGATACTGTGGTTGATATCAGCGGGTGTGCTGATAGGGACGTCGTGAAGTATGTGTCCCAGTCATTCAAAGGAGATGCGTTAGCATGGTGGAAGTCACTCCTACAAGCTGCCGGTAAGGCCACTCTGTACGGTTTGTCATGGGAACAGTTTGTGGCCCTGATCAAAGAGAATTTCTGCCCGCAGCACGAGGTCGAAAGGATTGAATCGGATTTTGTATCTCTGGTTATGAAGAATCTCGATTGTCAAGCGTATCTTACTACGTTCAACACTTTATCTCGGTTAGTGCCTTATCTGGTGACCCCGGAGCCGCGAAGGATTGCTCGATTTATTGGGGGTCTGGCACCGGAGATAAAAGCAAGCGTCAAGGCTTCAAGGCCTACGACATTTAGATCCGTAGCTGATCTATCCCTCTCCCTCACCCAAGATGTAGTCAGACTGAGAGCTATGAAGAGCTCAGAGGAGAACAAAAGGAAACGTGAGGATGACACCTCACAAAGATCTGAGAAACGACACCGAGGGAACAACGACCATAAGAAAGGGTCGGGGTTCAAGAAAGGAGATCAGTCGGGTGAAAAACCCAGATGCAAGAACTGCAAGAGACACCACTTTGGGAAGTGTCGTTTGGAAGCAAAATCCCAGTCTTCCGAGAAACGCTGTGGAATCTACAAGTCCACAGACCATAAGGCTTTAGATTGCAAGAAGATGAAGGATGCAACCTGTTTTGGTTGCAACGAGAAAGGGCATATCCGGCCAAATTGCCCAAAGAATGCAAAGAAAGCTGACGAGGGAAAGAAGACGAATGCGAGAGTCTTCAGAATGGACGCCAAGGAGGCAGTTCTTGATGACAACGTCATTACAGGTACGTTTCTTGTAAATGATGTTTTTGCTAGAGTCTTGTTTGATTCAGGAGCTGATAAGTCGTTTGTAGATGATAAGTTTTGTAAGTTGTTGAACCTTCCTGTTAAAACCTTAAGTGTGAAATATGAGGTGGAATTAGCCGATGGAACCATAGAAACCGCCTCGACTGTTCTAGATGGATGTGTTATATCCATTAGGAATCATTCTTTCCCGTTATCCTTGCTTCCCTTTAAGCTAGCTGGATTCGACATAGTGATAGGCATGGATTGGTTGTCAAGTAACCAAGCCCAGATTCTGTGCAATAGAAAGCAAGTAATAGTTAAGACTCCGTCCGGTGAGTCACTTACTATTCAGGGAGATACCCAGCATGGATTGCCTGAGCAAGTGTCCATGCTCAAGGCATCCAGATGCATGCAGAAGGGATGTGTCATTTACATGGCACAAGTTACCATTGATGAGCCGAAGCCGAAGATTGAGGATATCCCTGTTATCTCGGAATATCCTGAGGTTTTTCCTGAAGAACTACCCGGTTTGCCACCGGATAGGCAAGTGGAGTTTCGGATAGACATCATTCCAGGCGCTGCGCCTGTAGCAAAAGCACCATACAGATTGGCACCAACGGAGATGAAGGAGTTGAGAACGCAGTTGGATGATTTGTTAGCTAAAGGTTTTATTAGACCTAGCTCGTTTCCTTGGGGAGCGCCAATCTTGTTCGTTAAAAAGAAGGATGGATCGATGCGTCTGTGCATCGATTACCGTGAGCTTAACAAGGTCACTATCAAGAATAGGTATCCGTTACCCAGGATCGACGATCTGTTCGATCAGTTGCAAGGAGCAAGTTATTTCTCCAAGATTGACCTGAGGTCAGGTTATCATCAGTTAAAGGTCAAAGACGAAGATGTGCACAAGACAGCGTTCAGGACTCGTTATGGACATTACGAGTTCCTAGTGATGCCTTTTGGACTCACTAACGCACCAGCCGCATTCATGGATCTCATGAATCGCGTCTGCAAGCCTTATTTAGATAAGTTCGTCATTGTCTTTATTGATGACATCCTTATCTACTCGAAGAGCCAAGCTGACCATGAGAAACACCTTCGTTGTATTCTCAAACTTCTGAATCAGGAGAAGCTTTATGCCAAATTTTCGAAGTGTGAATTTTGGCTTCGAGAAGTCCAATTCCTTGGACATGTAGTAAGCGAGCGTGGTATCCAAGTAGATCCCGCTAAAGTAGAAGCAGTCATGAACTGGCAGGAGCCGAAGACTCCTACCGAGATTCGCAGTTTCCTCGGATTGGCAGGATATTATAGGCGATTTATCGAGAACTTTTCAAGAATTGCTGCGCCCCTAACTTCATTGACCCGTAAGAAGATTAAGTTTGATTGGGGCCCTAAGCAGCAGGAATCCTTCGACATTTTGAAGAAAAAGTTGAGCAATGCTCCATTGTTGACATTGCCCGACGGTATTGAAGAATTTGTGGTGTATTGTGATGCATCACATACTGGCATGGGCTGTGTACTCATGCAGAAAGGCAAAGTCATTGCCTACGCTTCTCGCCAGCTCAAGGTGCACGAGAAGAACTACACCACCCACGACTTGGAATTGGGTGCAGTTGTATTTGCTTTGAAGCTATGGAGACATTACTTGTATGGAACCAAGTGCATAATATATTCAGATCACAAGAGTCTTCAACACTTGTTCAATCAGAAGGAATTGAACATGCGTCAAAGGCGATGGATGGAAACTTTAAATGACTATGACTGTGAGATAAGATACCATCCAGGCAAGGCAAATGTGGTTGCCGACGCCTTAAGCAGAAAGGAAAGGGTGAAACCGATCAGAATCAATGCCAAGCGCATTGAAATAAGAAATAATTTGAATGATAGGGTGTTAGCTGCACAGAAGGAAGCTGTGCTGGAAGCTAACTATCCTGCAGAAAAGTTAGGAGTAACTGAGGAGCAGTTATCCTACGACAAAGATGGAATGCTACGACTAAACGGACGAATATGGGTTCCATTTTATGGAGGACTTCGGGATGTTATCCTCCAGGAAGCCCACAGCTCTAAATATTCTGTTCATCCTGGAGCTGATAAGATGTACCAGGATTTGAAAGCAAATTACTGGTGGATTGGTTTGAAAAAGTCAGTAGCTGAGCATGTAGCTAAATGTTTGACTTGTGCGCAAGTCAAGGCTGAGCATCAGAAGCCGTCAGGTTTGCTTCAACAACCTGAAATTCCCAAATGGAAATGGGAAATGGTGACAATGGATTTCATCACCAAGTTGCCGAAGACGAAAAAGGGAAATGATACCATATGGGTCATAGTAGATAGACTGACTAAGTCAGCTCATTTTCTACCCATCAAGGAGACGTATAGCTCATATATGTTAGCACAATTATACGTCGATAAGATTGTAGCGCTACATGGTATACCTATATCTATTATCTCCGATAGAGATACTAGATATACGTCGCATTTTTGGAAGAGTTTCCAACAATCGTTGGGCACTCGTTTGAATTTTAGTACGGCTTATCACCCTCAGACCGATGGTCAGAGTGAGCGTACTATTCAAACGTTGGAAGACATGCTTCGTGCATGTGCGATCGATTTGGGTGGTAATTGGGATAAGAACCTACCACTGATTGAATTCTCCTACAACAATAGCTACCATTCCAGCATAAAGGCTGCGCCTTTTGAGGCCCTATACGGTAGAAAGTGTAGATCGCCCATTTGTTGGGCAGAAGTTGGAGATGTCCAACTGTCAGGACCAGATATCGTTTTTGAAACGACGGACAAGATCGTGCAGATACGCGATCGTTTGAAAGCTGCCAGGGATAGGCAGAAAAGTTATGCGGATCCTAAGCGCAAAGACTTTCACTTCGATGTAGGTGATAAAGTATTGCTTAAAGTATCGCCCTGGAAGGGTGTGATGCGATTTGGAAAGAAAGGCAAGCTGAGCCCGAGATATATAGGACCTTTCGAGATTATCGAACGTGTCGGGTCAGTCGCTACAAGTTAAACTTGCCTGAAGAGCTTAGTGCTATTCACAATGTGTTCCACATCTGTAATTTGAAGAAGTGTTTCGCTGACGAATCACTGGTTATACCGCATACAGATATACACATAGACGAGAGTCTGAAATTTGTGGAAAAACTTTTGCCGATTGAGGATCGACAGGTAAAGAAGCTTCGAAGGAAGCATACGTGCCTATTGTTAAGGTCAAATGGGATGCCCGTAGAGGCCCCGAATACACGTGGGAAGTGGAATCCACGATGCAAGAGAAATATCCTCATTTGTTTCAGTAAATCTCGAGGCCAAGATTTCTTTTAAGGGGGTGAGGATGTAACACCTCGAAGAATTTCGTCCAATAATGTCTTGACACGTGTCATAAGGTTCCGGTATGTGAAAATATACTTTAGAGGGACTAAAAGTGACAAACAGTGAAAACTATGGAACGTAAGGGTCCAAAGTGTCAACAAGGGATAAATAGACTCTATGATAACCCTACATAATGTTTATAACCTTAAACGGATGGTTCATGGATCATACGAAGCGGAAAATGCACAAAAGTGAGGAATTACAAACTATAGGGGCCAAAAGTGTCAACATGTTGAACTTATACCTCTGAGTGAACTTTTGGCAGACCCAAAGCTTTATAATGCTAAAATATACTCACTAGAATATGTGGTAAAAATTTCGTGAAGTTTCGATAACGTATGAGAAAGTTATGGCCAAAACCGTACTTGAGGGGCTAAAAGCGTCAACGTCGAATTTCATGGCTTTTCGGTTGAGCGCAAAGTTATCCGAGGACATTACCATGTAGGTAAATGTCCCAAGGTTCTTAAAAACCAAGTTTGGGGGTTTACGGGTCAAGATAAGAGGCCGAAACATCGCGTGCAAGTTCAGGGACCAAAGCTGCCAAGTTTGAAAATAGTTTGGCTGATCAGCAGGTCAGGCGACCCGCCTGGACAGGCCCAAGCGGGCCGCGTGAGACCACCAGTAACAGAATTTCGCGAAAAATTGCAATCTGGTCCGAATTTTGAAATGGGGAACAGCTGGGATCACCTCTAAATTGCTCCAATAGATGGTCTTGCATGCCTAGCCTACTGAAAACTCACTATAACCTCTGTATCCTCCATAAATCAGATCAATTCATCCTTTCTCTTGGCATTTGCATTTAGTAACAAAAGCTCTCAACTCTCAAGAACTCTCTCAAGACTTCTGGAGCTAATCTGAACGACAAGGCCACCTCCTAGTGTTAACTAAGCATCAATAGGACCTTTGTAAGCTTCTAATTCAGTCTCTAATTCGTTCTTGCATCGATTATTAGTAAAAGTCAAACTGATTGTTCTTATACTTTGACTTTCTGATTAAACGAGTTTCACTCAGTCATTTCTCAAATTGAAACCACATATATGTTGGTATTTATGTGGGAAACAAACCCTCAAAAGGGTATTCTCTGATTCCCACTTTATGCATGCTAATTGTCGAGTCAAACTTGTTTCTAAAAAGTCAACAGAAATGGTTTTTGTGAAAAATAGCTTAAATGGTAATGTAGATGACATGCAATCTGTTTGATCATCATAGATAGCTTTATAATGAATATAAGAATGTGTTTTACCATGATCAACTCGACAATCTTTAGTATAAATACGAATCGGAACCGAAAGTCTTGTAAAACGACTATTTCGTAGGCTATCGATTCGGATTCGTTCATGCATGTTTGAGATCTGTATTGGAGAGTATTTTTGACCATTTTTATTTTGGTAAAACTCTCTGGAATTTTTGTTGTTCGAGTCTATGCTTAGCCGATTCATTTGCATGTTTCCGATTATGCTTAAAAGTTGACTATTTTGCCCTTTTTGATATAAAACGTGATTTTTGGAAAAGTGAAAGAGTAGAAATCTTTATTTCTAATATATAAACTTGCACCGAAAATTTCGGATCAGTTGGTGGTCCAGATTTTGAGTTATGGCCATTAGCGTAAAACTATGTTCTTAAGTTACATAAACGGCCCTTTTCGCGTATAACCTATTTCAGGCCACGTTTTGATACAAAACTTTTTACCCACTGATGTTATATATTATTTTGGGAATTTTGATGATTTTTATTTAATTTTTGGCTGATCGTATCTTAGATCGCTTAGTTATTTCGGTTTATGTCGGTTTTGACCGTTTAGGCCATAAAATGAGTTCTATGCATTCTTTTGACCCGAAACCTTTTCCTACTGATTTTATATGTTAAATAAATTATTTTAAGTATTCTGGAAATATAAAAATCCCAGATTTATTTTGAAAACCCGGAAACGGCGTTAAATCGCATTTTAAGCATTTTTGGCGCATTGTAAGCGTTATACTCATTTTAAACATATAAGACTTATACCTACTGATGTAATTAGCATATTTTCATATAATAACAGTAAGTATAAGTATATGAACTCAGATTTCCAGTTTTGGCAGTTTTAGCCCGTGTGAAATTACTAAAATACCCCTACGGTGCATAGTTTGATTTTAAATGTTAAGTTTGGTATATGGGTCATACCCTACTGCTATGATATGTTAAATGGAGTATATTTACTGTATAAACCAGACCTGAAACTCAGATTTCTAATTTGACTCTTTTATAATCTTTTAAATGACCAAAATGCCCTTATAAGGCATAAATTGAGTTTAAAATTATTACGGGCAATATAGAACATAACTTACTGATATTATATCATATTTAAAGCATATTATCTCAGGGAACTTGCATTCGACTCTTTTGGCTACCCGTAACGCCCTTTTTGCGTTTGGTTCGGTTTACGTAACTAGTTTGCGTAAATTGACCGAAACGGGTCAAACGTTATCATTTTTGTTTCAAAATCCAGAATGTATTTAGTATACCCATATTATACAAGTATTCAAACTTGTCGGGTCTAAATCACATTCTATCCGGTCTTTCGCTTAGTCGTGCGTAAACCGTATCATCCTTAAAACTAACCGGTCAAAGCTTAGGCTTAAATAAAAGACCCGTTAGGAATCTAATAGGTTAATTATAAACCTTTGTTCCAGATTAGGAGGCCCAGTAAAAGCTACCACACTTACCGTTTGTGACTTATACTTGCTCAGGTAAATACATTTTGACTTATTTTCCCTATACGGGCTTGGGGTACGGTATTTAAAATACCGCTTGATCGGGCGCACAAGTCCTGCACCTTATGGGTGTACAGTCTTGAATAGCTTGTGCGACTCGTTTAAACAGTCTTGTCTTACTTTAGGCTTTGGGGGGGTTATTGACCGTGTCCCGGATATCCTTGGCATTATCTTACGAGATAGCCACGACCAGAGCACGGGGTGTAGGCGTACACCCGGCGTGTATAACTCTTTAATGTGGTGTGTTATTTAACCTTTAGCCCGGACAGCAGATCCCGGGCCACCATAAGTACGGGTACATGTAAATCGTTCACAAGTTTATATTGCATAAATATCCCAAGTTAATAAAAATATTTACGCCTTGTGCATTTAAATCAATTTTCAATCATTTTCAAAATGAGTCGGTCGATTTGTATTTACCAGTGTAAACTGACGTATTTTTCCAAAAGGTTAAGTGCAGGTACTATACGAACTAGGCTGGCTGTTTCCTAAGAGCGTCCACTATAGTCTCGCAAGCTCGGACGACAAATAACTGTTGAACAATCTATTCTTATTTTTATTTGATCCGCCTGTGGATCCGTTTCAACTACTTATGATGTCTATTATGTCATTTTAATTAAAGTTGAAATGTATCTATTCTGCTTCCGCTGTGCATTATTATATTGTGTTGATTGTCTATGACGATGCCAACTACGTCACTGTACCCCACACCGGGCCCACCGGTGACACGTGGAAATCGGGGTGTGACAGTGGTGTTATGGAATGACAAATCTCTTATGCAAATGTTGGTACTTATAGATAAAATTAGTGTGATTAACCCTTGGTTCAAATGTCTTCTAGATTTGAGACAAGATTTTATATAATAATCAAAAGGGTACTTGCCTAGTTACATGGGGACCGAATCGGCCCAAGGGGGGGGGGGTTAGTAGTTTGATTTCAAGTAAATAGTTAGTGTTTAGTTACGTTAAACCAAGTTAGATTTAGGGTTAACTCGGTTAGTGGTGTGATGCGTTCTATAGCGGGTGTTAGGGTAATCAGGGACCCTAACTGGCTCAGAAAAAGACCAATAATATTATTGTCAATATTTTCATGTTCCGGGTGTAGTCCGGTTGTTCGTTTGGATAGAAATCCGTTAAAGAGCTTAAGTAAGCTTTTAAGTGTCGTAGATAATATTTTTAGTGACACAACTCATTCTGCAAAGTGTCCAATATTTTCCTCATGTTTTGGCACTTTATTAGTTAGCCAGAAGCTAGTATGTTAATAAAAGTGCTGTGGCTTGTGCTTAGAGTACGTTTTAGGCACATCCAGTCATTATATCTTATTCCTAGAGACGCAGTTTTACAACCCTTGTATCCCTACACTCACTATGGTGTAGTAAAATATATCTGGCTCATACAGGCCCTTAGAGGCAGTGTCTGCCTGATGCTGGCTTTATCAGTATGTTCAATAGGTTATCCGTTCTAATGCAACTATGCTTTAGTGCATCATGTTTGTCACTAAGGTTCAACTTGTAAGTAATGTAGTGACGGAAATCAAAGTATGATGCAGGAATATACAAGTACTAGAAATCAAGTAGCAGTTTGTCAGCAATTTTAGTTAAGCACAGTAATTAAGCAGCAATTAATTATTAATTAAATCGTACGGATACCTGGTTTAGTGAGGGTTGTCACACTAATCGTTCGGCTGTCTGTCCGTTCGGCTGGCTGTCCGTTCGGACAGTGCCTTGTCCTGGTCGGCCTATTCGTCTAACACTTGGTTGTTTTGATCGTTTGTCGTTTTATCAAGGTATTTTGATAACGAGTCAAGCAACAGAAGTCGAGTCATTACTCAGTTCCCCTTAATCGGACAGGAATCACCCAAATCTGATTAGTGAACGGTTCGGGACGGTGTTTCATATTTAACCCGAAATCGGTGAACCTCGTGGTTAAAATCCGGATCTTGAGCCACACAATCACAAGAATGAGTAGTGTGTTGACACAAGGTCCGATTCCACCGGTTTTGAGTGCATTGAGTGTAAAAGAGTTGAAAGAAAGTTGGAAAACCATCTTTCAATCTTTTCTTTGGTGAAAATGTTTAGATCTACTAGAGATCTTTGTTTGTTTATGTGGAAATCGGTTAGATCTGAGTTATCCTTGGTGGATTGAGGCCCAAAACATGATGTTCTTCAAGAACACCATGATGACATCATCCTAGAACACTTGAATCTTGATGATTTCACGGTTAAAAGTTAAGATTTAAAAGATAGAAAGGTGTAGGAGTGCGTGCAGATCAAGAAAGTACAAGATTTAGGACGAGATCTTACCGGGATTGAGAGAAATCGAAGAAAAGGTGAGCTGAGCGTGCTGGTCGGACAGAGGTTTCCAAAAGTGGAAATGATGACAATGACAGGGGTATTTATAGAGTTCGAAAAGAGGAAAGTGCTGACCGACCAGCAGGCAGCTCGATCGGACAGCAGTCCGATCGGCCGGCTGGTCGATCGGCTGGTAGCCTGATCGATCGGTTGCCTGATTCGAGTGTTCGGTGCGATGATTTTTGATATTTCGATTTCGATTGCGATTGATGCGAATGAGATGGAGTTTCCTATTCAAATTACTTTTAATCCCAACTACTCATATCGAGCACTATCCTTTCTCCACTAATTATCATGATTCGATTTCGATTGAGTTCGATTACGATTGAGTTTCGATTGCGATTGAGTTTCGATTGCGATTCGATTCGATTGATTACCACATATAACATAAATAAACACACACAAGTAACACATAAGGCACACACACACGTATAACAGTAACACAAAATGCGTATATTCGAGTTTGTGAGCGCGATGATGATTAGATTAGTTCTATTTTCGTTTGATTAACTTTATCGCATTGTTACTTCTTATTATTCACAGTTGTAAAGCGGTTCGTATTGAGAAATATACTTCGATTACTTCGATTGTAATTAATTACTCCTCATAATACAACTAACGTAAAAACATAAAATAGACTAATTACAGGCAAAGAAGTCAAACAGGGATTGAGCAAGGAGAGACAGATTGCAATTAGCGATCTTTTCTTCCTTTGATTTCAATCTTAACTTTGACTTTGACCTTCGAAACACTGGGGTGTTACAGCCTCCCCTTGTTTAGGGAATTTCATCCCGAAATTAGGTCGAAGCCGTATCAAACAACTGCGGGTACTTCGCCTTCATATCGCTTTCGAGTTCCCAAGTGAACTCTGCGCCTCGTTTGCCTTCCCATCGGACTTTCACAATAGGAATGCGCGAGCGTCTGAGCTGCTTGGTTTGGTGATCCATGATTTCAACAGGCTTTTCCACGAAGTGTAGTGTTTCGTTTGTTTGGAGGTCATCGAGCGGTACAATCAAATCATGCTCAGCCAGGCACTTTCGAAGGTTTGACACATGGAAAGTCGGGTGGACGTTACTAAGTTCCTCTGGTAGTTCGAGTCTGTAGGCGAGTTTTCTGATTCTTTCCAGAATCTTGAAAGGTCCAACATATCGAGGCGCTAGTTTCCCTTTCTTGCCGAATCTGACCACACCCTTCCAAGGTGATACCTTTAGGAGTACGTAGTCGCCAACGTCAAATTCAAGGGGCTTGCGTCGTCTATCGGCGTAACTTTTCTGTCTACTTCGAGCTTTCAACAAGTTGTCTCGAATTTGGAGGACTTTGTCAGTCGTTTCTTGCAATAGCTCAGGACCGGTTAATTGCGAGTGACCGATCTCGTGCCACACAATAGGCGATCGACACCTTCTTTCGTATAAAGCCTCGAATGGCGCCATTTGGATGCTGGCATGATAACTGTTGTTGTACGAGAATTCGACTAACGGCAGGTATTTGTCCCAATTACCACCAAAGTCTATGACACACGAACGGAGCATGTCTTCAAGAGTACGAATCGTTCTCTCAGTCTGGCCGTCGGTTTGAGGATGGAATGCGGTACTCAGGTTAAGTGTAGTACCAAGAGCAGCTTGAAACGTTTCACAGAATCGCGAGGTAAACCGAGCACCACGGTCAGTGATGATGTCACGAAGCGTCCCATGATTATAAATGATCTCATCGGTGTTGATTCGGGCTAATCGTTCCACCTTGTAGTCTTCTCGTATTGGCAGAAAGTGGGCTGATTTGGTTAAACGATCAACAACAACCCAAATGCTGTCGTGACCTGATGACGTGTGCGGAAGCTTTGTTATGAAGTCCATAGCTATACTCTCCCATTTCCACATAGGGATTGGGGGTTGCTCGAGTAAGCCAGAGGGCCTTTGATGTTCAGCCTTGACCCTTGCACAAGTCAGGCACTTCCCAACATAGAGAGCGATATCCCTTTTCATGTCCGGCCACCAGTACTTGTAACGAAGATCCTGGTACATTTTATCGGCATCAGGATGAATAAAATACCGAGATTTGTGGGCTTCGTCCATCAAGATCTTTCGTAATTCGGTCCGCTTAGGGATCCAAATTCGGTCTAGAAAATAGAAGATCCCATTCGATTTTCTTACAAGCTGAGCTCCATCGTGATAGATTCTCTCCCTCTTCAAGGTGTGTTCATTAAAACAGGCGTGCTAGGCTTCGCGGATGAGAGTTTCGAGATCGTGTTGGGCTTGGGTATTACGAATGCTGAGCAAATAACTTCGTCTGCTGAGCGCGTCGGCAACGACATTTGCTTTGCCTGGGTGATAACGAATCTCACAGTCGTAATCGTTGAGAAGTTCTACTCATAGGCGTTGACGCATATTGAGTTCCTTCTGATCAAAGATATGTTGGAGGCTCCTATGATCGGTGAAGATCATACACTTTGTACCATACAGGTAGTGTCGCCAAATCTTTAATGCAAAAACAACCGCGCCTAGCTCGAGATCATGGGTTGTATAGTTCTTCTCGTGGATTTTGAGCTGTCGAGATGCGTAAGCTATAACCTTGTCCCGTTGCATGAGTACACAACCAAGACCAAGGTTGGAAGCATCACAATAGACAATGAAACCATCGTTTCCATCGGGCAATGTGAGAACTGGAGCATTGCAAAGCATGTGCTTGAGGGTTTGGAAAGCAGACTCTTGTTCGGTTCCCCAAACAAAAGGCTTGTCTCTATGCGTAAGAGCGGTAAGTGGCACAACGATCTTTGAGAATCCTTCGATAAATCGTCGATAGTATCCCGCTAGTCCGAGAAAAGAACGGACTTCAGATGGGTTCTTGGGCGTAATCCAACTCTTAACTGCTTCAATCTTCGCAGGATCGACATGGATACCCTGACTATTAACTATGTGACCCAGAAACTGAACCTTCTCTAACCAGAATTCACACTTTGAGAACTTGGCATAAAGTTGATTCCCCTGGAGTAGTTCGAGAACCAAACGTAGATGTTGCGCGTGTTCGGCTTTCGATTTGGAATAGATCAAGACATTATCGATGAACACGATGATGAAACGGTCAAGATATGGTTTACACACGCGATTCATCAGATCCATGAAGATCGCGGGTGCGTTGGTTAAGCCAAAAGGCATAACAACGAATCGTAGTGGCCGTAGCGGGTGCGAAAAGCGGTTTTGGGTATATCTTCCTCTTGAATACGTAGCTGGTAATAGCCTGAACGGAGATCGATCTTTGAGAAACACGTAGTACCTTGCAGCTGATCAAACAAATCGTCGATGCGAGGTAGGGGATAGTGGTTCTTGATGGTTAACTTATTCAATTCCCGGTAGACGATGCACATCCTGAACGACCCATCCTTCTTTTTAACGAAGAGGGCTGGCTTGCCCCAAGGAGAGGTGCTTGGGCGAATAAAGCCTTTCTCAAGTAATTCCTGGAGTTGATTCGAGTGTTCACGCATTTCGGACGACGCGAGTCGGTAAGGAGCTTTGGCCATAGGGTTGGCTCCAGGAATGAGGTCGATACGGAAGTCGATATCACGACTTGGCGGTAGTCCAGGAAGATCATCAAGGAACACCTGAGGAAATTCACGGACCACAGGAACGTCTTTGACTTCTGTCTTCCTTTTCTTTTCCTTCTCCGCTACTACAATGTTGGCCAAGAAAGCTCTGTATTCCTTGCGGAGATACTTGCTAGCTTGAACACACGACATGAGTTTGAGACACTTCGAAGGGGTTTCGCCATAAACACACAGTAAATCACCATTCGCGAGCGAGAATCGAATCATCTTGTCGAAGCACACAACTTCAGCATGGTTTTCGCGAAGAAAGTCCATGCCTATTATGACGTCGAAACTTCCGAGCTGCATCGGAATAAGGTCGATCGGGAAGATGTGATTGTTGAGCTAAAGAGTACAATCACGGAGAATAGAATTGACGGCGACAGTTCTTCCGGTAGCGACTTCAACATCGAATGACGAGGGCAGATAAGAGCGCTTACGACTAAGGAGCTTTTCAAATTCGAACGACACAAAGCAATTATCGGCTCCAGTATCAAACAAACACGATGCATAAATACCATTCACAAGGAACGTACCATTGACCATATTGTTGTCGGTTTAGGCTTGACGCGCATTGATGTTGAAGGTTCTGGCGCGTGTGGCTTGTTGCTGCTGCTGAGGCTGCTGCTGCTGGTGTTGCTAGGGCTCCTGCTTCACGACCCTGTTGGGGCACATGTTCGCAAAGTGGTTGGGGTCACCACATGTGAAGCAAACTCAGGCGTTGACCGCGGGTGCCTGAGTTGCTTGATGGCCTTGCGGAGCCGGGAGTAGAGTTTGATGAGCAGTGGCTTGAGCTGGGGTGTTGCGAGGACCAGTACGACAGTTAGCAGTAAAGTGGTCGTACATGTTGCAGTGAGCGCAAAAACGACAGGCAAGACCCACCGAATGATGATACGTGCATGTTGGGCAAACCGGGTGGGGGCCTGTGTAGGCACGTTTTGCTGGTGGTGCATAAGTAGTTGGAGCTGGATGGTGATGGGGCTGCTGCTGGGCCGGTACGGCCTGGAGAGGAGCAACAGTGGTAGTGACTGCGCAGTTCTTGTTGCTGGAGCTGCTGTTGTTGTTCTTCTTCTTTCGGTGTGAGGACTTTGACAGTTGAGCAGCAACAGTTTCGGCAGTTGGAGCGGCGGTAGCTTGATGCAGGTGCTTCGAGGTTTTATCCCAGACACCAGCCTTGACCCGCTTGTCGTTGATTTCAGCGTCCAGTAGGTAAGTCTCCTCGATCGTCTTAGTCTTAGCCGCTTGCACGAAATCTGCAACACAGTCAGGCAGGGCTCAGATATACTTCTTGATTGCCATGTCAGAAGTCTTCACCTGATTAGGGCAGATGATACTGAGCTGCTGAATCGAGCAGTTAGAGCAGCGTTTTCACCATCCTTCTGCTTTATGTGCCAGAATTCATCTTCTAACTTCTGGCGTTCATGAGGAGGGCAGAATTCTTCCAGCATGACCTCCTTAAGTTCGTCCCACGGTAGACCGTAAGCTGCATCGTTTCCTCGCTTGTTTCTCTTGGCCGTCCACCAGTCTAGTGCGCGGGAGTGGAAGACGCCAGTAGCGTTGAGAGTGCGAAGATCGTCGGGGCAACCGCTCTGTCGTAGAGTAACCTCAATGGAATCAAACCATTGGAACAACGCTGTAGGGCCTTCCTCGCCAGTGAATTCTTTTGGCCCACAAGCTTTAAACTGCTTGAAACTGGAGGCGGCTTTGGGAGTAGCTTTAGGGGCTTCGGTTCTCGACTCCTCAGATGATTTGCTGACGTTCTCGTAGACATCACTGACAACTTTTGCTACTTGTTAGGCGATGATTGCAGCAAGACGTTTGTCTCTCTTTACTTGGCGAGAAAGTGATGGGCGACGGGATCCTGATGACGGTCCAGTTGACATTGTCTGCAATAGACATTGTCATGGGTCTCAGACACGTCATAATCGAATCTCATCTCACACGTCTAGTACTTACTAAAACTTAGGAACACGGTCAAAAAGATATAATCCACGTTAATCACAAATTCACATAGAGACACGTAAGCACATAAGCACATAAGCACAGAAGCATAGAACACAGAAGCACATACGCATTTAGTCACAGAGGCAGTCAGAATACAGAAACCTATCATTCAAAGTCTGCGATCGTTCGAATATAGCGATCACGTTTAGCGTAGTGATTAGTATAGCATAAGCATATAGTGTAGCGAGCATCTTAGCGTACGGCGTTTCCTTGTGGTAGTAACGATTTGTTAATGGGATGTAGCGAGTGTTGTGAGATCAGCGGAAGCAAGAGGTGTCAAACCGGGACCAGTGATATCTCAAAACGTTAACAAATAAGCACAAGACCATATAAACACATAAACTTCACATAAAATCGACGAGTCATCAGAGTCAGTGGTTGCGGGCTCAGAATTGAAACACATAAAAATTCGAGAAATAGATTGTCTGCGGCTATTTAGACATTGACTATCCAAAGTGATTCGACTATTCTCAAGGACTTGGCGTGCACATTTTGACCTTCAGGATTGGGCCTCTGCCTCGATTCTTGGGCATCCGGCGCACATCCCTCTTGTCCTACTGTGAGTTCGAGTCGTTGGAGTCCGTCGAGACTTTGGTGAGAGTTTTGTAAAACCATAGACAAGCCGTCAAGGTTAGGGTTTCACCCCCTGGCTTGACAACTTCCCTTTGATTTTAATAAAATAGAGGAGATTATTCATCAAAATATGGATTTCACACCTGATTTGGTATAATCTCCCCGTTGATGAGTAAAAAGTGCTGGTCGATTAGGCAGATTTTAGTCGAGAGTTCGCGGTTTTCACACCTAATCTTGACTAGATCGCTTTTTCATTATTGAAAATTCGAGTGCAGTGATAGTGTAGTATAGGCGTGAATGGCGAAAATTAGCAATAGGCTCATACAAAATTCCTAATGGACATGCACGAGTCGGTCTATTGAGTCCTAACTATAGTCTAGGTCTCTAAGACATCGACCCGGACTAGGTCGAGTCTTGCCTAATTCCCTATATGGCTCTGATACCAATCTGTCACACCCCAACCGATGGTGGAATCATCGCGGCGCGACACTAAGCGAAACAGATTGTCCAGAAGTTTCCATAACAATTATCATTACTATT
This sequence comes from Helianthus annuus, assembly GCF_002127325.2. Classification (NCBI taxonomy): domain Eukaryota; kingdom Viridiplantae; phylum Streptophyta; class Magnoliopsida; order Asterales; family Asteraceae; genus Helianthus; species Helianthus annuus. Next base: position 73,293,827 of record NC_035441.2, read on the forward strand.
CAATGTAAAGTAACATGTCCCATACCATGTCTCAAACAGTAAACAAATTATTACAGACAAAATCTAGGCAAATAATTATGTTCCGACAACTCAGATTTAAATATAGCAATTGTTTATCTGCTTCTAGAGACCCTTGATTCAATTACTACAGACAACTATTTGTTGGACTCTAGAGCTTTATTCTAGCCTCGCTTTCCTAGCAGATAAGCATCCTAAATACCTGTCACATATGTTAAAATAAAAGTCAATACACATAGTGTAAAGGCGAGTATACAAGTTTGATAATAGCATATAGAGTTCGAAATAGTTTACGCATAACCAGCACGTACACAACGGAAAACGAAGCATGTTAATTATCGACACGGATCTATCGATACCAATGACTGCGGGTTTCGTAAATTTACGGAACTCGTAAACCACAAACTTGTGGTGTAAAAAACTACACGCACGACATTTTTTTAAAATTTTTTTTTATGAATGTGTTTATAATACATGCATCTACGTTTTTGAAAAAAAAATTGGTCCATCTCCGGATCAAGTAGTTCTCGCGGTTCTTACAACTCGAGGTGGTTCTCATTCTAGCGGCCTCCTATATATATATATAGGGTTAGGTTAACATACAAATGCCCTTATCGTACATTACGTACGCTATCATCTCAGCCGTTAGATCTTCATCCCACATTGAAATCGCATGTTGGGTTTTTGTAACAATTTCGCATGTTGGTTTTTTAACATGCGATTTCATTAAAAACTTTTTTGGCGATTTCTGTGTCTTCATGAAACCCTAGTTTTTTCTTTGTGATCTTTTGTATAACAGTCTGTTATTAGAAGTTTCATTCATTCAAACATCTACTACGAACTAGTTAGCACGAGTGACCGATTTGAATCTAGGGTTACTGTTTTTTTCTTTGTCTAATCGCCGCTCTAGGAATCATTACGAAATCCTGATTTATTATATTGGCTGCTATTGATTGCGGTTAACTGAGTTCAATTTAGCTAGATTGATACGCCTTTCTAATCAATTAAGGATTGAAGATTGATTCTAGGGTTGTAGGAGTTAAGGTTTTTCGGTTCTTGGCGTGCTGGTTCAACGTGATTTCTGGTGCATGGTAGACGGGTTAACGTGATGATGGAGAGAGTCGACAATTCTGATTCGGATGGATACCCTAAATTGAGTAACATAGTAGATAACATGAATAAATCTGATGAAGCTCTAAACCCTAATACGAATGATGGAGCACAAAACCCTAATACGTATGAGGATACAAAATCTACTCCGGGAATAGTTCCTATGCGTGGAATTGGACTTCAAGTGACCAATATTGAGGGCAATCCACTGATGCCGAGGAGAGGCATGTACTCCACGAACAATGTATTAGTGATTGATGGGCTGGCTGCTATATCGAAACCTGTGAACTTGGATTATAAAGGAGGAAAGCCAGGCTTATTTCATGATACGAGTGAGTATATGCCGATGGATGAGGTAAGTGATAACAACAAACCTATGAGTTTTGCTAGGTTGTCCAGACTCGGAAAGAGGGACCTAAGATAAACTTTAGGATGATGGAGAATATGGAAGGGGTGGATGTGGTCACTCCTGTGGCTTCGGTTAAAGAGGTTCAAGACAGATTTGCGAACACACTTTACGGGTACTTCTTGGGAAAAAGACTTGCATTTCCTATCATCGATTATTTTGTTAAGAATCATTGGGCTAAGTATGGTTTAGCAAGCCTGATGATGAATTCTAAGGGTTTTTTTTTTCAAATTTAAATCAAAGAAGGGAATGGAACAACTGTTGGAGGATGGTCCATGGATGATACGTAATGTACCTATAATTTTGAAAGAATGGAATCCTTCAGCCACTTTAATGAAAGAGGAGATTACTGAGATCCCGGTTTGGGTTAAAATGCATGATGTTCCGTTGGCGGCATTTACCGAGGATGGATTGTGTATGCTAGCGTCAAAGATAGGTGTTCCTAAGATGGTGGATTCTTATACGGCTTCTATGTGCGCTGAATCTTGGGGTAGGAGTAGTTTCATTAGGGCGCTGATTGACGTTAATGCGGGTTCAGACCTTAAAAGGAGTGTTATGGTTGCTGTTCCTTCGCTGGAGGGTAAGGGGTTCTCGAAGGTGGAGGTGAAAGTTGAATATGATTGGGAGCCACTGAGATGTTCGGCATGTTGTGTGTTTGGTCATGATGACAATGTTTGTCCTAAAAAACCAAAACCTACTATGAATGAGTCTAATATGAATAAGGAAGGGTTCCAAGACAACAAAGGGAAAAATAAGATGGTGACCCAGCAAGGTTTTCCTATGAAGAACCAAAAGCCAAAGTTAGTTTATCGACCGGTTATAAAGACCAAGTCTACTGAGGCTTCTACTTCTGTCGTGCAAGTTCCTATATCTAATCCGTTTGATGTTTTGAATGAGGATATCGGGGAAAAACTAACCGAATCTATTAAGGATGATGCTACAAAGCCGAAGGGAATCATGAAAGAAAGCATGAAGAATAGGGAGGATATTATTGTTGATGCTATCGAGGTTGATGAACTGCTTGCTGATATACCAAAGTTCATGGACTCGAAGTTAGAAAATACTGTTTCTGAGGGTGCAAGCACACCCGGTCAAAAGGGTGTCCATGGGTAGTATAGCCGCTTGGAAGGTTAGGGGGTTGAACCGCTCCCTTAAACAGAAGGAGGTTCGACAGATGGTGTTGGAGAAGAATGTGCAGGTTTGTACCATTATGGAGACTCATGTGGAAGCGTCTAACGTGCCTGATATTTGTAAGAAAGTATGTCGTTCTTGGAGTTGGGCCTCAAATACAAGTAGTTGTTCTAAAGGGAATGTTGGGTTGGGACGCTCAAATGGTGGATGTCACGATTCTAGCTCAGTCTGATCAGGTAATATATACTCAGATTGTGTACAAATTAGATAAAAAATGTCTTTTTTGCTCTTTTGTGTATGCGGATAATCATTACATGCACCGTCGAGAGTTATGGAAGGATTCGTTATCATCACTCGTTTATGCAATCTAAACCTTTGATTATATTGGGTGACTTCGATTCTACCCTGTTCCTAGAGGATACGCTTATGGGGTCATCATCTATGAATTTGGGAACCAGGGAATTTAAGGAGTGTGTGAACCCGATTGATGTTTTTGATATAAACAGTACCGGGCTACAGTATACTTGGTCGAACAAACAGATAAAAAGGGAATGCTATAGTGAAAAAATTAGATCGGGTGTTGGGGAATACGAATTTTATTGATGAATTTCCTGCTGCTTATGCATGTTTTTATCCGTGTCGTATATCAGACCATACCCCATGTGTTCTTGTATTGCTTAGTGTTAAAAGGGATAAACCGAAGCCGTTTAAGTTTGCCAATTTCATTGCTGATAAAAGTGGTTTTTAGAGGAAGTAAAGCGGGTTTGGGATATTGAAGTTAGTGGTTATGCTATGTTCCAAGTGACCAAGAAACTAAGGTTATTGAAATCTCCGTTACGTAAGCTTATGCACCAACAAGAGAATCTGCATGAAAAGGTGAAATCGGCTAGGTTGTTGATGGATCAATTTTAGTTGGAGCTGGATAAGAACCTGTTGGACAAAGATTTAATGAACCAACAAGCCCGGTTATTGCAGAGTTATAAGGAGGCGGTCCATGATGAAGCGTCGTTTTTACAACAAAAGTCTAAGGTTGATTGGCTAGCGCTTGGCGATGCTAATACAAAGTATTTTCACAATGTAGTCAAAGCTAAGAATCACCGAAGCAGGATTTTTTTCTATTCGGGATACGTCTGGTACTTTGCATGAGGGTGGATCGGTTCCTCACGTTATGGTGAATCACTATACGAATTTTTTTGGCATGGAAGGAAACACTAGTATCCAACCATCTCCGAAGCTTTTTCGTAATGTGTTGTCTATTGAAAAAGCGGCTAACATGATCAAACAGGTTACTGATGAGGAGATTAAAACTACTATGTTCTCCATAGCAGGCAACAAGGCGCCAGGCCCGGATGGTTATACATCCACTTTCTTCAAGAAATCATGGCATATTGTCGGCTTGGATATTTGTCGTGCTGTAAAGGACTTCTTTACTAACGACCATCTTCTCCAACAACTGAATCACACTGTGATTTCGCTAATACCTAAGGTGACTACCCCAAATTTTTATTACGGACTATAGACCGATTTCTTACGGACTATAGACCGATTTCTTGCTGTAACACTTTATTACGGAATATATAAGATATTATCTAACTGGATTAAAGAAGGTCTCGGTGATGTGGTTAGCATAAATCAGTCGGCATTTGTTCCTGGTAGAAGAATATCGGATAATATTCTTTTAACTCAGGAATTAATGCTTAACTATCATCGAAACACAGGGCCTCCTAGATGTGCATTTAAAGTTGATATTTAGAAGGCTTATGATACGGTTGAGTGGGGATTCTTAGAGAGTACGATGAATGGGTTTGGGTTTCATCCTTTGATGGTTAAATGGGTTATGGCTTGTGTATCCTCTACATCGTTCTCTTTGGCAATCAATGGTAATTTGTATGGATACTTTAAAGGTAAGAGGGGGCTGCGGCAGGGTGATCCAATGTCCCCATATCTTTTTACGTTGGTAATGGAGGTGCTTACCTTGATACTACAACGCCAGGTTTCGATCTCATCGGACTTCAGGTTTCATAGCAGATGTCAAAAGCAGAGAATTATTAATTTATGTTTCGCTGACGACTTGTTTCTATTTGCTAGAGGGGATAACAATTCGGCTAAGGTCATCTTGGATTCCCTTAACATTTTTAAGAATATGTCTAGCCTAGTTCCGAGCATGACGAAAAGTACTGTATTTTTTGGTAATGTCGCGGATTCGGTTAAAGCTCGGATTCTAACAATTATGTCGTTTGATGAGGGGGTGTTACCGGTTAGATATCTTGATGTTCCCTTAATTTCTTCTCGGCTTCATTACAAAGACTGCAAAAAACTTGTGGAAAACATGGATGCTAGAATTACGAATTGGAAGACCAAGTGCTTATCATTTGCAGGTCGGTTGCAACTTATAAAATCAGTTTTATCCTCTATGCATATCAGACTGGGCGTCGGTGTTTATTTTACCTAAACGTATTATTCATGATCTTGAGAAGAGGATGCGGATGTTCTTGTGGTCGCAAGGAAATAATATCAAAGGCAAAGCGAAAGTTAACTGGAAATCGGTATGTATGCCGAAAACTGAAGGATGATTGGGTATTCGGCGGGTGGTAGACATGAATAATGCTCTTATGGTTGCTCATATTTGGAGTTTGCTTTCAAATCGTGATTCCTTATGGGTTAAATGGGTGCACTCATATCACATTCAGGATAGAAGTTTTTGGGATATTCTTGTTAAGAGTAATATTTCATGGAGCTGGCGAAAGTTGTTGATCTTAGGCCACTGATTTGTGATTATATATGGACAAAAGTGGGAGATGGCACAAAAACGTTTGTATGGTTTGATAAATGGGATGAAATTTGTCCGATTAGTACGTTTATTACCCCTATACGTATATCAAATGCAGGATTTAGAATGAATACGAAGTTGGCGGAGGTGTATGTACAGGGTGAATGGCGATGGCCGAGTGCCTGGGAAAATCAGTTTGCGGTGCTAAATAGCTTGAGAGATCTGGTACTAGTCTCAAATCGGAATGATGAGCTTGTTTGGAGATCGAGGTTGGGTGTTGATTCAGATTTTAGCACTGCTTTAGTTTGGGACGACATTAGACAAAGTCAGAATGACGTGTCATGGACGAAGATGGTGTGGTTTCCGCAGGCCATTCCAAGGCACTCATTTCTGGTGTGGCTCCTTATTCATAGAAAACTGAAAACACAAGACATTATGAGTAAATGGGGTAATGCCAATTTCAATCTTTTATGTTGCTCTTTATGCACATTGGGGCCGGACTCGCATGGCCATTTGTTTTTCGAATGTAATTATGCGAATCAAATATGGATTGGAGTTAGGGATAAAGCTGGTATGGGAATGGTTCAGAATAAATGGGATGCTATTTTTGATTACCTGGTGGGTATCGCGCAATCTAAGACGGCTGATCATGTGATTGCTAAGCTTGTGGTGAATGCGACGGCATACTTTGTTTGGGAAGAAAGGAACAAGCGTCTCTTTACAAACAAATGAAGAAGTAAGGCCCAGCTGATTCAGGTTATCTTGACTACGATTTGAATGAAGTTAATGACTAAGAAGTTCAAGAGTTCAAGCCAGGTGGCTCGAGTTTTGCAAGATTGGAGTTTACCTCGTGGTCTCCTTGTTGCGGATGATGATAGCGGCTGATTTGTTAGTTTAATCTAGTCTTGTTTGTCGCTTGTAGGCGCATTGGTTGTCTAGTTTAGCGAGTTGCTGGTTTTTTGTTTTTTGTTTCACTCTTGTATGGCCTGTCATACTTGAGAACTGGGGGATTTTCTGTCCTTCACTTGTGCTTTGTTGTTTGATGGTTGGTATAAATTTCATCGGGGTAATCCTTTACCCAAAAAAAAGATTTCATTAAAATTACCACATGCGAAATTGTTACAAAAAACCAACATGCGATTTCATCAAAATTATCACATGCGAAATTGTTACAAAAAACCAACATGCGATTTCATCAAAATTATCACATGCGATTTCATACATGCTATTTTATAACATGCGATTTCACTATATCGTACATAATGTACGTTAAGGGCATTTGTATTTTACACTTTACCTATATATATATAGTGACATGTGGCTAGAAAGCCTAAGTTTTCTAGAAAGTCTAGAAAGCAATAGGGAGGTGACATGTGGCTTTTAGTTTTTTTTATTCAAAAGGGCATGATGATAATTTGCAAAAAATATGAAAGATGAGAGACTGCACTTGCTCTGGGCCCTATTTCGATTTTGGCCCAGAGCAGTCGTCTAACCGGCACTTGCTCTGGGCCGGCCCTGGGTGAAGCGATCAAAAGTGGTGTAGTGGTGCTTCGTGATGTCGAACCAAGCCCGTGCAAGCTTGTACTCTTCGTCCTTTATCTAAGGTTGGTACTTCTTTTTCACGCGAGGAGCGGTAGCCTCTTTTTATGTGAGCGTTTTCCACGTTGAGGGGCCTCGGGTTTGCGCTCGGCTTGTGTCTTCGGCACCGTCTCGATCTCGAGCCTTGGCTTCGTTTTGGGAAACATACATACCGCCCATGTTGATGTTCATATTTGATGCAAAGCCGAGTGGCCCGTGAAAATATTGTTGTGGTATATTTAATAGTTGCGTGTACCCCATCGTTTTCGGATCACAATCTTGGTAATTACATGTTGGTAGTGATTGGTTGGTGTCCGGGCGATACGAGTTTGGGGTTGCTTGGCCAAGACGAAACACCAAAAAGGAGGCGGAATGGTTGCATGATATATATATATATATATATATATATATATATATATATATATAGGCCGGTTAACATACAATAGGGCTTATTGTACATTACGTACGCGATAACCCTAGCCGTCAGATCTTCATCTCCCATGTGATTTAATACCTCCATGCAAACTGTACGAGCTGTGCGAATTCAATCTTCCACATACGATTTTCTCCATCTACACACCCCATGCCATTTTTCACATTACCCCATGCTAACCATTTTTTCACATGCGATATTGATATTGCAATTTTCCACATGCGATTCTACACACCCCATGCCATTTTTCACATTACCCCATGCTAGCCATTTTTTCACATGCGATATTCAATTTTCCACATGCGATTCTACACACCCCATGCCATTTTTCACATTACCCCATGTGTTACACCCCAACCAATGGCGGAAACATCGGGATGAGACGAAGTGTGAAGATTGCTAGAGACATCATAACGCTATTTGTGACAATATTTAATAAACCAATTTCATTTCATAATTCGTTTGTCAACATTACAAAGAAATCAAATAACGTCAAGTTCAAAGGAAATACAATACAACATAATCAAAATAGATACAACGATTAAACCTAAACGTCTATATGTGTATCTAGGCATCAACGCTACTTCATTTCATAGCATCATCATCCTCAACCTGTAACATGTTTAAAATAAAGTTCAATGCAAAAGCAAAGGCGAGTATACAAGTTTAAGCATAAGTATAAGTACAAGTATAAAAGTTTAAAACGAATCCACATGGCAACTTAGTTTATACGAGATCAGCCTAACGTGGCATGCAATATTTCTAGCCAACCTCTGTTTACGCAAGAAAGTTTAATTAATTCAACATGACCCAAGTTTAAGGGGGGCGGTGTGTTACTCCTATAGCGCTATACATGTCAAATGGAGGCTCGTGAAAGCTAATGACTAAAACATATCACATAAGTATGGTCCACGTAAGCATCAAGTATCACAACATAGTATTCATGTATAAGGATTGTTTTGTGCATTGCATAAAGAATAAGTTTAAGTGTGTTTTAAATATGGTAACACGTTACACCCCAAAAAGTGGTAAACATAAAAAGGGGTTGCGAGTATACTCACGGTTTTGGAAGTCTTCCGATTATCCAAGTATTGACGAGTTAATGCGATTCAGGGTATGAACGGGTTTGGATTTAAGATTAAGGGATGTGTAGGTTTGGAATTTTAACAACATGAAAATAACATATGAAAATAATCACCTAGTACATATGATACTTGTTCTTGACACTATGAAACTCCAAGGAGTTGATATGTTTTCATGGAACAAGGTTCCATTAGAATCGTGATAAGTTATCATACCATAGGATAATATAATCTAGTACTATGACATATGAATACTAGTTCATCATCTTAGATTCAATTATTTGGATTATGTGTTTATATATTACATATATTATATACATATTATTATGTCCAATATTTCAAGCATGAGGTAGAAGATTAAGATCTTCATTTAGGTACCTCTAAGTATCATGGAAATCATGTAGGAGGTAGGAAGATCAAGCTTCCATTTAGGTACCTCTTATGGTTCACCACTACACTTGATGTAAAAACATACAAGGAGGGTCATGAACTACTATTAATATAAGAATAATAAAAAACTACACTATGAGAAATCATCAAGTAATGAGGGGATTCTATGTTTGACAACCCAAGTTAGTCCATAATCACACCTACATTAAGTCTTGGACTTAAACATTACTTGTGGGTTAAACACCCTAAACAGAACAGAATGCATATGAGGTTTAACCTCTGATTTTGAATGTCTCAACCTTGTTTTTAACCCTAACTAACCATAGAAGTGGTTATAAGCATAAGAACATAGGTTTCAGATGAGTTTGACTTAAGTTTGAACAAGTTAAGTAAAGTTTGATTGAAAACAGAAAAGAACAGTGAACTTTGGAGCCTTTTTGCCGGAGTGCCAGGGACTTATTTATTGTGAAAAACCCATGGAATAGAAGATAAGGTCAATCCAAGCACATAAGAAAAAGAATGGACTAAATCGGACAAGTATTGAGTGAGTTATGCTCACTTTAGTGAAGAGGTATAATTCTGTCCGAATGTCTACAATCAACTGCGTTTTTGGATGATTTGGGAGTGATTAGAGTGTTGCAAAAGTGGAAAAGTGGCCGGGATTAGAGTGGTATTTATAGGGGATGGATTAGGGTTAAAGTTGGTTGGCTTTAAATGCAATTAGTTGAGAGTTAAATAAATAAAAAAGACAATTGTTGCTGTCTTTGACATTAGCGACCGGAGTGGGCTGTTTGCAACCAATAACCACTCTCTTTTGTGTGACTTATTAGATTATATTATAGTACATATTATATCATGTTAATATATGACTAACTATTGAAATCTCATGAGTTCGGGAGGTTTATTAAACAAAAAAAAGCTACATAAAGGCAGCCCATAGCTGTCCGTTCGCATGGGCTTTGACAGCCATGTTCACCCTTTTTTTATGTTTAAGTGACAATTAATTGATTTAGCCATTTAGGTATCATACATATAATAATGAACACATAACCTATTATTTAAATGTAATATGGTAGGTGTTTGAATAACAAAAGGGACAACTTCAACAGCCATGAGGGCTGTGATCGAATGACTATAATCAGCCCCTTAATATTTTTTTTTAATTTTTTTTAGACATCCAACGTTCACATGTAACATGTACTATTTTATTATTATTATTATTATTATTATTATTATTATTATTATTATTATTATTATTACTATATTATTATTAGAATTAGTATTATTAGAATTATTATTATATTACTAGGATTATTATTATTATTATTATTATTATTATTATTATTATTATTATTATTATTATTATTATTATTATTATTATTATTATTATTATTATTATTATTATTATTATTGTTGTTGTTGTTTTATTATCAGAATTTAACCATGTATTTAATAGTTAACAAGCACGCAGAAGTTATGAGTACCAGTATGTCGGGTATCGGTCACGCGTATGTATTCGAGATTGGTAACGTATAAACCGAGTATTGTAACACGTATAAGCATGTATAAAAATAGTATTCCATATAAAAGATTCATTTCATTACGAGCAAAGTCTCGGATTTACAATGGCTTGAAATGAGAAGACGATTACAAGAATATAAGATTTCCAAAATTAGAATTTCAAGCAAAGGTTTCTCAATGTGGAAAGTATGAAAGCGCATGGCGTTACAGTCTCCCTTCCTTTAGGAAATTTCGTCCCGAAATTTATTCAAGAGGAAGAGTTGAAAGAGTTTTGGCGAAAAGGTGATTATATAAAATTTAAGACTCGAAAATTTTGAAACGTGCAAAGTATGAAGTTTTGAAAATGTCAAGATAAGTTTGCAAAAGGATTTGTTTGGCTATAATGGTTTTAAGGCATAAGCATTGGATAGACGAATATAGCGTGTTAAAGATGAAGTCTCGTCGTGGATAATCGGATATAATGCGTTTGTGAGTTGTTTAAAGTTTGAATTAGGTCTAAAAGGTCTGCAAAACACTGAATTTCTCATGGCACGTCTTACGAAAGTTTGGTAACATGATGAAAACACTTATATATAGGAAGTACCAACGGCGTATCCACCATGTTTTGACCATGTTACGTCCATTTCGTATTCGGTGTCATGTTACGTTCCGTGTCTTACCATACATAGTAGCACACTCTATGGTTTTCATACGCCTATCACCATAATCCCGTGTGCACCCGCGATTATTTTGATTGTCGCATGATCCGCATAGCTTGTACTAGTTGTGCATGAATCAGGGTATACATAATTTAAAAATAAGAACGTATGCGTATAAGAATATATTATATAAGCAAGTCCATGCTTAAGTATGTATGGGACCCACGCAAGCGAATCCCCTGGATTACGATCGCGTACGGGTGCGAATGCATGAATTATGAGTATGAACGAAAGTATGAGCATAACTATAAGTTTACGTATGAATATGCACGTAAGTATGAGTATAAACATAAATCGTATGAGTAATGTGAGTATACGTATAAGCATTAAACGTATGACTATAAGTAAAAGCATAAATCGTATGAGTATGAATATGAATACGATTATAAGTATGAGCATAAAATGCATTGTTATAAATATGAGTGTGAGTATGAATACTAATGATTGCGTATATCGTATTAATTGAAAACATGACAAACTTAAGCATGTAAAAGTACTCAAAAGGTTGAGTATGTAAATACGAATGATATAACTGAAATGGTCGCAATGCAACAACTAAAACGTGTATGCTGATATGCATGTATAGTTGTTTAAATGAAAAGTTGAGTTTATCGAATCAAAATTAGGTTGAGCTTGGTTTGAAAGGTAGAATATAGTTTGCATATGTAAGGGAACATAACATACTCATTGGTTATGCATAATGTATTTGGTAATGAATGGAATGCTACTTTTGTTTAAAAAAGTTTATGTAATTCGAGGATGGTCGGTTCCCACGAAGTCATCTTGCCCACGTGTTTTGTAAATTGGTGTAGGAAAAAGGTTTTCTATAAAAAAAGTAAGTTCGTTTCATCAAACAAGAAATTATGAATTTAGGAGGTTCTTGTGAAAACGAGGATCCTTAGAAAAGAATTTAGCAAAAGGACTTAGTGATTGTTAAAAGTTTTAACAAATGATTTGTTGATGTTGAAAAGAGTATTTGGTAAAACGATCATATAACATCTACGAGATCTTATAAGTAACTGAGAAAGGTTAGTTTGATTTCGATTAAGAGTGGAAGTCTCTAGTATGATGATATAATGTGAACGTGTTTTAGTTAATAAATCGGATGTGAAGTTCATGGGCAAGAGATTCACTAGACCGATTAAATTGATAGGTAGCATTTTGTAAGGTTCGGGAATTCGTGTACTAAACGTTTAAGACATGATTAAGTATCTCGTGTATATGATCTATGTGAAATGTATAATGGAATAAAGAATAAGTTTGATAAAATAATAAATTTTGAAAATCGCATAAGTAGGGATTTGGTTAATGATAAACAATTTAGGTATAAAATATGATCGAGTTTGCATAATAAGATATTTTGAATGGACGTTTTGGTAACGATCACCTAGGTAAGGGAATCACCCCTAACTCGTTGGTGAGGTCGTTTTAAGAAAAGGGGAGTGGAGTTAATCGTCAAGGCAAGGAAGTCACTCCTATCTCGATGATATGTCTCCACTTGTCGTTACAAGGAATATGAATTTAAATTACATGAAGTCAAGCATATGTATAAATGTATGGAAAAAAAATCCAATATGTTGTGTGTGTGAAAAGAGAAAAATCGGAAGTAGATTTAAATTCAAAAGGAATGGCATCGTATAAGATAAATAGTAGAACACATGTTTGCTTAAAATTTAGGATGGTTCCAAAATGGAACTTTGACTAACCAAAGTGGTCGAAAAGTCTTTCGAATTTGAGGAGCATGCTTTGGCCTAATAGGTGAAATACTCTCGCCGACAAGTCGGTTAACGGTATTTACCCTTCCGGTTACTACATGTCCCAAATCAATTGAAATTTCGAGACTTGGCGGTATTTATGAAAATCAAGGAGTGGAACTAGTCGACAAGGTGCGGGTCTCACCCCTAGCTTGGCGATTTAGTATCCTAAGTGTGGTTGGTACTCGTCGGGTCAAAATTTGATTTCAACACTTTGACAAGGGTCCACTAAAAGGCTTGAGAGTCATTCACCAAATTGTGGGTTTCACGCCTATTTTGGTGAAGTCGTCTCGTTTGTGTATTATGAGTGTTTTCGGATTTAGAAATATCGAGTAAAATGCATGAGGGAAGTGTATGTCAAAGGAATACGCAAACAAGTATAAACACGTAAGAGGGCATATCAAGAATGGTACATAAATAATGAAATGATAAATCAAGTATTAACACATAGAGAAATAGGTCAAGAATAGTACGTAAAGGATCGAAAAACGAAACAAGTATTAACACATAATAAGACAAGCATTAATGCATAAGAATAACATGTCGAATATTACCCACGAGTGATATACATGTTTAAAAGAGCATAAATAAAAAACAAATAAAGTATCATGTAGTAGTTCAAGAAAAACATACGAATAAGGCTCTAAAACTATAGACTAGGTAAAAGCATTCCTACTTTTCCTAATTCCCTATAGTTATGGCTCTGATACCAATCTGTCACACCCCAACCAATGGCAGAAACATCGGGATGATACGAAGTGTGAAGATTGCTAGAGACATCATAACGCTATTTGTGACGATATTTAATAAACCAATTTCATTTCATAATTCGTTTGTCAACATTACAAAGAAATCAAATAACGTCAAGTTCAAAGGAAATACAATACAACATAATCAAAATTGATACAACGATTAAACCTAAACGTCTATATGTGTATCTAGGCATCAACGCTACTTCATTTCATAGCATCATCATCCTCAACCTGTAACATGTTTAAAATAAAGTTCAATGCAAAAGCAAAGGCGAGTATACAAGTTTAAGCATAAGTATAAGTATAAGTATAAAAGTTTAAAATGAATCCACATGGCTACGTAGTTTATACGAGATCAACCTAACGTGGCATGCAATATTTCTAGCCAACCTCTGTTTACGCAAGAAAGTTTAATTAATTCAACATGACCCAAGTTCAAGGGGGCGGTGCGTTACTCATATAGCGCTATACATGTCAAATGGAGGCTCGTGAAAGCTAATGACTAAAACATATCTGAAGAAACACTGGACTAATTATGAGGATAATCAGTTTGGTTTATGTTTCTATCATGATGGTTAATCTTCTAATGACTTATCTGAGCTTCTTCTTGAACCTTTAATCCTGCAAAACAGAACACCGTTACTCGGTAAGAGGGGAATATGGGGGTTTCCCTCTTAACCGGGCTCCGGCGTGAGAATAAGCGACTGCTTTGTGAGGATAATTAAGTATTAAGAGTGAGAGTAGAGGGAATGGAATGTTTAACCTGTGGAGTGAGGTGCCTATTTATAGCCGGAGAGGTGCAAGAGGATATGGGCTGATGGGCCTTGGGCCGGTAATCGACAACATAGTGGATATGCTCTTTGTCTCACGGGTGTCGACCGTTAGTGGCTTCTAGAAGTTCTCCTGCGCTGGCGTGCCCTGATTGGAGCCACGTGTCATTGTTGTCGGCCTCGTTGTCCTTCTGCCATCAGCAGACAAGTGGAGATCGTGGGACAGATGTCTCCGTCCTCTGATTGGTGCCACGTAGGCGTCCTTAAGTACTTCTCGTTTTCCGTACGTCAGACGATGGCGCACGATTGAATAGAGCCTGCTGGATGTTCATTGGCTCCTTTTCTCTGCCACTTGTACCTTTTGTACCTTCCTACCCTGGTCTCGCGCTGCAACCTTTCTGTGAGTTGCGCGGGTTTATAGGTAATGAAGGTTCTTATCGGATTGCTAAGTATCGTAATTGTAGTTCTCTTCTGATTGGCCCTCGCGTCTCTTCGTGGGATGTGGCGGTAATCGCGCGAGGTTGTCTTAGCAAGAGAAAATGGTGAATAAGGAGTATGGCCCTTGCGTAGCCTTGATGAAGGTTTGCGCAGCTTTTTGGGGCCATACCCCTTCAAGTCACCCCAGTCCAGTGCTGCACCATGCGCAGGGCAAGTGGTTGGAGCTCTGGACTTAGAAAAAGAAATTTATAGAGCTTGCTTGTTTTGGCCTGTTGACGCGCGCGTATAGGAGTTGACGATTATTACGGCACGACTATATATCTGTTAGCTGATTGTTGCCCAATAAGGACGCGCGGGTATCTTGTAGACAAGGTAAATTGCGCGCCCATATGTAACTTCTTTGGTAAGTGTTGTGGAATTTGGGCGGGAAATTCCTTGAAATTTGAATTCTGACGGTTTGGTGAGATAAGTCTCTGATTGTGACGCTTGAGTTGACTCCTGGCACGGATGTCATCATGTCGTCTGTGACGGTTCCACTTTTTGTCAGGAGAGTGAGGCCCACGCGCGCGTGGTAACCGTCATCCCTGCTTTTACGCATTACGTGGCATCCTCTCGTTGGTCAGCTGAACGACGGATGCGGCACGGTTATCCATCGCATTAAATGCGATGGGTATATATATTCGATAGAGGTGAGAGGAACGAACTCATCTTATGCTCTTTCTACTCGTTTCTCTCTAATCATCTTCATCTCTTCTTCACATCTTCAAACTCTTGTAGCAAATCTTCAAGTTCTTCATATCTTCGAATTCTTGTAGCAGATCTGCAAGTTTTTCATATCTTCAGGAACAACAATGGCTGAAGAACATACTGAAGATAATCCCGGAGAGGAGGGGCCTGTCGCGGTTCTCCGGTGGGATTTAGGTTTAGTTGAACAGATCGTTCGGAGTTTCCGGTTTCCACCGGAATGGGATGCAAGATATTCGGGCCAGAATCAAACTGCCGCCGATGCACCGCCGGGCTATATTACTTTGTTTGAAGATTTTTTTCTCCAGGGGAATTTCCGGCTGCCGGCGACGAACTTTATGGGAAGTATTCTGCATTTTTACAACTTCCATATTTCTCAGATGAGCCCTCCTGGGATGGTTAGGGTTCGACATTTCAAGTTCTTATGTCGAGCCCACGGTATCGAGCCTACCATTGAGAAGTTCCGAGCATTTTATCAGCTCATCCGAACTATGGGCTTCTTTTCTTTTGCCAGCTATGGAGCTGCGAGGAAGATCTTGCTGAACCCACCGAAAAGTTTCCATGATTGGAAACCTAAATTTTTCTTCATTCGCGAGGAGTTGCTCCCAATCGCCATGCCTTTCCGGGCCTGGACTGAACCTGTATTGAAAGAAGATCTTCCCATTCCTAAACATGAACGGTGGTATCAGCAGCTTACTCCAACCCCTAACCGGGTATTTGGAGAAAATGTCCTCGTTGTTGCGCGCATGAGTGACCGATGGTCGCCTGATAGCGAGGAGGTTCCTATCTTGAAGATCAATGATCAAGGTCAGTATCTTCCTTAATTTCCCTGGTTCCATGCTTCATAACTATGTTTTATTCATACGATTTGATGTGTAGAGGCGCACTTGTATCAAGCCGCTTTCGCTACGTTTTGAGGGTCTATGGGCGTGCGCCCACTCCGGGATGGTGAGGAGTATTGGTATGAGCAGATAAGGAGCAATTTCATGTACCCAGTTGCTGATGCCTTCGCTGAGCCCCCCACTGCAACTGAAGGTGTGCATATACCTAACCCTCGACCCTTGCGCTCCGTGACTTCTGCTGGGAAAGAGGTTGTCTATCTTTCCAGCGAGGAGTCCGTGGGATCATCAAGTGGAGAGTTAAGTCCATGGTCTCAAATCTTTGCAGGTGTGCTGCGCGATTTGGGGATAGACCCTGAAGAGAAGAAGAAGAAGCCTGGGAAAAAGAAGAAGGTTATCACGCTAGATCCTGAGGTAATCAGAAAGGGAGATGGGAGTAGTTGCGCAACCGCTACTGCTACTGACAAAGGTACTTTCCGCCTTCGTCAAAGTAACCTGGAAGACTATGTTATATCAGTGATTCACTCGAGGGTTTATCGCGTATAGGAGAGAAGAGAACTGGAGCAGGAGGCTCCAAAAGTTCAGGGAGCGCGGGCTCCCGTAACCCGGATACTTGGACCACCCCGTCCTCTGTTGCGCAAGAGGGGGATGATGAAGAAGAAGTGCAGGAAGAGCTTGCGGTGCAGTTGATAAGAAAAAGAAATCGGGAGGCTATGCTCGGGGCAACTGTGTTGCCAAAACCTGGCGATGCCCCTTTGATTGGGAAGAAAAGCAACTTGCGCTCCCTTTACAAATTCTTTCCTGGTTAGTATGTTGTTTCCATGTACTTGTAATATTCTCTTCTCTAATACTCCATCTTTGCAGAAGCTGAAAAGAAGAAACCCGAGAAGGGGATCACCATCACAGAGCCCTTAGAGCCGGCGCAGAAAAAGCCCAGGGCTACTAAGGTCACTATCAAACCGTTCCCTGCTTCACAA
Source organism: Helianthus annuus (assembly GCF_002127325.2). Lineage (NCBI taxonomy): Eukaryota > Viridiplantae > Streptophyta > Magnoliopsida > Asterales > Asteraceae > Helianthus > Helianthus annuus. Next base: position 73,311,238 of record NC_035441.2, read on the forward strand.
TCTGCTGACAAGGAGAAACAAAAGGGGCCTGAGAAGCCTGTTCGGGAAAAAGAGGTTGCGAGAGAGAGAGTTGTTGACAAGCCTCCTACTGGCCCTAAGGAGCTCGAGGTTACTGCCCCTATTACAACTGATACTGGGCATGAGCAGCCCATTGCTGACAAGGGGAAAAACTTGGGGGTGGAGAACCCAGTTGAGCCTTCGCCGACTACCGCCCATGCTCAAACTGGTCCGGCGACCACGGAACAGACTACTGCTACTGCTGGAGGTAGCGCTGGCTTTGCTGCTGGTCAAGCTGGTGCTGGGAGCCGGGGTGAGGCGCTTCACTCTCCTATAGGTCCGATGGACACCATGGGAGACGTTTATTATAAGTCATATACTGAAGAAAGCCGAGGTGAAGCGCTTCATCAACCTCCCTGGAGTCTAAAACAGAAGGACACTTTCCTGGAATTCGCTCCTTGCCGCGATTGGCTTCTTAACTCCATCCCTCCTGGTGAGGTGAACCGTCAAAGGGAGCGAACCCACAGCGCGCTTTATCATGCATATGTTGTTGGTGAAGCCAACACTCGCGCTGCTAACCATCAGATTGTTCGCGAATGGCGAACTTTGGTTAGGGAGAGGGATGAATGGGAGAAGTATCGCAAGCGGTTGCTGAAGCAGGTGAAAGCTTTTGAGAGGTTGAAGGCCGCCTTTGATGAGGAGAGAGCGAAGCTTGAAACAGATAAAAAGTCTGAAGAATGGGACCGTGAAGGCCTTAAAAACAAACTCCGTGCCGCTGAGGAACTCCTCTTAAAGGAACATGCTGAATGGAAGGCTATCTGTGCCAAGGACAATGAGCGTATGTATGCGGCTCGCTCTAAAATCACCGAACTTGAAGGTCAAGTTGCGGATTTGAAGAAGAAGGCGGAGGATGCGCAAGTTGTGAAGGAACAATCCGAGGTATGTTATTGTCTTTTCTTGCTTATGCATTTTGTAGAAAATATTCTAAGTCTTGCTTTCGATAGGCTGAGTTTAAGGCGCAACTTTCGAGCAAGGATAGGGATTTATCTGCTAAGGACGTTGAAATCGCTGAGTTGAAGCGTCGCCTTCGCGAGCAGATTGAAAGGAGCGAGTCCTTAGAGATTGATCTCGAAGCTGAAAAGTCAAAAGCTGCCACTGCCGAGGAAGCGAAGCAAAAGGCCGAGGAGGCGCGAGCCATTAGTACCACTGCTCTTAATGTGGCGCAGAATAATTATTCTGAGGCCCAAGGTATTGTGGACACTCTGGTCGCTGAGGCTGAATGGATGCGCAGCCGAGGGATCGCTTTAGTAAGATTTCTCTTGACTTTGGTTTAATTTGTTAAGACTCGTTGTCTTATGTGTTTTGTTTATTGTAGATGGCCAACTCTGTCTTGAATGCTGGGGAGCTGGATACAGCCGTTGCGGCTTTAATAGATGCTTCGCGCGCCGCTGGTCACCGGGGTGGTTACTTGGAATGTGCGCACCATGCTTCAGAGATGTTTGGTCAGGAATTTGACACTAGTCACTGGTCGGTGACTGATCAAGCAGAGGCTCAACTGGCTCGCGCTGAAGATGGTTATGATAACTTGTCTCTGCCAGCGATGGACTTGGTTACTGAAGCGCTGAAGCATGATGACTGGTGTTATCGATTGAAGACCATGCTTGACCCACCTCAAACGGTTGAATTATCTGATGAGGAGTTGGCAGGTAATGATGAAGGCGATGATGATGGCGGGAATGGTGATCGACCTGAGTAGGGATTGAAGGCTTTGTGCCTTGTTTTGTTTAGCTTTTTGAATGTATAGGGTTGCGCGGTCGCGCTTTAACTAAATTTAATGGATGTTAGGTTTATGTAACCTTTGCGCATTGCGCTTTCTGAATATGATGTTATGTTTACTTTTATTGTCTCTTGTTACAATTATTGCACTGTTGTTTGAAACTTTGGTTAAGTTAGCGCGAATAAATGTAAGTGTAGCTCAAGGGCTGGTAATTCACTGGAGTGTTTTCGAGCTAATCAAAAGTTTTAACATGCATTTGTAACTCATGAACTCGTATCGCAATAGGAAAACATATTCTATGATTTCATTAGCTTGGAAACGGGCGCTTAGGCCAATCATACATCACTGATAAATTACATAAGGCGTTTAGCTGACATAGAGATTAAGTAGACGCGTGGCCACTATGAGAGAAATGGCACATGGCTTCAGGGTAGTTACATATAACATCTGCGCAGTTGTTGCGCGTTCCACGTGCGCGGGATGATGTGGCCATCCAACGTTCGCAATTTGTAGGCCCCTTTCCTAGCACTTCATGGACCAGGTACGGGCCTTCCCATTTGGGTGTTAGCTTTCCAGGGCGTTCGGCGTTTGAAGCTTCATTATCACGGAAAACGTATTCTCCTGGAGTGAAAGTACAAATGCGGACTCTCGCATTGTAGTACCTTTCCAGTTGTGTCTTGTATTTCGCCTCCTTAATACGTGCAATCTCACGCCTCTCTTCCAAGAGGTCTAGGTCGAGGCGGCGCTCTGCTTCATTATCGACCGTGTTGACTGCTGTCAAGCGCGGCGAGGGGAGACCGACTTCTGCTGGGATAACTGCCTCTGAACCGTATACTAGGCTGAAAGGAGTTTCGCCTGTGCTTGTTTTCGGCATGGTTCGATGAGCCCATAGGATGCTTGGGAGCTCATCTACCCAGCCTCTGCGCTTTGTACCCAGTCGGGATGTTATCCCCTCCACGATGCTTTTGTTTACGCTTTCCACTTGACCGTTGCCCTGAGGGTGCGCAACGGATGAGAAGGCATGTTCTATCTTCATTTCCTTCATCCATTTTTTAAGATCCTCCGAGGCAAAATTGTTGCCGTTATCTGTGACGATCTTGAGTAGAAGACCAAATCTGCAGATGATGTGCTCCCAGATAAACTTGCGCACCATCATGGCAGTGGTTGATGCGAGGGCTTTGGCTTCCACCCACTTGGTGAAATAATCGACAGCCACGATTATGAACTTTACGGCTCCCGGGGCATCTGGGAAGGGTCCCACCATATCGATCCCCCACTGTTGGAAAGGCCAAGCAGTGGACACTGGGATAAGATCATTTTTGGGGCGCAGGGTCTTTGGGGAGTGCCGCTGACAGGAGTCGCATTTGCGCAGCTCCTTCAGGGCGTCGACATGCATCCCTGGCCAATAATATCCAGCGCTCATGATTTTTGCAACAACCATGCGTGGCCCCGCATGTATACCACAGATCCCTTCATGGATCTCTCGAATTAGGTAATTTGCGTCTTGGGGATCCACGCAACGCAACAAGGGTCCTAAGAAGGATCTCCGATACAGAATACCATCATTCATTTCGTAGTGCAGGGCTTTGTGCTGGATTTTCCTTGCCTCTGCTTTGTTCTCTGGGAGTATCCCTTCCTGCAGATAGCGGATTATAGGGGTCATCCAGGATGGTTGCCCCATTTCGATGACGTTCACTTGTCGCAGCAGGACTGATGGATTTTTGAGCACCTCAATTCTGACCTCCTTTGCAAGATGCTGAAAGAAGGTTGACGCGAGTTTGCTTAAAGCGTCTGCTTGTTTATTTTCATAGCGATTTATGTGTACCACCCTGTATTTCTTGAATTTCTGAAGCAGTTCTTTCGCTTGGTCTAGATACAGGGCCATGACGTCGCACTTTGCATCGTAGAATCCGTTGACTTGACTGGCGATCAAGAGTGAATCAACGTGCGCTTGTAAATTCTTGGCTCCCATTTTAATAGCGAGGCGCAAGCCTGCTAGAAATGCCTCGTACTCTGCTTCGTTGTTGGTGTTTTTAAAATCCAACCTGATAGCGTATGTAAATTCGTGTTTTTCAGGACTGACCAGGCGCAATCCGGCTCCTGAGCCATCCTCGTTTGAGGCGCCATCTGTGTATAGGAACCATAGCCCATCTGATGTATCTTTTATGGGAGCCTCAACGATTTCACAATCTTTGACCTTCTCAGCTGTGACTTCTCTGATGAAGTCTGCAAGGACTTGACCTTTGATGGCTGGGCGCGGCCTATACAAAATGTTGTGGCCCCCCAGCTCGTCTGCCCACTTCGCTAATCGCCTGGATGTCTCCGGTTTTTGCAATATCGTCCCAATGTGAAAGTTGGTCAGTACGGTGATAACGTGGCCTGTGAAGTATCAGCGCAGCCTCCTAGAGGCATGTAACAACACTAGTACCAGTTTCTCCATCGTGGAGTATCTTGTTTCTGGATCTGTGAGCATTCTACTGACATAGTAGATTGGAGTCTAGACCCCGTTTCTTTCCACAAGCAACACTGAACCCACTGCCTTGTCTGATGATGATAAGTACAAGATGAGCGACTCTTTTTCGAACGGCGCGGTTAATGTTGGGAGTTGGATCAAACACTCCTTCATTTGCTGAAAAGCGCTTTCTGCTTCAGGCGTCCATCTGAATTCCTGCTTCTTTACACAGCTGCGCAAAGTAGTTATGAAAGGGTACGACTTTGCGGCGTGGTTTGACAGGAAGCGGTTAAGCGCGGCCAGGCGGCCGGCTAGCCTTTGCATCTCTTTGATTGTTTTAGGGGATGGCATGCGCTCTATTGCTTGGACTTTTTCTGGATTCACCTTAAATACGCAATTGGTGACTATGAAGCCCAAGAATTTCCCTTCCTCCATACCAAACGAACACTTGGCTGGATTCAATTTCATGTTCACGCTTCTCAGTGAGTTAAAGGTTTTCTCGATGTCCTTCAACATTTGGTCCTCTTCGGGACTTTTTATTACCAGGTCATCGATGTAAACTTCAATGTGCTTCCCAATATCCCCAGCGAAGGTCTTGTCCATCAGGCGCTGGTACGTGGCACCAGCATTTTTTAGACCGAATGGTATCTTTGTATAACAGAAGATCCCGAGATCGGTTCTGAAAGCTGTCTTGTCTTCGTCTTCGAGCTTCATTTGAACCTGATGGTACCCGTTGTAACAATCTAAGAAGCACTTCCATCTGTATGGCGCGAGGGAGTCTATTTTTTTGTCGATCTCAGGCAAAGAGTAACAATCTTTAGGGCATGCCTTGTTGAGATCCGTATAATCAACGTACATTCGCCATCCTCCGCTCGCCTTTTCCACCATTACTGGGTTCGTGACCCAACTTTGATAACGTACTTCTCGCAATTTTCCAGCTTTGAGCAATTCACATACTTGCTCGTTCATTGCTTTTGTTTTGTCTGCCCCTAAGCTGCGCCGTCTTTGGACTTTCGGTTCAACAGAGGGGTAGGTGTTTAAGCAATGCTCGGTAATGTCGCACGGGACCCCGGTCATGTCTGCCGGGGTCCAGGCGAATATATCCATATTCCTGAACAGCAGTTGCTTCAGATGTGTTCTGATATCTGACGAAATGGCATGGCCTATTGTTACCGTTTGCTCTGGGTATTTGCGGTTTAACACCCACTTCTCTGGCTCAGTTGTTGAAACCTTCACCGCTTTTGTTGGGCGTAACTCTTCTGTTGACATTACTTCTTTTTTGGCGTAGATGATTGCCACTCCCGTCTTGGTTGGGAACCCTATCGCTGAGTGGGGAGTGGAGGTCACCATATTTAGTTCGCCTTGGGTTTCTCTCCCAATCAACACATCATGTCTCGATTTGACGGGCATTACCATGAAGTTTACGTTCGTTGTTCTTGAATGTTTCCCGTCAGAGAGCGTGACAGGGAAACTGATTTGACCTAGTGGGAAAACCATTTCGTTGCAAAATCCGGACAATGGATAATCAACTGGCTCGAGTCTCGCTTTGTCATCTTCATCAAACTGGTTAAAACACTGTTCATAGATGATGTCAGCTGTACTTCCTGGGTCGATGAAGACATACTCCGTTTCATAGTGGCCGATAATACCGGTAATGACGACGGGTCGAGTGGCGCGAGGGCCGCCGCGCACTACCGGGAAAATGACCTGTTGCTCCTGCCAGGAAGGCTCATTGGGGCGCTTGCCTTTTTCTTTTGCACTGTATCTTGGTCCATTGACCATATGGGTTTCTAGGTGCCGGACTTTCTTGTGACTTCCTTCATCCTGGCGTTGAAGCTGTCGAGTTTCTTTTCGCACGTTTTTCACCAAGTGACTTAGCTTTCCGCTTTTTAGAGCTTTCTAAATCTCTTGACGCAGACTATAGCAATCATCAGTCAGGTGTCCTGTGTCTTTATGAAAATCACAGTACAAGTTGGGGTCTTGCCCCTTCTTGTTTGTCATAGGCCTGGGAGCCTTGAAATCATGGTTCTCCGTCATCAACACCTCTTTTGGTGTTTTTATGAGCGGAGTCCAGTGCTTGTCTCGATTATCATCCTTGACTGCTTTCCGGTAACCGATTCTATCAATTGTGTCACGCGCGTCTTATCTGTAGCGTGGCCTTTCATTGTGACCCCTTGATCTTCCGGACTTCCAATCATTATCTTTGTATTTGTTGCGCTTGTTGTGATCGCGCGTGTTCCCTCTGGCAAATCGATCTTCAGAGTAATAACTCTTGTTTCCAGCGAGCGATTCTTCCGTTTGCGCGACTATCTTCGCGGCTTCCATGAGTTTATCCCATTCTTTGGGCATTCCGTCTTTGCCAGTGATAGTCCTGATCAGGCTATCACAGCGAATGGCTTTCTTAAAATGACAGCGCATGAGTTGCTCGCTTACGCCACCGATCTCCAAACATTCTTTGTTATGAGTGATGAAATCCTCCATACCCTCGCCGTCTCTTCGCCAGATGTCTTCCACTTCAGCTGTTCGCGCTGTTATCGTCGTTGTTGGCTGAAGTAACTCAAGAACTGAGTCTTGAAATCTACCCATGACTTGATCTTTCCCGGAGGAAGGCTGTCGAACCAGGCGCGAGCAGCCCCGGTAAGAGCTTGAATAAACAAGTGACACCACATAGGCATGTTCCAACCTCCCATGTAACCTACGCTTGTGAAAGTTCTGACGTGATCATCAGGATCAGTCAATCCGTTGAACTTCCCAACTATCGGAGGTAACTTCTCTCTTGAAAGCGGCGCAAGCGCAATTTTTGGGATGAACTTTGAATGTTCCGCGGCTTCCGCTGGCCGGTAGGCCAGGCGGAAGTCTCTTTCCGCTTCTTCCGTGTACCCGACATGCTGTCGTGGTTTGAAGTACTCATGGTTCTTCTGCAAGCGATTGAAGACTGACGAGCCCTCGTCATCTTCCCAAGTTGGATCATTCGGGTCTGTCTCCTCCCATTCGTTGTTCATGTTGCGCGGCGTAAGCCGGCTATGAATTGGACCTCTTTGAAGGTTTGACGGATAGTCGTAATAACTTTCCGTTTCTCCCCTTGTGTCGCGCGTGTCATGTACGCTTAGTCTCCTGGTAGGGGGAGGCCTATTGATTCTGCCTTGGAGATTTGACGGTGGGGGTATCTGGCGTGCCCCCTGACTTTGTGCTCGAGGAGTGACCAAGGACGGTTCTGCCGTTAGGACTGCCTCTTGCGCGATCAAAGATTGATACGCTGCGTTAATTGTGGCAATATTCTTGGCGTACCATGAGGCTGGAGTCTCGCCCTCTGGTAGCCCTAGTAGTGCCAAAATGTTCTGAGGCGGGGTTGGGTCTGAAGGTCCCTCGCCGTTGTTTCCTGGGGTGACCGTCTGAGTGATGCGGGTGATGCTCCCGCGCGGGCCCCGAGTGTTGGTTACTTCGATTTCACCGATTTCTTCGATGTGTTGGGCTTGGATGTTTGGATTTCCCTCACCCAACACCGCATTGGAGTTTTCTCTGAAACCAAACTCGGGAATGATTCCTTGACCAGCCATGATCGAAGGAAGAAAAAGTGTCGAAAACTCAGAAAAAAGAAGATGAAAATGGTTGTAGAAAAACCGGTGGGCGCCAATGAAGAAACACTGGACTAATTATGAGGATAATCAGTTTGGTTTATGTTTCTATCATGATGGTTAATCTTCTAATGACTTATCTGAGCTTCTTCTTGAACCTTTAATCCTGCAAAACAGAACACCGTTACTCGTTAAGAGGGGAATATGGGGGTTTCCCTCTTAACCGGGCTCCGGCGTGAGAATAAACGACTGCTTTGGGAGGATAATTAAGTATTAAGAGTAAGAGTAGAGGGAATGGAATGTTTAACCTGTGGAGTGAGGTGCCAATTTATAGCCGGAGAGGTGCAAGAGGATATGGGCTGATGGGCCTTGGGCCGGTAATTGACAACATAGTGGATATGCTCTTTGTCTCACGGGTGTCGACCGTTAGTGGCTTCTAGAAGTTCTCCTGCGCTGGCGCGCCCTGATTGGAGCCACGTGTCATTGTTGTCGGCCTCGTTGTCCTTCTTCCATCAGGAGACAAGTGCAGATCGTGGGACAGATGTCTCCATCCTCTGATTGGTGCCACGTAGGCGTCCTTAAGTACTTCTCGTTTTCTGTACGTCAGACGATCATGGCGCACGATTGAACAGAGCCTGCTGGATGTTCATTGGCTCCTTTTCTCTGCCACTTGTACCTTTTGTACCTTCCTACCCTGGTCTCGCGCTGCAACCTTTCTGTGAGTTGTGCGGGTTTATAGGTAATGAAGGTTCTTATCGGATTGCTAAGTATCGTAATTGTAGTTCTCTTCTGATTGGCCCTCGTGCCTCTTCGTGGGATGTGGCGGTAATCACGCGAGGTTGTCTTAGCAAGAGAAAATGCTGAATAAGGAGTATGGCCCTTGCGCAGCCTTGATGAAGGTTTGCGCGGCTTTTTGGGGCAATACCCCTTCAATATCACATAAGTATGGTCCACGTAAGCATCAAGTATCACAACATAGTATTCATGTATAAGGATTGTTTTGTGCATTGCATAAAGAATAAGTTTAAGTGTGTTTTAAATATGGTAACATGTTACACCCCAAAAAGTGGTAAACATAAAAAGGGGTTACGAGTATACTCACGGTTTTGCAAGTCTTCCGATTATCCAAGTATTGACGAGTTAATGCGATTCAGGGTATGAACGGGTTTGGATTTAAGATTAAGGGATGTGTAGGTTTGGAATTTTAACAACATGAAAATAACATATGAAAATAATCACCTAGTACATATGATACTTGTTGTTGACACTATGAAACTCTAAGGAGTTGATATGTTTTCATGGAACAAGGTTCCATTAGAATCGTGACAAGTTATCATACCATAGGATGATATAATCTAGTACTATGACATATGAACACTAGTTCATCATCTTAGATTCGATTATTTGGATTATGTGTTTATATATTACATATATTATATACATATTATTATGTCTAATATTTCAAGCATGAGGTAGAAGATTAAGATCTTCATTTAGGTACCTCTAAGTATCATGGAAATCATGTAGGAGGTAGGAAGATCAAGCTTCCATTTAGGTACCTCTTATGGTTCACCACTACACTTGATGTAAAAACATACAAGGAGGGTCATGAAGTAATATTAAAACAAGAATAATAAACAACTACACTATGAGAAATCATCAAGTAATGAGGGTTTCTATGTTGGACAACCCAAGTTAGTCCATAATCACACCTACATTAAGTCTTGGACTTAAACATTACTTGTGGGTTAAAAACCCTAAACAAAACAGAATGCATATGAGGTTTAACCTCTGATTTTGAATGTCTCAACCTTGTTTTTAAGCCTAACTAACCATAGAAGTGGTTATAAGCATAAGAACATAGGTTTGAGATGAGTTTTACTCAAGTTTGAACAAGTTAAGTAAAGTTTGATTGAAAACAGAAATGAACAGTGAACTTTGGAGCGTTTTTGTCGGAGTTCCAGGGACTTATTTACTGTGAAAAACCCATGGAATCGAAGATAAGGTTAATCCAAGCACATAGGAAAAAGAATGGACTAAATCGGACAAGTATTGAGTGAGTTATGCTCACTTTAGTGAAGAGGTATAATTCTGTCCGAATTTCTACAATCAGCTGTGTTTTTGGATGATTTGGGAGTGATTAGAGTGTTGCAAAAGTGGAAAAGTGGCTGGGATTAGAGTAGTATTTATAGGGGATGGATTAGGGTTAAAGTTGGTTGGCTTTAAATGCAATTAGTTGAGAATTAAATAAATAAATAAAAAAAGACAATTGTTGCTGTCTTTGTCATTAGCGACCGGAGTGGGCTGTTTGCAGCCAATAACCACTTTCTTTTGTGTGACTTATTAGATTATATTATAGTACCTATTATATCATGTTAATATATGACTAACCATTGAAATCTCATTAGTTTGGGAGGTTTATTAAACAAAAAAAAAACTACATAAAGGCAGCCCATAGCTGTCCGTTCGCATGGGCTTTGACAGCCATGTTCTCCCTTTTTTTTATGTTTAAGTGACAATTAATTGATTTAGCCATTTAGGTATCATACATATAATGAACACATAACCTATTCTTTAAATGTAATATGGTAGGTGGTTGAATAACAAAAGGGACAACTTCAACAGCCATGAGGGCTGTGATCGAATGACTATAATTAGCCCCTTAATATTGTTTTTTTTAATTTTTTTTAGACATGCAACGTTCACATGTAACATATACTATTTTATTATTATTATTATTATTATTATATTATTATTATTATTATTATTAGAAATAGTATTATTAGAATTATTATTATATTACTAGGATTATTATTATTATTGTTTTATTATCAGAATTTAACCATGTATTTAATAGTTAACAAGCACGCAGAAGTTATGAGTAACAGTATGTCGGGTATCGGTCACGCGTATGTATTCAAGATTGGTAACGTATAACCCGAGTATTGTAACACGTATAAGCATGTATAAAAATAGTATTCCATATAAAAGATTCATTTCATTACGATCAAAGTCTCGGATTTACAATGGCTTGAAACGAGAAGACGATTACAAGAATACAAGATTTCCAAAATTAGAATTTCAAGCAAAGGTTTCTAAATGTGGAAAGTATGAAAGCGCATGGCGTTACAGTCTCCCCTCCTTTAGGAAATTTCGTCCCGAAATTTATTCAAGAGGAAGAGTTGAAAGAGTTTTGGAGAAAAGGTGATTATATGAAATTTGAAACTCGAAAATTTTGAAACGTACAAAGTATGAAGTTTTGAAAATGTCAAGATAAGTTTGCAAAAGGATTTGTTTGGCTATAATGGTTTTAAGGCATAAGCATTGGATAGACGAAAGTAGCGTGTTAAAGATGAAGTCTCGTCGTGGATAATCGGATATAATGCATTTGCGAGTTGTCTAAAGTTTGAATTAGGTCTAAAAGGTCTGCGAAACACTGAATTTCTCATGGCACGTCTTACGAAAGTTTGGTAACATGATGAAAACACTAATATATAGGAAGTACCAATGGCGTATCCACCATGTTTTGATCATGTTATGTCCGTTTCGTATTAGGTGTCATGTTACGTTCCATGTCTTATCATACATAGTAGTACACTTTATGGTTTTCATACGCCCATCACTATAATCCCATGTGCACCCGCGGTTATTTTGATCGTCGCATGATCCACATAGCTTGTACTAGTTGTGCATGAATCAGGGTATACATAATTTAAAAATAAGAACGTGTACGTATAAGAATATATTATATAAGCAAATCCATGCTTAAGTATGTATGGGACCCACGCAAGCGAATCCCCTGGATTACGCTCGCGTACGGGTGCGAATGCATGAATTATGAGTATGAACGAAAGTATGAGCATAACTATAAGTTTACGTATGAATATGCACGTAAGTATGAGTATAAACATAAATTGTATGAGTAATGTGAGTATACGTATAAGCATTAAACGTATGAGTATAAGTAAAAGCATAAATCGTATGAGTATGAATACGATTATAAGTATGAGCATAAAATGCATTGTTATAAATATGAGTGTGAGTATGAATACTAATGATTGCGTATATCGTATTAATTGAAAACATGACAAACTTAAGCATGTAAAAGTACTCAAAAGGTTGAGTATGTAAATACGAATGATATAACTGAAATGGTCGCGATGCAACGACTAAAACGTGTATGATGATATGCATGTATAGTTGTTTAAATGAAACGTTGAGTTTATCAAATCAAAATTAGGTTGAGCTTGGTTTGAAAGGTAGAATATAGTTTGCATATGTAAGGGAACATAACGTACTCATTGGTTATGCATAATGTATTTGGTAATGAATGGAATGCTACTTTTGTTTAAAAGAGTTTATGTAATTCGAGGATGGTCGGTTCCCACGAAGTCTTCTTGCCCACGTGTTTTGTAAATTGGTGTAGGAAAAAAGTTTTCGATAAAAAAAGTAAGTTCGTTTCATCAAACAAGAAATTATGAATTTAGGAGGTTCTTGTGAAAACGAGGATCCTTAGAAAGGAATTTAGCAAAAGGACTTAGTGATTGTTAAAAGTTTTAACAAATGATTTGTTGATGTTGAAAAGAGTATTTGGTAAAACGATCATATAACATCTATGAGATCTTATAAGTAATTGAGAAAGGTTAGTTTGATTTCGATTAAGAGTGGAAGTCTCTAGTATGATGATATAATGTGAACGTGTTTTAGTTAATAAATCGGATGTGAAGTTCATGGGCAAGAGATTCATTAGACCGATTATATTGATAGGAAGCATTTCGTAAGGTTTGGAAATTCGTGTACTAAACGTTTAAGACATGATTAAGTATCTCGTGTATATGATCTATGTGAAATGTATAATGGAATAAAGAATAAGTTTGATAAAATAATAAATTTTGAAAATCGCATAAGTAGGGATTTGGTTAATGATAAACAATTTAGGTATAAAATATGATCGAGTTTGCATAATAAGATATTTTGAATGGACGTTTTGGTAACGATCACCTAGGTAAGGGAATCATCCCTAACTCGTTGGTGAGGTCGTTTTAAGAAAAGGGGAGTGGAGTTAATCGTCAAGGTAAGGAAGTCACTCCTATCTCGATGATATGTCTCCACTTGTCGTTACAAGGAATATGAATTTAAATTACATGAAGTCAAGCATATGTATAAATGTATGGAAAAAAATCCAATATGTTGTGTGTGTGAAAAGAGAAAAATTGGAAGTAGATTTAAATTCAAAAGGAATGGCATCGTATAAGATAAATAGTAGAACACATGTTTGCTTAAAATTTAGGATGGTTCCAAAACGGAACTTTGACTAACCAAAGTGGTCGAAAAATCTTTCGAATTTGAGGAGCATGCTTTGGCCTAATAGGTGAAATACTCTCACCGACAAGTCGGTTAACGGTATTTACCCTTCCGGTTACTACATGTCCCAAATCAATTGAAATTTCGAGACTTGGCGGGATTTATGAAAATCAAGGAGTGGAACTAGTCGACAAGGTGCGGGTCTCACCCCTAACTTGGCGATTTAGTATCCTAAGTGTGGTTGGTACTCATCGGGTCAAAATTTGATTTCAACACTTTGACAAGAGTCCACTAGAATTCAAAATTTGAATTCCTCCATCAAGGTGAGGATTTTACTCCTAACTTGGTGGTGAATTTCGTGTAAGAAAAGAAAAGTAGAAGGCTTGAGAGTCATTCACCAAATTGTGGGTTTCACGCCTATTTTGGTGAAGTCGTCTCGTTTGTGTATTATGAGTGTTTTCGGATTTAGAAATATCGAGTAAAATGCATGAGGGAAGTGTATGTCAAAGGAATACGCAAACAAGTATAAACACGTAAGAGGGCATATCAAGAATGGTACATAAATAATGAAATGATAAATCAAGTATTAACACATAGAGAAATAGGTCAAGAATAGTACGTAAAGGATCGAAAAACGAAACAAGTATTAACACATAATAAGACAAGCATTAATGCATAAGAATAACATGTCGAATATTACCCACGAGTGATATACATGTTTAAAAGAGCATAAATAAGAAACAAATAAAGTATCATGTAGTAGTTCAAGAAAAACATACGAATAAGGCTCTAAAACTATAGACTAGGTAAAAGCATTCCTACTTTTCCTAATTCCCTATAGTTATGGCTCTGATACCAATCTGTCACACCCCAACCAATGGCAGAAACATCGGGATGATACGAAGTGTGAAGATTGCTAGAGACATCATAACGCTATTTGTGACGATATTTAATAAACCAATTTCATTTCATAATTCGTCTGTCAACATTACAAAGAAATCAAATAACGTCAAGTTCAAAGGAAATACAATACAACATAATCAAAATTGATACAACGATTAAACCTAAACGTCTATATGTGTATCTAGGCATCAACGCTACTTCATTTCATAGCATCATCATCCTCAACCTGTAACATGTTTAAAATAAAGTTAAATGCAAAAGCAAAGGCGAGTATACAAGTTTAAGCATAAGTATAAGTATAAGTATAAAAGTTTAAAACGAATCCACATGGCAACTTAGTTTATACGAGATCAACCTAACGTGGCATGCAATATTTCTAGCCAACCTCTGTTTACGCAAGAAAGTTTAATTAATTCAACATGACCCAAGTTTAAGGGGGGCGGTGTGTTACTCCTATAGCGCTATACATGTCAAATGGCGGCTCGTGAAAGCTAATGACTAAAACATATCACATAAGTATGGTCCACGTAAGCATCAAGTATCACAACATAGTATTCATGTATAAGGATTGTATTGTGCATTGCATAAAGAATAAGTTTAAGTGTGTTTTAAATATGGTAACATGTTACACCCCAAAAAGTGGTAAACATAAAAAGGGGTTGTGAGTATACTCACGGTTTTGCAAGTCTTCCGGTTATCCAAGTATTGACGAGTTAATGCGATTCAGGGTATGAACGGGTTTGGATTTAAGATTAAGGGATGTGTAGGTTTGGAATTTTAACAACATGAAAATAACATATGAAAATGATCACCTAGTACATATGATACTTGTTCTTGACACTATGAAACTCCAAGGAGTTGATATGTTTTCATGGAACAAGGTTCCATTAGAATCGCGACAAGTTATCATACCATAGGATGATATAATCTAGTACTATGACATATGAACACTAGTTCATCATCTTAGATTCGATTATTTGGATTATGTGTTTATATATTACATATATTATATACATATTATTATGTCCAATATTTCAAGCATGAGGTAGAAGATTAAGATCTTCATTTAGGTACCTCTAAGTATCATGGAAATCATGTAGGAGGTAGGAAGATCAAGCTTCCATTTAGGTACCTCTTATGGTTCACCACTACACTTGATGTAAAAACATACAAGGAGGGTCATGAACTAATATTAATACAAGAATAATAAACAACTACACTATGAGAAATCATCAAGTAATGAGGGGTTCTATGTTGGACAACCCAAGTTAGTCCATAATCACACCTACATTAAGTCTTGGACTTAAACATTACTTGTGGGTTAAAAACCCTAAACAAAACAGAATGCATATGAGGTTTAACCTCTGATTTTGAATGTCTCAACCTTGTTTTTAAGCCTAACTAACCATAGAAGTGGTTATAAGCATAAGAACATAGGTTTGAGATAAGTTTGACTCAAGTTTGAACAAGTTAAGTAAAGGTTGATTGAAAACAGAAATGAACAATGAACTTTGGAGCCTTTTTGCCGGAGTTCCAGGGACTTATTTACTGTGAAAAACCCATGGAATCAAAGATAAGGTCAATCCAAGCACATAAGAAAAAGAATGGACTAAATCGGACAAGTATTGAGTGAGTTATGCTCACTTTAGTGAAGAGGTATAACTCTGTCCGAATTTCTACAACCAGCTGTGTTTTTGGATGATTTGGGAGTGATTAGAGTGTTGCAAAAGTGGAAAAGTGGCTGGGATTAGAGTGGTATTTATAGAGGATGGATTAGGGTTAAAGTTGGTTGGCTTTAAATTCAATTAGTTGAGAGTTAAATAAATAAAAAAAGACAATTGTTGCTGTCTTTGACATTAGCGACCGGAGTGGGCTGTTTGCAGCCAATAACCACTCTCTTTTGTGTGACTTATTAGATTATATTATAGTACATATTATATCATGTTAATATATGACTAACCATTGAAATCTCATGAGTTTGGGAGGTTTATTAAACAAAAAAAAAAAAAAAAAAACTACATAAAGGCAGCCCATAGCTGTCCGTTCGCATGGGCTTTGACAGTCATGTTCACCCTTTTTTTATGTTTAAGTGACAATTAATTGATTTAGCCATTTAGGTATCATACATACAATAATGAACACATAACCTATTTTTTAAATGTAATATGGTAGGTGTTTGAATAACAAAAGGGACAACTTCAACACCCATGAGGGCTGTGATCGAATGACTATAATCAGCCCCTTAATATTGTTTTTTTTTTTATTTTCTTTAGACATGCAATATTCACATGTAACATATACTATTTTATTATTATTATTATTATTATTATTATTATTATTATTATTATTATTAGAATTAGTATTATTAGAATTATTATTATATTACTAGCATTATTATTATTATTATCATTATTATTGTTTTATTATCAGAATTTAACCATGTATTTAATAGTTAACAAGCACGCAGAAGTTATGAGTACCAGTATGTCGGGTATCGGTCACGCGTATGTATTCGAGATTGGTAACGTATAACCCGAGTATTTTAACACGTATAAGCTTGTATAAAATAGTATTCCATATAGAAGATTCATTTCATTACGATCAAAGTCTCGAATTTACAATGGCTTGAAACGAGAAGACGATTACAAGAATACAAGATTTCCAAAATTAGAATTTCAAGCAAAGGTTTCTAAATGTGGAAAGTATGAAAACGCATGGCGTTACACCATGATAGCCATTTTTTCACATGCGATATTCAATCTTCCACATGCGATTCTACATACCCCATGCCATTTTTCACATTACCCAATGCCATTTTTTCATATGCGATATTCAAATCTTACACATGCGATTTTGTCCATCTACACACCCCATGCCATTTTTCACACTACCCAATGCTAACCATTTTTTCACATGCGATATGTATTGAATTCGCACCAGATCTGCACCTGATCGAACGACTGGGATGATCGCGTACGTAATGTACGATATGCGCATTTGTATTTTACTATTTACCTATATATATATATATATATTATACAGAATAGAGTTATAAGAATAAGATAAGTTTGTATTAAAAATGGGTTGAGTTGGGGTTTAAATAGGTGAAAAAGTTAATTAAAAAATTGAAAATTATTTCTTTTATATCGTTGCACAACAGTAACATTTCGAAAGTCACACCATCGACCAACGTTTTAACCAAAACGCTCAACCCAAACATGGAAGATAAAGTTGATGGGGGCGGTGGTTCAGCCGTTTTAGGGTGTGTTCGGGCAAAAAAAGGCCCAATTCACAAGCCACTACGGATGGTTTAGGATTTAACAACCATCGACTTTTATCAATCTCAAAACCCCAACTAATTTGAGCACAACATGTGGAAACTTACTCGTCAATCAACACACGGTGACTATGAGATGTCACGTAACTTTTTTTAAACTTAAATAAGTTATATTTTTCATTATTATTTATAAAAAAACACTTTAAAATTAAGCATTTTTTAGAAAATATTTCTATAACGTATTATTATTATTATACTTTTTTTGAGTATCTGTATAAGTAGTGGTTTGAAATTAGAGTTTATGAATTCTAGAGCATTTACACTTTATATGTTGGTTGCTAGCCATGGTTAGTTGATTTGAAATTGAACTTTGTATGTACACTAGTTGATGCCCCGTCCGTGTTGCAGGGCGATGGCTGAATAATTCTCAACCAATTAAAAAAACAGCCATATAGTTTTGCTAGAAAAAACTAAAACGATGACAATACCGTAATTTTTAGCTCAGGG
The DNA here is from genome assembly GCF_002127325.2 of Helianthus annuus. Lineage (NCBI taxonomy): Eukaryota > Viridiplantae > Streptophyta > Magnoliopsida > Asterales > Asteraceae > Helianthus > Helianthus annuus. Next base: position 73,329,030 of record NC_035441.2, read on the forward strand.
CAAAATGATATTTTTTTTAACAGAGGGCAAAATCGTAAGTTTTAGCTAGGAGAAAACATATTTTTATTTTGAACTGGGGGCAAAAATGTAATTTTGCGCAGCGGCGAAAATCGAAATTTTGAACCGAGGGCAAAATCGTATTTTTTAGCTGAGGGCAAAAGCATAATTTTATTTTGACTTGGGGGCGAAAACGTAATTTTAAACTAAACCGTAATTTTAAAGTGAGTATAAAATAATAATCTGGTTGGTCCAATGGGTGAGTGCCAGACAGCTGCCTGGTACAATTGGCAAAACTGTAACTTTAAGCTGGCAAAACCGTAATTTTTAACCGAGGGCAAAATAGAAAATTTTATCAGGGAGCAAAAGCGTATTTTGATTTTTAACTGGGGCAAGTACGTAATTTTACACTGATAGCAAAATCGTAATTTTAAAACGGGATAAAAATATAAAATAATTGGGCCAATAGGGGAGTGCCAGGCAGGTGCCTGGCACTATTCTCCCCACCGCCCCTTTCCTCCAATCAATGGCGACAACTATTGCCGCCGACCTTTGTGTTTGTTGTAGTTAGAATAGAATAGAATGTGAAACGCGCCTCGGGCTATGCGACACAATATCATAAATCTGGTGAATGGAGGGAGAATATAACGTGCATAACGACACATCTTCACATACATATGGTGTTTTTTTTTAAAGTAAACTAGTTAAATTTCCGCCCGCGCGTTGCAGCGGAGACCCAATGACTGCAAAACGCGTGTCAGTAACGGAAATCAGATACCGAATATCAAAACATAAATAAAAATGTCGTGTAAAGGATAGTCAATCCGTAAAAAAACGATTTTAAATAACCTAATATATAATAATAATAATAATAATAATAATAATAATAATAATAATAATAATAATAATAATAATAATAATAATAATAGGACCCACACGTCCTACACGTTGGAAATTCGGTTGTTTTCAGTTCAGTTATTACGGTGCTAACACGTTAAAATATGGATGAGCTCGGTACCGGTAACGACACCGAAAGTACCAATCCGGAAAATCATCGAAATTAGGTACCGGCACCGAAAATGCTCGGTACAATACAATACGGTATGGTATTTGAAGGTAAAAATCAATAAATATAGGTATGGTGCTAGATCGGTGTCGAACCGAAAGTAACGATTCTGAAAACGCCAAAAGATGGGTACCAAATTGGTACCGAAAATGATTTGGTATAGTAAATTTGGTACTGATATGATACCGGTTTGATTACAGGATTTTATACGATTTTGCTCATCAATAATCTAAATATCCAAGTTTATTTTACATGCTACAATTAATTAATTACGTAAAAAGACAAAAGGTAAAGCAAAATAAGTTGTTGTGTATATAAAACCCCATTCAAACGAAACACAGTTTACTTACTGTGTGTATGAAAAGTAATCTAAACTGTGTAATTACTTGCATTGCTACGTTGCTACAAGATTTGATGAGCTCGTTACCAACCGGTACCGAAAATACCGTTACCGAAATCCCCAAAAGTGGGTACCGGTACTTAATATACCTGGTACAGTACGGCTTGATACGGTCGGTACTTGTATGGCACCGATATTTGAGGGTAAAATCCGATGAATACCAGTGCCGAACGGATACCGAAAATACACTCAGTTTGATAAATTTGATACCGGTATCGGTACCCGATACTATTCATTCATTTCTATTTTTATTACTGTTAATTTATTTCTCTTTTTAATATTTATTATTTATTACTGTTCATTTCGTTGGTTTTTTAATATAAGGATAATGTTAGATTACAAAGTGAACGCTGTTTATATACACATAACTAGCCTAAGATCCCGCGAGTTTCGCGGGTGGCTTAACACAAACATATAATATCTACCGGCATTGAAGCCCATGTAGATCATCATTTTTTTTTCTAGGCCTTTCCAAACTTAGGCTTCACGTCTAAGGGTCACCAGATAGATACCTTTTGAACCAAATATTAAAGCACCAAACAAAACTTTAGAGTGACTGCAAAATCTTTAGCCATGGCTGAATGTAGCATCTAATTGCTTCACACAGACACAGGTTTGCCTTCGAGGCATTCCAATCTCGTCTAGTGATAATACCCGCGAATTTCGCGGTGTTGAAAAATGATATGTTTTTTATTTTTAGAAAAAAAAATACGTTACAGATCATAAAAGAAACTGTACGCATGAACTTATTATGGAAACCTATTACATAAACTTATAATAGGAAATCGGTTATGGATGTTTTGAATGTATTATGGAAATCTGTTACATAAAGATATTGTACTCACTATTTGTTACATAAACTTATAATAGAAATAGTTTGTTACTTTGTTACACTATTTTTAGTGGATTGTAATAGTATGTAAAAGTGGACCATTGAGTTGAACATTCATAATTGTTACTTTGTTACATATCATAATAATAAAATAATATTTGATAGCATGTGTTCCAAGTATGCTTAGATCTCTAAAAGTCAGGAAATGAATAAAACATAGGGATAAGAGTGTCTATGTATGAAAACGAAAAACACTACAATCCACGAATCAAAAACACTACAACCCACTGTTCAATGTGGGATGTGCCATCATCTTCCTATTGGTTTTGTCCAATTAAACGAACAATTTATGCAAAATGGAATAGACAATAAACTAACCATATTTGACACATTGCTTGCCCAATAGTTAACGAATTAAAAAATAGAAATAAAAATAAATAATAGAAGCATACTTGTACATCTTTCTCTCAGGTCTATGGTTTAATACACCTTCAGTCAATAACTAACTCTGCACCAGTTGACCCGCATCATTAATCAATTCGGGCCTCAACCCATCACCTATAGTAAACCAAACACCATTTTGCATCAGTTGACCCGCTTCGAGAAACAATCAATAACTTAAACTCGCTTCGCGGTTACTCCCCGGCTGACAACTGTTACAACTCCCACTGCCTCCATTCCTTCACGCAAAAAAAAAAAAAAAAAATTGTACTTAATACTCCTGGATATTAACTTGAGATCCATATATTTCAGCCACCACAAACCCTTCAAAAAAAATATAGAACTTGGTACTCACAATTTCAGCCCAATTATATACAAATTGGTCGATTAGGATTATCAATATTTTTAACAAATGAAATGAGTTAAGCTAAAAGATTTAAAGAAAAAAGGAAACATGTCCTATGGGTTACAACTTGAAAATGATCGAAAAAGTATTCAAATGGATAAATTTCTTTAAAATGGTTTACTAAGAAAAGTTAAGATTATAATTGTAATAATATAGTGGTGTACATTTATGGTCATGTTTAATATTTTCTATCTATAGAGTTAAAAAATAGAGAAAGGGTGTGAAATGGCCCAATGTAACCCATCTCGACTCTCAACAAAAAACCTCGTTTTGATCCGGACCCAATTTGGCAAGTTTCCCAACCTGCCCATTTTGCCAACCTTGATAACAAAGCTAAAGGTGTAGTGCAAAACCAATCTATTTTGAGTAGAACTTAACTTTGCAAGTTATCCAAAATTCACCCTCAGTGATAGTTGCACATATGCGTATATCTCTTGAATTTGACATCATTAATCATTATATAACATATAATATAACATCAAAGCTGGCGTGAATGGAACCGCAACTGCCTTGTAGACACCTTTACGGTAATAAAGGCTAATAACCGGATAGGACCCCACATCTAAAAAACTAGAAAACACAAATACCTGAGTCGAACCTACAGGTTCAATACAAAGCTAAATGGGGTCTTGACCAATCGGAAACTGAAAACCAAGCCTTTGCTCCATGTACGTGATTTAATGGCGTATGCTTTGTTTTGGACTACACTTCTAGGCTGTAGCATATATCAATACAAATATATCAAACTGAAGTTTTAAATCATAGGGAACTTCACATTTGATAATTCACCTTTCGGTTTTGATTAAACTAGATGATGCTTGAAAGTGTAGGTGTGGGGGTGATGTAAAATGAGGAAGGTTTAATGAGGATACACTATGCCTCAATAGATGCGGCCCAATCAGACATTTGCGTACTGTTCATTAGGTTTGTTTTTTAAGTATAGGATAATATATAAGTGATGCTCTTTTGTGAACCGAAAATGAAAAGAGGGTATGTTTCGTTATCTTTTATCGGAACCCACAAACCCGTTTTGCTAAACGGTACGGGTCAAACTGGTCGGTTTGGTGGGTTGACTCGTTTAACCCATTTATAATATACTATATTTTTTTTACTATATGTTTTACGTCATAAACTAAATTGGGTGTATATTTTATGACATAATTATAACTTAAAAAGAGAAATTAGCGTAATATTTTATAGTTTAAATTCATGTTTTTATAAGTAAATTTTAATTTTAGTATAATAATTTGCAAAAAAAAAAAAAAAAACTAAATAATAAACAAAATTCGAGTTCAACGGGTCAACAACTCGCGTATATTCGGGTCGTGTTCGGGTTCATATGTAAGACACGATTTTCGGGTTGGGTCGTGTTTGGGTTCGTCTAAATTATCGGGTTTGGGACAGTTTGAACCCACCAACCTGGAACACGACCAGTTGAACACCCCTAATTTTACCTCCTCAACTATGAATTTTCTTCACACGGATGAAAATGATGTTTATAACGTGCCGCCACATGACCACTTTTCACCTGTCCAAATGTAGTAAATTTTAGTAAAAAAATACATTAGCAAGAATGAAATATGGCTGCAAACGCAACAAATTCATCTAAAAATATGCAGAGTAAAATATTGAATTACATAAAATATCCGAAGACAAAAGGACATAGTCTTATGTACTTGCCCATATATACAATGATTATGTTATGTCTTTTAAATCATAAGAGTAGCACTTGATGTTCTCTATTTTATTGCGGAATAATCTACCAAATTCTCTATAAATCACAATTCTCAACCTACAGTTGAGCTTCACCTGAAAGAATTGCTTGGTATCTAGACATACAGTTACCAACTAAAACAATATCCAATATGAAAAAGGTACTACATGGTACCAAGATTGGATAATCGACCACATCCATAGGGTTACGATGCTTTAAGACTTCTATTGGTACCACTCAAGCGCCGAAGTACTCACAAAACCAATCATCAGATTCACCGTATCTAAACTAAACGAAATAAGCATTAGAACTGGCAAAACAAATGCAATTTATTTTTACCCAAACCTTATAGCAAACAAAGCAATACCCATTAAAGCTGGATTTTTACCTTCAAATTAAAATTTAATTAAACCCTAAATGTGATTGAAGATCAAAACATACCTGCTAAAAGGTTGAGGGTTGTAGTGAGGATTGAAGTAACATGGATTCGAGCAGGGATGATGGTTCGTCAGTGGGTAGTTTGGTGTTTCATAAAAAACCTAAAATTACAATATATATATATATATATATATATATATATCAAAATTAAACATGCATTCATAATAACTTATAACAACAACAACAAACAACAATGAAAATTAACCCTAAACACCAAAACAGACATCGATAGCCCTTAACATAATTCAGCTATACAAAAATTTAAACTTGAAAAAAAAAATGAAACGAAGAAACTCATACGAAAATAACAATAACACAAAATTATCACACATACCAACCTCAAATCAGCCGTAGAACAACCACAAACTTCTACGATTGTAGGTATAAACAAAAACCTAGTCACTCGTTAGTATTACACTCACAAAAGTTCACACCATTCAATCCATAAAAGAATACAAACTTACTTTCGTAATATCCTTAGTGATTACACACTTCAATTTCCGCCATAATTTCAGCCATCCAACTGGTACTAAGGAAACTCATACTAAGGAAACTCTAAGGTATGAATCAAAAGCAGGACATCTGAAACTGGAGAATTTCAACACAACATTTCCACTAAATTAATCATAGTTAACCAAATTACCAGTTGTCCATAAACAAAACTTGAAACATACAGAGTCAAATTTAGAAAATATCATGAACAAATATCAAGCCTCAACAAAAAAAACAATCAATTCTAGGGTTTAAAGAAAACAATGGAAGAGAAAAGGAAACCCCAATTAGAATGAACCAGTAATATCCTTGAAGAACTGGTGTGAATTCCTTTAGGGTTTACATAAGATGATGAAGGAGGAAGAAAAGAAACTCCGATTCTTAACCACAATAGCCAACTTAACATGTAATAATCAAGACTTTGAAAAACCCTAACCTAAAACATGATATCCGGGTGATCCCCCACCTGCGAAGAGATTGATGCTGAAAAAATTAGAGGAAAATTGATATTTAAATCGAAAGTTAGAGACCTGTAGATACCTTAAATCAATATGAGATACAGCAATCAAGAAGGGCCATGCTTAGAATCAAACATTCAGAAGCATATACTAACCTTCATCTTCTTCTCTACTGATGGGAATTGAAAACCCCTAACCCGTCAAAAACATATCAGATGAAAATCGATCTGCTGGATTAGGAGAGTCTCCGTTAGGGTTGTTCAAAGAGAAGATGTAAACATGAAGAATGAAAAGGAAATTAAACGATGGGGAAAGAGGTGTGCGGCCATGGTTGAACTGAGGGTTTTGGAAAGGGAAAAGGAAAACTTCAATTTTCAGCGTTACAACCAAAGTGAAAAGCAGGATTTACATAGAAGATGTATATTGCCGCTCAAATCAATATTGAGAGGAGTATTAACTTGCCAGGTGGCAATTAGTGGATTAAAATTATGCCAAGTGGCACCAAAATGTATTGTTTTAATATACATAATAGATTTTATGAAATGATTAAATTTGTGATTGCGGTCCGCTCCATAAACCATCACACAAACAAACCTCCTTGTTTGAGGATGTGGTGCGGTGCGGTGGGAGGAGGTTTGCTCAATCCAGGGTTGGCTCTGAGCATGGGCAGGGTGGGCGTTGGCTCAAGACAAAAAACGTAAAAGGGTGTAACATACGAAACTTTCAAAACCCTAATGAAATAAATGTCATAAGTAGTGCGACATATTATTATGTCGGATATTCAACGCCAAGAACGTTGGTCAACCTTTAAACCACAATTAATTAAGAAATAATAATAATAATAATAATAATAATAATAATAATAATAATAATAATAAGTATCTTATAGCAAAGGAAATTAAAGTATTTTAAGAATTAAAGGCTTTGGTAAAACACACTTGTGTTGTGATTTGGCTGAACCGACAAAAAAGAAAAAAAAAGAAATGAGTAAGTTATGGAGTAAATTGTACAGCAAACTTTTTCAACATCATTTCCATATCTCCGACCACATTCACCTGTTTTCCTTTCCTAACATTCCAGCTACGAAAATTATGGGATTTTGTATCCCTCTCAACCAATCAACCGATCTCTTTTAAGCCAATTCATTCCCCATTAAAACCCTTCCAAAACGCTAGCCTTTACTCTCGAATCAATCTTTCTGCACACCTTCTATACTACCGACAAATCGCCTCCGCCGACCACTAGTTTAACCTATCTCACCGGTCCATTTCACCTACGGTTCGTCTAGTCAGAGTCGCAACAAAACCGCCGAGCACCACCACCACGTTGATCAGTCGTCGGTAAGCTCCCTTATTCATTCGATAATCTCTCATGTAGTAGCTACAAAATTTAACCCGTGGTCTTCTGATTTACCAGTGGTAGATTCTGTTATCACGTTATACCGACGACAACCCGAAAACTCCGATTCATCACCCCGTAACCACTGACTCGTCGTCTACGGTCTCTGGTGTATCCGCATTGCATCGCACCAGTCGCTTGTCCTTCACGACATAAGGTATCGACAGTATCTCCTTGTGCTCTGAACATAACACAACACACAATTGGTTGTATAAGAAAAGAAAGCTATCTCCATCTGTTTGTTTTGATTTTGGCATGCTAGTTCCATTCTCATAATTTTGTAACTAGCCATGAAATTGAGAACCAAACTGAGAATATGAATTGAACATTCTTTTTAAAACGTTTTCCAATCACCCGAAATGATGCGGATAGACCCGATCTCTTTAATTATCTCTTTATTTGAATTTAATATTTTATCTTATTTTGTTTCCTTTTCGAATTATGATTCATCTTATAAATAGGGTGTTTAGGGTTATTGTTTAGACAGTTTTTGATTGAGTTTTAATTAAAAAGAACTGTGTTCTTGGAACCTTTGGTTCATTTTATCGGTCTTTGATTACTAATTCTTCTAGAGCCATTTGAATGTTTCCGTTACTGCATCACTATCCCTTAGCTCTTTAATGGGAAATCCACTGTGATGTTTTTATCTTTTGTTACTAAATGACAATAATAATATATATTTCTTTATAAATAAAAATAAAATAAGTGTAGGATCGGTTTCGACCTGAATGAGTCGTTCGGAAGAGCTCTCGTACGTTTCAGAAGCGGAAACTAAGAAACGCACTTGAAAACAACTAGAAAATCACTTTAATCCTCTTTTATATTCAATTGACAAAGTTTACAGCGAGAGGAAATACCGGCAGCACTTCGGTATCAACTGACCCTATCGTTACAAATTATGACAGTTTGAATCCTATTTATAGTACACAACCTATCGTTTGAAACACTTTCAAACGGTTACAAATTCAAACGGCAGGCCTCAAACGGTCACCTACTCAAACGGTGACTCCTTCAAACGACCAAGCATGAAATTATAACTCTTCAAACGGTCAACATGCATTCAAACGGTGGCTTCTAAACTGTCAACATTTCATTTGACATTTCAAACGGACACTTATCAAATGGTTGGGCCTTCATGCGATTGGGCCTTCAAATGGTAGCATCTCATTGGATAGAACAAACGGCCACCATACACTCACACATATTCAAACGGTTAGTCTTCTTCAAATGATATAGCTTTTCAAATGGAACCCTTCATATGATTGGACCAAACATCTTTTGTTTTAGGTGTGATGATGTCACTCATGTGATGTCATCATCAAAGATGATGACATAACCCTTGATCAAGTCCGCAACGAACCCGAGACTCGACATTAGACGAAGACGACAGATGACTGCACCAACAGACTCCCCGTCAGATGTTGACGAGTCTTAAGTGTCGAGTCTTCACCATCTTCAGTCTTGATCTGTCTCTGGGCTTCACTCTCAGTCTTTTCTTGCAGGTCTTCAGACTCCCCCTTGTAATATGCTGGCATTTCTTCAGATCATCAGCATCATCAACTTTAGGATCGTTATCTGGTTTTCTGTCTAACAGCTTCTCATCTTATCCTGCAAGAGCTCTACCCCAAAGTAAATTTCTCTCACATATATATCTCAAACATAAACACTCGCACTAATTCAGACTCTCCTTCAAAACAAACACAAATATTGATGAACCATTCGATAGGGTAGATTATGAAAACTTTTAATTCCAAACATACACTCCCCCTCAAATATTGCTCATCATGTTTAGCACTTGGAATTTTGAAAATTAGCTCTTCAATACCAGTTGTCGAAAATCTTTTTGAGTTTTTCAAAAGTTTATGCTAAAACACACTAAAAATCTTTTTGAATTTTCTGAAAGAAATATGAAATGCAGAAAAAAAATATTTACAAACAATATTTTTGTGAGTTCGTGTAAGAGGATCATATCAGTTTATGAGACATGTCACCAACACCGTTAAGCTTGATTCCATTTTCAGTTCAAAACAATTTACCTAGATTATCAGTATATCGGTCCACAGAAATTTTCACACAAAGTTCAACTGTTCCGAGATACTATATTAATGTTTTAAGAACTTAAACTTATCCGTGTGTCCCACTACTTGAATATACTCCCGTATCCAGATCCCAATATTCAGTCTTACAGGTGAGTATACCACAGATGATATCTGTAAGGGGTTAGGTGCGAAACCGTGAGAGCTCAGGTCAAAACTTCCGTTCAGCAGAGAGATGGCGGCTCGACTTTTGGTGGGTCCCCTTTAGAGGATCTTTTTTACAACAGCAATGACTATCAATTTTATTGTTTCATCAATTTGCTGAGGGCGGCGCTTTTTCAAGCATTTGCAGAAAGTATTATCCGGGGACTAGGTCAGTACTTCCATACAGCAGAAGTCCCGGGATAATACCCCAGATATCACTGAGCATAAAGACCTAGTATCTCAGAATAAGGGATCTTTCAAACAAGATTTCAGGGGTTACCTATATATCCAAGTTTGTGTTAACCCACAGAATAAGCAAGTTTAAAATTTATGTTTATATCTCGTCACAACTTACTAAATGTGTAAAAATCTACTGACACATCCGCAGTAAGATTGTTTATCACTTTTAAACTTTCCAATTCTTTAGCATGTTGTGACAGCTCACTGATGTACTATCATTTCCTCTTTTCACAACGAAACTCTTTTTGAATTTTATCATGTTTTTGGCTTTTTCAAATTTTCTAATGTTTTTGGATTTTCTGAAATTTCTACCCCCCCTAAAATGCAAACACATTAAAGAAAATTGAAAACAAACTGTACAGAAATATGACAACCGATATCAAATCGCATCAATTCGCCATTCTCTTGGCATAAACAATCAGAACTCCCCCTATCAACAAACTATTTTCTCATTTAGATTTCAAAACACTTAAGTTTGTTTTAATCAAAATGATTTTTCTGTAAAATAAGTTTGTTTTTACCACATGTAAGTTTACCACTTGTTTAAGTACGGGGATATGGTTCATCGTCTTGTCAGTTTTATCAAATGTAGTAAATCAAGTACAACTTAATGTCCCTGATTTACCGTTTAGCAATAAAGTAACCTGTACCACTTGTAAAAATAACCAAACAATATCACTTGTAGGTATGTCACTTCTACACAAACCATTTTACCAATCAGAATGCCGATTCCTGCTTCGCACTTACCAATCTAGAAGCTCCGGCGTAGTCCTTTAACCTGTAAATTTTTAACAAATTTAAGAATTTTTCATACAAACTCATAATACATGAATGATGCCGATTCCTGATCCACGATTACAAACTTGGGATCTCCGGCAAGTCAGGTTTTTCAATCGAAGAAAATGTCCACCCAAGCCTGACCAGCCTTGGGTGATTTCAATTCAGACTTGGTTGGGGTGTAAGTTGCTTTCTTTGTAGCATAAAAGTCTTTTGCCCCTTTCACCTTCCCATTGACCATCTTTCCAAAAATCTTCTTTACTTTCCCATTAAATGCTTTCTCAACATCAAAATTATCCTTTTCAGAATAACCCTGATTTAAGATTTTAGTCTTTCCATCTTTTCTTTTAAAATTCTCAGTCCTCAATGGTGGAAAGTTCTCATCATCCATTGAAGGAACTGAGTTTTCATCACTCTCATCAAACTGTGGCTCCTCTGATTTTATGGAATCAGATTCATCGCCAGATTTTACCTCAGATTTCTTAACAACCCATTTTTGGTTGTCAAGTTTCACACTTCGTCTGTAAAATCTCTTCGAACACTCACCAACTTCAAATGTTGAATTTTTGAAAACTTTAAATTTTTCAGTTGGTGGTTCGGTTTTATCAACAACAACTTCTTTCAGTTTTCCAGAAACTCCCTGTTGTGTTTGTCGCTTTCGGACAGTTCCATGCAATGTGACCAGCTTTATTACATCGGAAACAGGTTCTGGTTTCTTTCTTCACATAAGCTCCATTCTTTTTCTTTTCGGCAAGAAATTCTTGATTAGATTGTTTCCAGAATGGGCTTTTTGCTTCCTCTTCCGAGCTTGTTCCTGAAACAAATTTTGTATTTTTAGAAAATTTCATTTTTATAGTTTTCTTGTGACGTAAAACCAAGTCCTTTCTTTTTGTAGCTACGATTTTGGTTTGGTTTCTTTTGAAAACCAGAACCAGAATTGTAACCTTTTTTTCTTGTTTAACCTTTGTTGAACTCTTGAGGTGTAAAATTTAGGTTTACCATTAAGATGTAAATCTTTTATTTCAGAAATATTAATTTCTGTAAGTTTGAAAACCTTTTTATCAATTCATTTTTAACACCTCTTATTGGAAACTCTTTATCAAAATATAATTTGTCAGAACCATTCAAAGTATATGCAACTTCAAACGTTTCGTCATTCAAATTAGATTTTGACAATAAAAACTCTTTATTGTAAACCCGTCTTCCCGATGATTTAGAACTCTTTTCAGACGAACTCGAACTCCTGACCGACTGACACGAACTTTCGGACTCGGACTTTGACTCTGACTCCTCATCCTTATCCAACACCTGATCAACCACTCGTTTTATCAGTTCAGACTCATGATCTGTGTCGGATGCTGTGAACGTGACGTCAATATTGTCTGGTAAAACATCGGTTATCTCGGATTCTAACTTAATATTGACCGCCTGTTTTAGTACTTCCTTGTTAGGTTTTCTAGGCGAGTACCCTTCCCAAATAGGAGGCGGACACTTATTATAACAGACACCATGTTTTTTACCAGTATCCGTTTTCTTCTTTGGCTGTTCATTTTTAAATGCCTCAAAACCTTCAACTGTTGGATAAATTCTATCGATTATGTAGTCACAACCTTTGTAACTTTGCAGCAATCTTCTGATTCTTTCATTTTCAGCTGCTTCATTATCCAACTCTTTCTTCCGCTTTGCACATTCTTCTTTGTACATGTTGATTTCTTTCTGCTTTGTCATCATTGTAGCATTCAACATCTTCAAAGCTTTCTCTCGTTCAGAGTTAGTCTTTTCCAGACCATTCACATGCGTGTTCAATACATCATACGACTTTTTCAAGTTCTTTACATCAAATAACAATTGTTCTTTCAACTTTTCTAACTCACTAAACCTCTCGTCTTTCTCTATACATTGTTTACAAGACTCTAAACATGTAAGACAAGGTTTTGTGACTTCAACAATCTTCTCGACTTCAACTCTCTTTTCAACTTCCACAATCTTCTCAATCACTTTGATTTCCTTCATTTCTTTTTGCAGCTTTCCCCTCTTTCAGTTTCTTCAGTTTTTCTGCAAAATAAAATTCAAAGCTATCAGAAGATAAGTGAGTTTTTCCAATATTAATCTGTTCAATCTCTTCATCACTATCACTTGTTTCTGATGAACTGTTTTCAGAAGAAATAGATCCTTCATCTTCACTCTTTTCTTCATCAGATAACACTTCCATCCATTCCTTCAGCATTTCTGGCTTTCGAATAATATGTGCAATGAACGCTTTAACATTTGAATCAGCTGGAATGAACTTGTCCCAACTAAAACCTTCAGCCATTTTCTCATCATCTTGATCAATGATGCCATAATAAGCTTTCCTGTTTGCATCCTCGATCATTCTTCCATGTGCCGTTTGAGGTTCTTTTTGTTGATGCGGTTGATGAGTGATTTGCTGATAAATGGTCTTCCTATAATAATCATCTTTCCCAGACAATTCCTTTTCTCCTCTTGGCTGTTGATTCTTGCATTCTCTTTTAAAGTGACCTTTCTCCCTGCAACGAAAACAAACAACTTTAGATTTATCAAATCCAAGATTAGAAAGATTTGCATCCAAGAAATCAGTTCTCCCTGTAACCAATCTAAACTTTTCAGCTCTCCTCAAAACACTCGCCAATGCCCATTTAATGTCCATCAATTCTAGCTCCTCTGCATCGATCTGGTCATAATCTTCTTTTGTCAACATTGGATTGCCAATTCTTCCTGCAATCAACCCTTCACAAGCTTCCAATGCAGTGACCAGTAATCCCATATGACTCTTTACAATTTCTTCAGTATAATTCTGTCCGTTTTGAAGATGAAGAGCCACATTGCATTGTAACAGATGCCCATTTCCAACTGATGTATTTTGAGCACTTGGAGGATTTACTGTTGAGAACCCACTAGTATTTACTGATCCTTGACTGCTAGGCGGAGACTGATTTCCAGCACTAAATGCAGTTTGTATCTTTAGACTGGCTTCAGCAGTTTGAACATTTCCTTTATAGTACAATTTGATATCTTGCTGATGAGTAGAACTGTTCATTCTGGCAATTTTCTGCTGCTCCAGATCCTGTGCCTCCAACTTCTCTATAAACTGTGCAATCGATAGCCTGCTAAACTGTCCGGAATTCTTCAATATCATCAGATATGTGCCCCATTCCTTTTGCGGTAACGCATCAGCAAGCTTTTCAACCCATTCAGCTGGAGTCTTTGTAATTTTCAACTGTGACATAGTGCGAACCAAATGACAGTATCTTTCAATAAGAGTCTTTGTCGTTTCACCAGGCATACACGTAAACAACTCAAACTCCTTTTTCAGCAATGCTGCTTTACTTTGAAGCATCTCAGTACTTCCCTCAAACTTCTTCTTAAGAGCTTCCCAGATAGAGTACGCATTGTCATCATGTTGAAGCAACACAAATATATCCTCCTTTACTGCTTGCTGTAACAGATTGATCATCATTTTCTCACCTTTATAACTTTCCCTCTCTTGATCTGTGAATTCAGAAATGATTTTATCGACATTCATAGCGCTTTGTGGTCTAACATATTCAGTTTCGATACTCTCCCAAGCTTTTAGATGATTCGCCTGCACCCAATTTTCGAAACGTTTCTTCCATCCGTGATAATCTTCAATTCCCATAAGTTTCGGGGGTTTTTGCATCGTTCCAGTTTCATTCTCCATTGTCATGTTCTTAGCAATGTCAGTCGGACTAGCAGGGGTTGTAGCGAATGCGTTGTAAAAATCAGTATCCATGTTTCACACTTGTATCACCTGACGATCTCGAATTACATGAAGTAACACAAACAAAACAAAACACGATCAGTTTAAAACACTTATTATAGTAACTGAAACAAACTGATACTCTGTGCGAACTGAATAACTCGAACTGATGAATGTTCCGTGTGGACTGAAGTTTGACAAACTGTGCGAACTGCTATGACTCGGATCAAACTCGGACAACTTTTTCAATGACCTTTCAAACGAACAAGTTCTTTTAAACGAACTAGAACCAAGCCTCAAACGAACTAAGATTTAAATGGACTGAAGTTTAACCGATCTGTGATTCAAACGAACTAAAGTTCACACAAGATGGACTAGACCCTTCAAACGGATTGCCTACTTCGTATGAATTCTTTTCAAACGGGCTTCCTACTTCATATGAACTCCTTTCAAACAACCCTTCTTCGTATGAACTGAAATTGTGACTGGACCTTTCAAACGGACTGATAGTCTCAAATATCCACAGAATATGATTTGGCCTCAATTATTTAATTCAATAAAAAATTCTGCAATTCACGTAATTACCCTGACAATTATCGACAACTATTATTGTAAAGACTGATGTATTTTTTGTTTCAGTTTGATTTCACATGTGCCGACCACAACAATTTTTTATTGAGCCCTTAACTGTCCACTACATTGACATATACTCTTTTTAAGAAATCATTGATTGGACCAAATATGACATACTTTCATTGGACCAAAGATGGCAATCATCACTTGCACATGATAGGACTAATCAAAATTTGTCTTATATGAAAGACTTTCATTACGTGTAAAATTCCATATGATGATGCAACTATGAAAAGTGGACTGAATAAAACTTTCTGACAACTATGACTCTTTCCAAGATGTTATTAATATTAATTCTTACACTATTCTTTCATTGGGCCTTTGAAATCACTCAAAGAACAATCCATTGGACCACCCTCTCCACTTAGCCATAATATTGAAGATTTTATGTGACAAAAATTCTAATGAAACGACAAAAATACGATATACAGTCGACAATCATCAAGTGTAAATCAATACGATGGCCAAACAATTATTTCAAACGACAAAAATTGTTTTTCAAACGGACAAGATTAATTCCAAACGACCATGAACATTTTCAAACGAAGGAACTTGTTTCAAGCGATCATTCAAACGGAAAGGATATTTTCAAACGATGGAACTTGTTTCAAACGATCAAACTCATTTTCAAACGATCAAGCACGAAATATGTTCAAACGGACAACAGATTTCAGTCGATTTTCATCACTTTTACTTCGATTTTTAGGCTGAGATTCTCAAGGATTTGTTAAACTACCATTACGCACACATTGTGTAAGTTTCAGCCAATTTCAACCAATTTCAACCGTGAAAACTTGAAAAATTTGAAAAAGAAAGGTGTAGAAGTAGAGATTGCAGCCGAATTGTATAGAACTCTTCTTCCTGAGCTCTGATACCAATTATAGGATCGGTTTCGACCTGAATGAGTCGTTCGGAAGAGCTCTCGTACGTTTCAGAGGCGGAAACTAAGAAACACACTTGAAAACAACTAGAAAATCACTTTAATCCTCTTTTATATTCAATTGACAAAGTTTACAGTGAGAGGAAATACCGGCAGCACTTCGGTATCAACTGACCCTATCATTACAAATTATGACAGTTTGAATCCTATTTATAGTACACAACCTATCGTTTGAAACACTTTCAAACGGTTGCAAATTCAAACGACAGGCCTCAAACGGTCACCTACTCAAACGGTGACTCCTTCAAACGACCAAGCATGAAATTATAATTCTTCAAACGGTCAACATGCATTCAAACGGTGGCTTCTAAACTGTCAACATTTCATTTGACATTTCAAACAGACACTTATCAAATGATTGGGCCTTCATGCGATTGGGCCTTCAAATGGTAGCATCTCATTGGATAGAACAAACGGCCACCATACACTCACACATATTCAAACGGTTAGTCTTCTTCAAATGATATAGCTTTTCAAATGGAACCCTTCATATGATTGGACCAAACATCTTTTGTTTTAGGTGTGATGATGTCATTGATGATGTCACTCATGTGATGTCATCATCAAAGATGATGACATAACCCTTGATCAAGTCCGCAACGAACCCGAGACTCGACATTAGACGAAGACGACAGATGACTGCACCAACAATAAGAATATGATAATAGTCATAATTATGTGGAACGAATGGTGGATTATTGAAAGAGCAACTACATTACATGTTAATGTGTTCGGTTGGCGTATGTTGTTGGGAAGACTTCCGACGGCTGACATGTTATTCAAAAGGGGCATCACTCCTTCTTTGTTGGAGTGTAAAATGTGTGGACAAGGTACAGAATCAATCGACATTGTATTCACTTCTTGTTATGTTGTGTCTATAGTGTGGCAGCAAATTAGTGTGTGGTGCAACATACCTCCGATTTTTGTTTTTTCGGTGAAGGATATTCTAAGCATCCATAAGCATGCATCTATGTCAAACCGAAAAAGAAAGCTTCTTCAGGTTATCATGTTGGTGTGTATGGAACGCAAGGAACAAACAAATCTTCGATGATGCGCCGGTGAGACCGGAGAGGAACATTGGCGACATTAAATCGTTAAGTTACTTGTGGGTTAGATATAGATCTAAAGTGGATAGTTTGGATTGGAAAAAAATGGCTGTCTTTTGATGTTTGATTTTGTTTTTCTTGGCCCATTCCTAGCGGCTTGCTAGGGGGCGTGTTTTAATGAAATGTACCGTTTGAAAAAAAAAAACTACATTACATGGTAAACAGATGCATAACCTTTCAAACAATAATAAATAAGTATAGAGATTTTTTTTGAACCTAAGGACTTTGGATAGTAAATCCATATACATGTTTACCTATTTTGGCAGATTCTAAAAGTGATTGTATTAGTAAGATATTTTAATTTATAAATCAATATATATGTAATCATAAGGACCTTGGGTGGTTGGTTTTTATGAAACCGAATAAGTAACTACGGATATACCATCCACATAATTTTATATAGACACAAATCAAACTATATAATTATATGTATAAATAAATCATAACGGTTCGGAACACAGCTTTAACCCCACTTGAAATATTTTAGGTCACCATATTCAAGAGAGATGCTAGTGTCACATTAGTCGGAAGCTAAAGTTATTGCTTTTGCTAATTAAGGTACGGATTTTGTGGTCTCTTGCTTTTAGCATAATATTGTTTTCTATTCTCATAGTGAATGGATATGCGGTCCGTCACTCGTAGCATAAAGTGTTTACTCGCTTCATAATATTGTAGTATCCATTGTCACCGATCTATGATTTATTGTTACACATCTAGTATTGAATTATTGCCTTTAATACGCATGCGATAGGTTACACTTCTTTTTTTTTCACTCATTGTCGCTTGTTCCCACAAGTTTTATTATTTATTATTGATCATTGGCTAGATGTGATATAGCCTTAGTGTATCGTTAGTGTATTTGCCTTGACTTCAGTGAATCGTTTTATTGATCTCAATACCCGAGCATATCCACCTATGGGGATATAGGGCGTCATCATAGGCACAGTTGACGTGCACCATCCGTGGCGATGAGAAAGGCCCACAGCGTCTCTATATTGTATTTTGTGCTAAGTGATTGCACTTATTGATTATTGAGAGGCGTATGGATCGATCCTAGGAGTGTAAGTGTAAGTGTTAGTGGTAGTGGGATAGGTGTGAGTGCCCACATCCCCTCTACATATTGGTGTATTGGAATTGCAACTAATCTACAAAGTGTTAGTGTTTATTGTTAGTTGCTCACATGGGTATTTCTAATATACCTTTATGGTATTAAGCAGTGATCATTCAGCGTATTGTATTGTTTGCATCGTTAAAGTGTTTAGTGTATTGCTTCTATCATTTATGTGTTAGTGCTATTGTTTCTCCATTACTGGGCAATTTTTGGCTCAACCGTTTCTTTCTGTTGTTTTCTTTTATTATGTCTTAAACAGGTACTCAGGGAAATCGAGAAAATGTGTGAGAGTGATAATAAAAAGCTAGAGTTGGAACAAGGAGTTTAATAAAACATTTTATTCAATAAATTTAGACACTTTTGTTTTTTTTTTTTTTTCTGTTGAGACCGATATGTCATTTTGGGGATTTTTGTTTTTAAACCTATGGAATTTACGTTTTAATTAAGTTATTAATTATCTCTGATTACCGAATTGTGTAACACGTCAGCTCTTATCTGGGCAGGGTGTTACAGTTATGGCATTAGAGCCAGGTTCTATCCTGTAGAAAACTTTAACTAAATAATTAAGACATGTGATGATTGAGTAGACATTGGGTTAGGTATTTCGTTATGCGATAAATCCTTATCATTTGTTTTATCTAAATTCTTAATGTGTTTTCTAGATGCCTCCTCGCCGCTAGATACGCAACTCTGCTCGTCGTAATGGTGGTGGACCAAATGAGCGTGATCCAAATATCGTTGCTGCAATCACTCAGGCCTTTACTGCTATGTTGCCTGCCCTTGTTCAGGTCGTACGTGGTCCTGATCCTAATCCGAATCCTAATCTAAACCCTAACCCCAATCCTAATCCGAACCCTAACCCAATCCTAATCCGAACCCTAATCCCAATCCTAATCCGAACCCTAATCCCAATCCAAATCCGAATCCTAATCCAAACCCAAACCCAAACCCAAACGGTGTAATTGGGGATTGGCTAGATAAGTTCATAAAACAGAAACCACTTTCTGACTTCACTAATCGATTTTATCGACTAGTTGGATTTCTTGGGTCAGCCGCTAAAACACCAGAGGAACAAGCAGAGAAATATCAATGGGCAGTTTGTGATCGGATTCGTAGAGCAATCATCCAGTCACTGTTCCCCACTGTTGCAGAGGCCGCTAAGGCTGCCAAAAAGGTTGATGTGGAGAACAAAGAATTTTTGGGTGGTTCTAATAATAGCAGGAACAGAAACAGAGACGAGTATCGCACTCCGTTCCCTAGTGAGTCGCCTCAAACACCTACTCGAAATAATCAAAACAATATGGGGAATAGGTCATCAGGGAGGAATACTAGACCATGGCATGGAAGGAACCAAAATCAGGGTCAGATAAAACCCTACCAACCACCAACCCAAGCTCAACCCATAAACCAGAAAGGTAACCCGAACCCTACCCAACCTCCAGTGTGTAACCATTGCAACAAGTGTCACCCAGGCATGTGTCGCCGACTTACAGGGGCTTGCCTTAAGTGTGGAGATATAGGGCATAAGATTAATGAGTGCCTAAAGGTTGGTAACCGACCAACTGATACCACTAGGGGAGCTGCTGTGCCACCTACTACTGGAGGGTGTGTTTTCTCATTGACTGCAGGGGAAGCTGCTAATGCTCCAGGTACCGTCTCCGATAAATGTTCCTTTTAGTAGTATTAATTTGCTTGCTTAGTTGTTTATGATTTTCATACAATCGTTTGTGTCTTATTGTTTATCAATTTATTAGGTACCGTTTCGGGTAGTATTTATTTGGGTGAGCGTGACTTGTATGTGTTATTTGATACTGGGCAACCCACTCGATAGTCTCGCAACTAATTGCCCGACATCTTAAAATTTCACCTTCTCGATTGGATCAAGCTTTAGTTATTTCTACACCAATGGGAAATTCTTCAATTATTACTCACATCTATAAAGATTGCCCGCTTGTGATCGGAAATGTTATGTCACACCCCCAAAATCCACCTGCGGAGTATCACCGCTTGGGAGCGTGACTGACCAGGATCAAGCCACCAATCATATAGAACAATGTATATAGTAAAAGTAATTGTATTTAAACCAAACCAATCCATATGAAAGGTGTTCCAAAACATAAGTAATATAACAAAGTTTAGCGGAAGCAAATGTATAAAAGCCCAATCATAAATAAGGTGTGCAATGTCATAATGTTTAAATCAAATTATTCACGATCCTTGTCCACAACGACCGCGCCTCCCAGTGCAAGCTCCATGTACCTAACGACCTGCAAGGCATGTAACAGAGGATCAACAACTAGTTGAGCGAGTTCACAGAAAGTAAAAGCGTAACAGTAAGTTCGTTTGTAACATGTGGCTCTACTGGGCCGATAGTATGTTCTATTGGTGGGGGCTTCCCATGTTGTATATACACTAGACTATTTGTAACCATTAGTGTTCTTCTTAACCTGAGAACAGTAGTACGTACAAGGTTTACGTAGGATTTACGTAAGTGCCCTTCACAAACCGAGGACAGGGGTACGCGGGGGTTTACGTAGGTTTTACGTAAGTGCCTGACACAACCGAGGCAGTAGTGAGTATAAGTTCACGTAGGTTTTACGTGAGTGTCCTTCGCAACCTGAGGACAGTGAGTAGTACAAGTATACGTAGGTTTTACGTATGTGTCCTGCACAACCGAGGACGATGGTAGATAGTCTAGTAACAGTGTCAGTACGAATCTATTCAACCTTATTCCTTCAATCCCATTCCCAAGCCCTGGGAATCCCATGCCTTAGTAAGAGTGTGAACTCACCTTGGTTTGCTCGGTATGTTATTTCTTCTAGAGTTAATTAATGTTTAAGTCCGTTACACACGACCTAGGGTACATCGCACATAAATTCGAGATAAGTGTTTACATTCAATTAGGGTTTACAAGTAATTGATGTCCAAGCAATTGTGTTATGTGTGTTCATTGTGTACAGAATGATATGATAAAGATTGTTCATACATACGGTATCATTCAGCAACATACAATAACATACAGCATGTTGTAACGTACAGAACATACAGTAGGCTCTAACACTGGTGTTTACAGGTAAACTCTCATACATCACTTATAAACTCAGACATGCATTCAATTAAGTGTAAAAACTTGGACCATGCTTCCATTTCAAAATGATCGGACAAGGTTATCAAGCATAAAAGTCGGATCACCCCCTTAACATACAAAAAGTCGGACTATATTTGTTATATAAAAGTTCGGACTTATGTATTTGTGTCACAAATTCGGACCACCATCCCCACTTAAAACTCGGACAACATCAATCCCCTAAAACCCTTAAAAGGTCGGACCTCAAGTGTTGTTTCAAAAACTCGGACCACTTATGATATACATACAAAACTCGGACAAAAGGGGGGCTTCCCTACTTAAAAGTTCGGACAAGGGGGGGGGCTTGATGCCTTAAAACTCGGACACCCCCAAACATAAGGAAACTCGGACCATGCTAGGGTTTAAAGGTCGGACCTTGTTTTCAACCACAAAAGTCGGACCAATGCTTCACAATAAAAAAATTCTGACTTCATACAATAACAAAAACTCTGACAAACATATTAATCAAAACTCTGACCTTTGTGACTTCACAAAGCCCTGACTGTTAGCTACGAGTTTCAACATACGTGATTTCCAAATCCAAATCACAGAATCAAAATAACAATTACATTCTTACGTTCATACGATCAGGAAACCCTAATTCACTCATGTGCATTGCAGTAATCCAATTATCAATCAATCATTCTACATATCTTGTATCTTAACATCAGGCAACCGGTTACACAACTAATCAACATCATTTCACAATAATCAGAATTCAATCAGTAAGTACAGAACTAGTATGTGAAGAACTAGGGTTTACATGAATCACAAAATCAAGAATTGATAACAATCAAACAATCAATAAACAACTACCTTGGATTAATTCTAGATGAAGAGTGGAATCAAGAGTGATGATTGAGAGCTTGCCAATGATGAAGCAAATGATTGTAGGGAGGATTGTAGAGAAAATCTTAGGTACGTCTGATGATTGTGTGGTGGTTAGTGAAGGGATTAGGGTTAAGAATGATTAGAATTTCACTAATTACTCTATGCACCCTCAATTATTATCTATTACATAGTACATGCACAAGATGTACAATTTACAGTTTCATCACCACATTCAAGTATTTTTGCCAAATCATTCATAAACTTTATCAAATCCAAAACGTATACAGTTACAAAGCAAAACTACTGTGCAAGTAAGCAACTAAACAAACAGTGAACATGCAATAAATGCGAAAGTGAAATCTTGGAAACTCGAGTTGTCACATTATCCCCTACTTGAAAGAAATTTCGTCCCGAAATTTAGCATGCGGTTACTGAGGAAGCTAGGTAAGTTGTATCGTTTACTGGTTTTCCTGGGGTGTCACATCATCCCCCCGTTGATTTGGAATTTCGTCCCGAAATTCTGTAGTAGTAGCTTCGGCCTCAGTAGTGGTTGCACGTTTTTCGAATAACTGGGGATACTTGAGTTCCATTTGATCTTCTCGTTCCCAGGTGAACTCTGGGCCACGACGGGAGTTCCAACGAACTCGTACAAGAGGTATTCTAGTGTTCTTGAGGACCTCAACATCCCGGTCCGTGATTTCAACTGGTTCCTCGACGAACTGCAACCGCTCGTCGATAGTGAGTTCCTTAAAAGGAACTATGAGGGTCTCATGTGACAGACACTTCTTCAGATTCGACACGTGGAATACGTTGTGAACTGCACCGAGTTCAGCTGGTAGGTTTAGTCTGTAGGCTACCTTGCCTATTCTTTCAGTGATTTCGAACGATCCAACATACTGTGGATTGAGTTTGCCTCGTTTACCAAAACGAACCACACCCTTCCAGGGTGAGACTTTGAGTAGCACTCGATCCCCAACTTGGAACTCCAGCGGTTTTCTACGTTTATCAGCGTAGCTTTTCTGGTGATCACGAGCTGCCGCCATGCGTTGTCGTATCTGTGCAATTCGTTCAGTAGCATCAACTACCATTTCTGGACCAGTAATCTGACTATCCCCCACCTCTGCCCAACAGAGAGGTGACCGACATTTACGTCCGTACAATGCCTCGAATGGAGCGGCCTGAATGCTGGTGTGGTAACTGTTGTTGTATGAAAATTCCACCAAAGGAAGATGTTTTTCCCAGCTGTTGCCGAAATCGATAACACACGCCCGAAGCATGTCTTCTAAAGTTTGGATAGTGCGCTCAGACTGCCCATCCGTCTGAGGGTGGTAAGCTGTGCTCATGTCTAATCGAGAGGCAAAAGATTTGTGCATTGCTTGCCATAGTTCTGAAGTGAATCGTGCATCCCGATCCGAAATAATAGAGGTTGGCACTCCGTGCCTCGAAACAACTTCTTTCAAGTAGATGTCTGCTAACGTAGAGAACTTATACGTTTCTTTGATAGCCAAGAAATGAGCAGACTTTGTGAGTCGATCTACGATCACCCAAATAGTATCATTCCCACGCTGGGATCTAGGCAGGCCAGTAACAAAATCCATGGAAATTTCTTCCCATTTCCACTGTGGTATCCTGGGTTGCTGAAGTAGGCCTGAGGGTTTCTTGTACTCCGTCTTGACTCTCGCACAAGTCAAACATTTGCCGATGTAAGTTGCTATGTGGGCCTTCATGCTAGGCCACCAGTATGTAGTTCTAAGATCGTGGTACATTTTATCCGAGCCTGGATGTACCGAGTAGCGAGACTTATGAGCTTCATCCATCACAAGTTCTCGTAAACCGCCATATAGTGGGACCCAAATACGTCCTGTTACATAGTAGGCGCCGTCTTCCTTCTTTTCTAACCGTTGCCTTGAGCCACGCAAGGCTTCAGCCCTGACGTTTTCTGGTTTCAATGCTTCAACCTGAGCATCTCGTATCTGTGCAGGAAGATCAGACTGAATTGTGAGCTGCAAGGCTCGTACACGCCTAGGTAGAGTGTCTTTTCGACTGAGGGCATCAGCCACAACGTTGGCTTTGCCTGGATGGTACTTGATGGCACATTCGTAATCATTAAGTAGCTCGACCCATCGTCGTTGACGCATTTTCAATTCCTTCTGCTTGAAGATATGCTCGAGACTCCTGTGATCGGTGTAAATAGTGCACTTGGTACCGTACAGGTAGTGTCGCCGTATCTTGAGCGCGAAAACAACAGCTCCCAGCTCTAAATCTTGCGTCGTGTAGTTCCGTTCATGAACTTTAAGTTGCCGCGAAGCGTAGGCAATAACTTTATCACGCTGCATCAATACACAACCAAGCCCCTGTATCGATGCGTCACAATAGACTACAAAATTATCCGTGCCCTCTGGCAATGAGAGAATAGGTGCGCTGCATAGTCTATCCTTCAGGTACTGAAAAGCCGTTTCTTGTGTGTTACCCCAACGATAGGTAACACCTTTCTGTGTCAGCATTGTAAGCGGCTGTGCGATCTTTGAGAAGTCTTTGATGAATCGTCTGTAGTACCCCGCCAAACCCAAGAATTGGCGTATTTCCGTTGGTGTACGCGGTGCAGGCCAGTTCCTGATCGAATCTACCTTGGATGGATCGGCATGAATCCCCTCCTTGTTTACCACATGGTCTAAGAAATGGACTTCACGAAGCCAGAAGTCGCATTTTGAAAACTTGGCGTACAGTTGTTCTTTTCGAAGAAGTTCCAAGATAAGACGTAAGTGCTGCTCGTGTTCCTCCTGACTCTTGGAGTAGATCAGAATGTCGTCGATGAATACTATGACGAACTTGTCTACATAAGGTTTGCACACCCTGTTCATAAGATCCATGAAAACTGCAGGCGCGTTCGTTAGCTTGAATGGCATGACTAGAAACTCGTAGTGACCGTAGCGAGTTCTGAATGCTGTCTTGGAGACGTCCTCCTCGCGGACTCTCAGCTGATGATACCCTGGCCTCAGATCAGTCTTGGAGTAGTAACTCGACCCTTGCAACTGGTCGAATAAGTCGTCAATACGAGGAAGAGGATAGCGGTTCTTCACTGTGACCTTGTTCAGTTCGCGGTAATCAATGCACATCCTGAAAGTTCCATCTTTCTTCTTCACAAACAGTACTGGAGCTCCCCAAGGCGAAGAGCTAGGACGAATAAAGCCCTTATCCAAGAGCTCTTGCAATTGCTTTGACAGTTCTTCTAGTTCAGTTGGAGCTAAACGATACGGTGCGCGAGCTATTGGTGCTGCTCCTGGAGCTAACTCGACTTGAAACTCGACCTGGCGATGAGGCGGTAGACCAGGTAAATCTTCCGGAAACACTTGAGGAAAATCGCGTACAACTGGGATATCCTCTATTCTTTTCTCTTTCGTCGGTGCATCAGTAACTAGTGCCAAAATGGCAGTGTGCCCCTTTCGTAAACATTTCTGAGCCTTCAGGAAAGAGATGATGCCAACCACTGCACCACTCCTGTCGCCTTGAACTTCGAGAGGTTCCTTACCAGAACGAGGAATACGAATGATCTTCTCCTTACATAGGATCTCTGCTTGTTGCTTGGACAACCAATCCATGCCAACGACGATGTCAAAACTACCCAGAACTATAGGAATGAGGTCGATGGAGAATGTCTGACCAGCGAGGATAAGATTACAATCCTGAACTATGTGTGTGGCTTCTAGACTTTTACCATTAGCTAACTCTACGATATGTTTGGTATTTAGGGGAGTTGGTGCACGTTTTAACATTTGGCTAACTTTCAAAGACACATAACTTGTATCCGCACCCGAATCAAATAATACAGTAACATAAAAGTCGTCAAGAAGAAACTTACCCATGACTACGTTGGGATTATTTCTCGCTTCACCCCTCCCCAGCACAAATACACGACCCCTTGCTTCGTTGTCGTTGTTGTTCCCACCGTTGTTGTTGCCATTGCCCGGATTGTTGTTATTGTTGTTGTTGTTGTTCTTGTTTCGGTTTAACTGAGGGCAGTGTCTTTTGAAGTGACCTTCAGCGCCACAATGAAAACATCCCTTGTTGCCCTGTGGCTGATTCTGCTGTGCTTGCTGCTGCTGCTGATTCTGATTCGCAGGCCGAGGGCTCCTACAATCCTTGGCCTCATGACCCATCTTGAGGCATCTCTGACAGCGACCCTTGTTACACTGGCCACTGTGGTGTCTGTTACAGTTGTTACACCTTGGAAGGTTCCCTCGATATCTGCCCTGCCTGTGACTACCTGAAGAGTGCTGACTGGGACTCTGATAACTCTCAGTCTTTCGCTGCTGAACCTGTGACTGAACTGAAGCTGATCCCTTGCTGGAATCCTCATCCCATTTTCTCTTGTTGTCACTGGGAGTAGCAGGTGTAGTAGAAGTGGTAGCGGTGGCAGTAGCGCTGATACGTTTAGGCAACTTGTTCTGTTCCACTGCCTGATCCGTGAGACGATGAGCAAGGCGTTGAATAGCCTGGATATTGTCAAGATTAGCCGATGTCACATGGCTCTGAATTTCTGGCGCTAACCCCTTGAGATACAACTCAATGCGCTTGATTGGAGGGTCCACCATAGTTGGACACAGAACTGTCAGCTCGTTCGACCTTTTAGTATAAGCTTCGATTTCCGACCCTATCATTTTCAGATGGTAAAACTCATCTTCCAACTTGTGGATGTCATCCCGTGTGCAGTATTCACGTTTAATCAGTTCCTTGAAATCATTCCAAGGGGTGGCGTTAGCAGCTGCCAACCCTAAAATCTGAACTTGCGCGTTCCACCAAGTTAGCGCAATTCCTTCCAGTGTGCCAGCGGCGTACTTCACCCTGCGAGCCTCAGGGCATTCACACATTTCGAACACAGACTCGAGCTTTTCGAACCAATGGAGGAGTCCCACTGCTCCCTCCGTGCCACTGAACGTGCTTGGACGACAGTCCATGAAGTTCTTGAAAGTACATACAGGTTGTGGGGCGTGTTGACCTATTGGGTACGAATAGGACAAAGTTAAACACAAGAATTAATGTAGGATTTAAAGATCCTAGTGTGAATCACATCCGCAGGGTATACTACCTGCTTGTGCAGCTGCAAGTGCCGCAGCTACTTGTTCATTGATAAGAGCCGTCAACTGGGCTTGAGTCATGTTAATACGTCCGGCCATTGATGTTCACATCAAAGGCAACATAAGTGAGAAGGGTTCGTGAATAGTGCGATGATAGAAGAGTGTAAGCACAGAAGTGTTCTCAAGCAATAACAAATATTGAGCAATGTAATCTAAGCATACCACGAGCAAAGTTCTATGTAATTCTAGCATGTAGGCAATAAACATAAACCTTATTACCTAGGGTGTTGAGTCTTGCACGTGGAGCGAGGCGTCGTTGTGGATCGTTAAGCACTGTACTGGTTATAGTCTGGTTTTAATAAAAACGTTTTTCCCTTATTAAAACCAAGTTCTCTATAACCAATGGCTCTGATACCAATCTGTCACACCCCCAAAATCCATCTGCAGAGTATCACCGCTTGGGAGCGTGACTGACCAGGATCAAGCCACCAATCATATAGAACAATGTATATAGTAAAAGTAATTGTATTTAAACCAAACCAATCCATATGAAAGGTGTTCCAAAACATAAGTAATATAACAAAGTTTAGCGGAAGCAAATGTATAAAAGCCCAATCATAAATAAGGTGTGCAATGTCATAATGTTTAAATTAAAGTATTCACGATCCTTGTCCACAACGACCGCGCCTCCCAGTGCAAGCTCCATGTACCTAACGACCTGCAAGGCATGTAACAGAGGATCAACAACTAGTTGAGCGAGTTCACAGAAAGTAAAAGCGTAACAGTAAGTTCGTTTGTAACATGTGGCTCTACTGGGCCGATAGTATGTTCTATTGGTGGGGGCTTCCCATGTTGTATATACACTAGACTATTTGTAACCATTAGTGTTCTTCTTAATCTGAGAACAGTAGTACGTACAAGGTTTACGTAGGATTTACGTAAGTGCCCTTCACAAACCGAGGACAGGGGTATGCGGGGGTTTACGTAGGTTTTACGTAAGTGCCTGACACAACCGAGGCAGTAGTGAGTATAAGTTCACGTAGGTTTTACGTAAGTGTCCTTCGCAACCTGAGGACAGTGAGTAGTACAAGTATACGTAGGTTTTACGTATGTGTCCTGCACAACCGAGGACGATGGTAGATAGTCTAGTAACAGTGTCAGTACGAATCTATTCAACCTTATTCCTTCAATCCCATTCCCAAGCCCTGGGAATCCCATGCCTTAGTAAGAGTGTGAACTCACCTTGGTTTGCTCGGTATGTTATTTCTTCTAGAGTTAATTAATGTTTAAGTCCGTTACACACGACCTAGGGTACATCGCACATAAATTCGAGATAAGTGTTTACATTCAATTAGGGTTTACAAGTCATTGATGTCCAAGCAATTGTGTTATGTGTGTTCATTGTGTACAGAATGATATGATAAAGATTGTTCATACATACGGTATCATTCAGCAACATACAATAACATACAGCATGTTGTAACGTACAGAACATACAGTAGGCTCTAACACTGGTGTTTACAGGTAAACTCTCATACATCACTTATAAACTCAGACATGCATTCAATTAAGTGTAAAAACTTGGACCATGCTTCCATTTCAAAATGATCGGACAAGGTTATCAAGCATAAAAGTCGGATCACCCCCCTTAACATACAAAAAGTCGGACTATGTTTGTTATATAAAAGTTCGGACTTATGTATTTGTGTCACAAATTCGGACCACCATCCCCACTTAAAACTCGGACAACATCAATCCCCTAAAACCCTTAAAAGGTCGGACCTCAAGTGTTGTTTCAAAAACTCGGACCACTTATGATATACATACAAAACTCGGACAAAAGGGGGGCTTCCCTACTTAAAAGTTCGGACAAGGGGGGGGGGGGCTTGATGCCTTAAAACTCGGACACCCCCAAACATAAGGAAACTCGGACCATGCTAGGGTTTAAAGGTCGGACCTTGTTTTCAACCACAAAAGTCGGACCAATGCTTCACAATAAAAAAATTCTGACTTCATACAATAACAAAAACTCTGACAAACATATTAATCAAACCTCTGACCTTTGTGACTTCACAAAGCCCTGACTGTTAGCTACGAGTTTCAACATACGTGATTTCCAAATCCAAATCACAGAATCAAAATAACAATTACATTCTTACGTTCATACGATCAGGAAACCCTAATTCACTCATGTGCATTGCAGTAATCCAATTATCAATCAGTCATTCTACATATCTTGTATCTTAACATCAGGCAACCGATTACACAACTAATCAACATCATTTCACAATAATCAGAATTCAATCAGTAAGTACAGAACTAGTATGTGAAGAACTAGGGTTTACATGAATCACAAAATCAAGAATTGATAACAATCAAACAATCAATAAACAACTACCTTGGATTGATTCTAGATGAAGAGTGGAATCAAGAGTGATGATTGAGAGCTTGCCAATGATGAAGCAAATGATTGTAGGGAGGATTGTAGAGAAAATCTTAGGTACGTCTGATGATTGTGTGGTGATTAGTGAAGGGATTAGGGTTAAGAATGATTAGAATTTCACTAATTACTCTATGCACCTTCAATTATTATCTATTACATATTACATGCACAAGATGTACAATTTACAGTTTCATCACCACATTCAAGTATTTTTACCAAATCATTCATAAACTTTATCAAATCCAAAACGTATACAGTTACAAAGCAAAACAACTGTGCAAGTAAGCAACTAAACAAACAGTGAACGTGCAATAAATGCGAAAGTGAAATCTTGGAAACTCGAGTTGTCACATGTTATTCGTATAGCGAATCTTTATCCCATGCAAATGGGAGATTTTGATGTCATACTAGGCATGGATTGGTTATCCACGCATCGAGCTACCATTGATTGTCACTCCAAACGAGTCATTTTTGGTGATATTCTGAATCCTGAATGTATTTATCATGGATCTCAACCTCGAAAATGCATTAAAATCATCTCTGCTCTCAAAGCTCAAAAACTTATATCCCATGGATGTGAAGGATTCTTAGCTGCTATTAAAGATACCTCAGTGGATACACCACGTGTTGAAGACGTTCTTATTGTTCGAGACTTCTCTGATGTCTTTCCAGAAGAATTGCCAGGGATACCACCTGAACGTGAAGTAGAGTTCACTATTGATTTGATTCCCGGAGCTGAACCTATTTCTAAAGCACCCTATCATATAGCCCCATTGGAGTTGAACGAATTGAAAGAACAGCTGCAAGCCTGCAAGATCTTTTGGAATTTGGATTCATTAGACCTAGTGTTTCACCTTGGGGAGCACCAGTTTTGTTTGTGAAGAAGAAAGATGGTAGCATGCGTTTATGCATCGACTACCGCGAGTTGAATAAGATCACCATTCGGAATCGCTATCCATTACCGCGTATTGATCATCTTTTTGACCAACTCCAAGGAGCGAAGTTTTTTTCTCAAAGATTGATCTCAGATCAGGGTACCATCAGTTGAGGGTCAGAGATCAAGATGTTCATAAGACAACATTTCCTACCCGGTATGGTCACTATGAGTTTCTAGTCATGCCTTTTGGTTTGACAAATGCTCCTGCAGTTTTCATGGATCGTATGAACTGAGTATTTCATGAGTATTTGGATCGGTTCATGATTGTATTCATCGACGACATCTTGGTGTTTTCTAAAAGTAGAGTAGAACATGAGGACCATCTTCGCACGGTTCTAGGAACTCTACGCCAAAAGAAGCTATACGCAAAATTTTCTAAGTTTGACTTTTGGCTTGAACAAGTGGCGTTTCTAGGTCACATTGTATCAGCGGAAGGTATCACAATGGATCCATCAAAGGTGGAAGCGATCACTAAATGGACCAGACCAACTTCAGTTACCGAAGTTTGAAGTTTTCTTGGTCTAGCGGGTTATTATCAACATTTCGTAGAGGGATTTTCTATTTTGGCCTTACCTCTCACTCAACTCTTGAGGAAAGGGGTAAAATTTACTTAGAACAATGATCGAGAAAAGAATTTTGAGGCATTGAAGCAGAAGCTAGTATCCGCTCCTATTCTTACTCTACCTTCTGGCACAGGCGGATTCGATATATACAGTGATGCATCAAAGAAAGGGCTTGGTTGTGTTCTCATGCAGCATGGAAAGGTTATTGCTTATGCCTCGTGTCAACTTAAACCCTACGAGGTAAATTATCCAAAGCATGATCTAGAGTTAGCGGCAGTCGTTTTTGCACTTAAGATTTGGAGGCATCATTTATATGGGGAGACATGTAACATATTCACCGACCATAAGAGCCACAAGTATATTTTCACTCAGAAGGAGCTTAACATGAGGCAAAGGAGATGGTTAGAGCTACTCAAGGATTATGATGCCAACATTCAGTACCACCCTGGTAAAGCAAATGTTGTTGCAGATGCACTAAGTATATATTTCTTTATAAATAAAAATAAAATAAGAATATGATAATAGTCATAATTATGTGGAATGAATGGTGGATTATTGAAAGAGCAACCACATTACATGGTAAACAGATGCATAACCTTTCAAACAATTATAAATAAGTATAGAGATTTTTTTTGAACCTAAGGACTTTGGATAGTAAATCCATATACATGCCTACCTATTTTGGCAGATTCTAAAAGTGATTGTATTAGTAAGATATTTTAATTTATAAATCAATATATATGTAATCATAAGGACCTTGGGTGGTTGGTTTTTATGAAACCGAATAAGTAACTACGGATATACCATCCACATAATTTTATGTAGACACTAATCAAACTATATAATTATATGTATAAATAAATCATAACGGTTCGGAACACAGCTTTAACCCCACTTGAAATATTTTAGATCACCATATTCAAGAGAGACGCTAGTGTCACATTAATCGGAAGCTAAGGTTATTGCTTTTGCTAACTAAGGTACAGATTTTGTGGTCTCTTGCTTTTAGCATAATATTGTTTTCTATTCTCATAGTGCATGGATATTCGGTCCGTCACTCGTAGCATAAAGTGTTTACTCGCTTCATAATATTGTAGTATCCATTGTCACCGATCTATGATTTATTGTTACACATCTCGTATTGAATTATTGCCTTTGATACGCATGCGATAGGTTACACTTCTTTTTTTTCACTCATTGTCGCATGTTCCCACAAGTTTTATTATTTATTGTTGATCATTGGCTAGATGTGATATAGCCTTAGTGTATCGTTAGTGTATTTGCCTTGACTTGAGTGAGTTGTTTTATTGACCTCAATACCCGAGCATATCCACCTATGGGGATATAGGGCGTCATCATGGGCACAGTTGACGTGCACCATCCGTGGCGGTGCGAAAGGCCCACGATGTCTCTATATTGTATTATGTGCTAAGTGATTGCACTTATTGATTATTGAGAGGCGTATGGATCGATCCTAGGAGTGTATGTCACACCCCGAATATCAGAGCATTGGCGTGACTGGACTGGTATCTTCATTGCACAGCGGAAGCAAATAAAGTTAAGACTTCTAGAAATTGAACGCCACTAAGTACTCGACTCTTCATGGTCCTCCTATTCCAACCGTGCCTTGTCTTAGAAATGCAACCTGAGAAAGAAACATGCGAAAAATCAACATAAAGTTGAGCGAGTTCATAGTTTGTTTGTAAAAGATTTGAAATAAATCTTTTTGAATAACCGGTTTTTGTTGTATTGTTGAATGTTTAAATACTTGAATGTTTAAATACTTGAATGTAAACATGGTATGTAACTTGTAGAATGTATGAATGTTTGAATGTAACTTGTAAAACGTATCTGTAACTGAGTACTATGAATGTTTGAGATCGCTAGTGGTTTGCAAGGCCACTAACATGTGTCACGACATAGGAAGCCACCAAACCTAGGCATTTTTGTCACCTTGACTGAGACACAGAAGCACTCATTGGTAGAAGTAGGCCAAGAGTGGGGTTGCCTGAAACCCATTAGATCTAACCTTTTGTTCCGCGGTCTGAATGTATACGTTGATTAATGGTGCTTATGGTACCCTATTCGAGACATGATCTAGAATGTTTCACTTGAATGTTTCTGTACTCCATCATACCATAACACATGTATTGTAAGCTCTTGTATTTGTATTTTCCCGTAGTTTAGAAAACTAGAATTTGTGTGTATGCATATTTCAAAAATACGCTGGTTTGAAAAACCGGTATAAAACATAAGCTTTTTGTAAACCATTTGTGTCTGTTAAAACTTGCTTGTAAAATGGTTTAAATATATGTAATCCTTGTATGCTTTGTAAAAAGTGCATGTCTTTCCACCCCGAAAACATTTTGAAAAATGTAAAATCGTAAAAAGGTGGGGTTATGAACTCACCTGAATATTCCAGTGCAAAGCTAGCTAATTTACGACTTCTTGATGACGTTTCCAAGGCTCGACTTGCTAGCATGCATTCTACAATATTCCTAACACGGAATATCTAATAAGTTTCTAACCAAAAACGGCAACTACGTGTTACCGAGCTCTACCGAGTCGTTATTCGAACGATTTGACGGTAAATTGTTAATTTAAAAGAAGCGAAGAAGTTACACTTGTTAGCTCGCTTTGAGAAGTCGTATGTTAATATATAGGAATATTCGTATGAGAGTAATATCTAATTAACTTGTATTATATATCGTGTCTTGTATGAAAGTTATCAAAATATGTGTATTTGCCGTTTAGGCGTTCGAAATAAATATAAAAGTTATATTTATTTTTAGTAAAACTTCATCGAGTCATTGCATGTTTAAAATAAATATATACTATATTTATTTTTATAAAAGCGAACCCATCTTGTTTGATGTTTGGAATAAATATAAAAACTTTATATTTATTTTTACAGAGTGAAATCATGTCATTTGACATTCGAAATAACATATAACTATATTTAAGCTTATAAAAGAATCGTCGCTTTTGTAACGTATTGTCAAAAGAAATTATATGTTCGTATCGTTTTTCCAAAAATTCGATAGTTTATTTTATAATAAAACGTGTTGTATATTCCGGATTTTCTCGAAAAACGGGCAGAGTTTCCTCTGTTTTTGGACGCCCCCGACATCTAAGTGTCGCTATATTTTTCAAAATTCAACCAATAACTAACGCAATGTAATCAGATATATCTCGTCAAGCATTTCAAAATATAAACTAAATCATAAACGAAATGGTTCGAGCTCGTTCACGTTAATAAAATACGGAATAATGAACGAAATAAATGTTTGCGTCCTAAATTTTTTACCGAGTCTTCGTGACGAAATGTCGAGTGAGCTGGCTGAGTTGACCGAGTCAACTCACTGTTGACCGGGTTTGAACGAGTCGACTCGGTTTGACCGAGTCGACCGAACCGCTTCCTAATCTGACCCGAGTTGACCAAGCCCGAGCAATGACTCGATGTTGACCAGCTTTGACTTGTTGACTGAGTTAACTCAGTTTGACCGAGTCAACCCGTTAACCAGTTGACCCGAAAATTAAACCTGCTGAACCGTGTGAACCGCAACAAGCTGAACCACAACGCTGACCTTCACCCGAAAACCCGAAGCTCAACATGTAACCCGAACCCCAACTGTTGATGTCTGCTTTTGACCCGAGACGTGAGCAACACCCAAACTAAACATCATCAGCCAATATTCAGAAAAGAAATGAAGAAGATCGGAGGGGGTTTGGTTCTTACCGGAAATCTCGCGGATCGAGTCACAACCACCGTCACGCTGCCACTGCCTGAAACAACCATCATTCGGCCGGAAAAACGAATTGACCACCGGATATCAGAACCGACCGGCGGTCCGAACCTCCGACCGCCGGTTTCTTTCTCTCTCTCTTGGCCTCTCTCTTCTTCGATCTCCCTCTCTCGCTGTGTTCTCTCTCTCTTACCGTCACGCCGCCGCACGGAGACGGCTCTCCGCCGTCAGAATGTCATCAGAGGGGGGTTGGTGAGTGTGGGTGTCTCACAAGTGAAGACGAACGAACGCAGGGGACCACCGGCCGCCGTCGTCGGCCTGGTGTTGTCGCCGGTCGGTCCATCGAGTGGGAGAGAGGGTGAGGTTGAGTGGTGAGTGGGGAGATGCCTGTAGAGATGATCGAGAGAGTGAGAGGATATGCTTTTATATGTGTGATTTGTATTGTGAAGGAGATGATTTCTCTGTGTTTGTTTTATCTTGAATGTTTGAAGGAGGCAAAAGGGTTTTCTTTGTGTGAGCAAGCATCTACAGACAAAAGAGATGTGAGGGTAAATGAAGGTAAGTTGTTTTATCTGTGTGTTGTTTGTGTGGAATGCAAACAAGTGTGGGTTAGTGTATTAATAGAGGGGAGGGGTTTTTTTTGCACTTTGTGTGTTCAATTTGTATTCAGGTCAATCGTTTTATTATTTTGAGCTAAAATCTTTTGAATAGATTTTGGTAGGATTTTACAAGATCTTGGAGTGATTTTGGACAGATTTACAAGAAAAGTCTTGTACAAAAGATCTAATATATTATAATATATTACGTGCAGGTTTAGGCTTGTGTGTTTTGGGCTTGGGCCCAGGGCCCACAAGGCCATCATATGTGTAAGTGGCCCGTAATTCCTACGAGACCCGATATCGTGACCCAAACTCCATAAGCATGAACAATTCGTGTAACATCCATGTTTGTCGGTGTTGTCAGTATTTTGTAAGGTATCAGTTCGTTGTCGTGTCATATTCAGCAGATTTCCGCAGACCGTCACACGCGTACCGTAGAACCGCATAGGCGTTCTTAAGCTTACTGAGGGACTAATTAAGTTAATTAGCGTCGTAAACACTGTTTATTATCGCGTAATCACCTGTTAATCACATAATTAAGCGCGTAAATTACCGGTTGTCACATTCTCCCCCTGTTAATAAAATTTCGTCCTCGAAATTTAGACTACGTTAACTCCCTAGAGTTACGTTATGCGTAGAAAATACGAATAGTACCAAAGTGAACGATTATGAAATCAAATCAAGACTTATTCGAATGATGTGAATTCAATGACGTATCATAAGACGCAAATGAATTCTAAAAATGATCGCAACCAATAAATGAACTTAGATTCAACAAGCTCAAATGTAATAGTTTGCATGAAACGCTCGATCATGATCAGCCCAAGCTGCAAATTCTACCGACGCCACAAGGTGTCGTAGTGGTCAAGAATATTTCGACAATAGTGGTGATCAAACAAGGATCACCTGTGTTTTGCATAAAACGTTCAATCATGATTAGCCCAAGCTACAAGTTTGAAATGACACCACAAGGTGTCGAAATCAACAAACGACTTAATGGAGTCATAGATCAAACAAATCTACTACGACTCGGAACAATGAAACGATTGTTAAAACGAATTCGAATACGATGTTTTCAATACATCATATGGTGTCTTGAATTGAATATGTGAAATGAACAAGTTCAAACAATTGAATTTGACTTCGGCGCAAGCCGACAATAATTGCATGTATCAACAAGAAAACTCTCGGCATGGTCACAACGAAAACCATGTATGTAACTTGAAAAGAAAAGAATTTCAAGAAAATGTGTTGACTCGATAACAAGGAAGCCAACAATTTCAATAATGTGGGTCATTCGAATCACAAATCAATACTAATATTTAGCGAAACAGTATTTGAACTTTAATGAAACGCTTTATTCGAAACGAAACCACATGCATAACAAACGATGCATGTGTAACATATGAATTTTCAAGAAATGAAGCAAATGAATATTCGCTATACTGAAAGAAATGATCGTGACACAATGACCATCAAGAGGAGTAGAGATACGAAAATCTACTCAGTAAGTGTGAAAGTCGAAATTTCAATAAAGAAATTTAAGGACTTTACCTGGGGTTGCATGTGATAACCAGTTATTAGGTGACATGGAATGTCAAACATAGCGTATTCGTCGTGATAGGGGGAATGCGGAGACACACGTCTTCTTCTTAGCATGACTCGTGTCGTTTGCAGGATCGCGCGCCAACTGCCGCTTCCTGATCGATAGTCGCATGTGTCGTCCTCCATTGATGTATAGCTTAAGTCTCACGTATACCTGTGCGCTAGCGTTTCGTTATGCGTAGGCTGCCTGCTCGGGAAGTCAAAACATCATAGACAATATGAATAATAGTGTGTGCCCGAGTTAATATTTGCAGTTTCTACGTGATGACCTTTAATGAACTTCAACATAAGTTTCCGAAGGTCTTAAATGCATGTTTCCTAAACTCTCAAGGTTTTATGTACTGTATTCGACTGTTTTGTGTACCGTGTATAAAACACCACTATAGCGTATGTTTGAAAGCAAAATCTTGACTGTTTGTTTTTCGGCAACGGTTGGAGACCATATTCGAGTACTAGGCGTTCTTGTATGTATTCAGGATTTAATATTCTATGTTCCCAGAGGATAGTGAGGTTAGAGCCTAGGTATTTCTACAGAAAACCTATTCGCTGTAACCTATAGCTCTGATACCAATCTGTCACACCCCGAATATCAGAGCATTGGCGTGACTGGACTGGTATCTTCATTGCACAGCGAAAGCAAATAAAGTTAAGACTTCTAGAAATTGAACGCCACTAAGTACTCGACTCTTCATGGTCCTCCTATTCCAACCGTGCCTTGTCTTAGAAATGCAACCTGAGAAAGAAACATGCGAAAAATCAACATAAAGTTGAGCGAGTTCATAGTTTGTTTGTAAAAGATTTGAAATAAATCTTTTTGAATAACCGGTTTTTGTTGTATTGTTGAATGTTTAAATACTTGAATGTTTAAATACTTGAATGTTTAAATACTTGAATGTAAACATGGTATGTAACTTGTAGAATGTATGAATGTTTGAATGTAACTTGTAAAACGTATCTGTAACTGAGTACTATGAATGTTTGAGATCGCTAGTGGTTTGCAAGGCCACTAACATGTGTCACGACATAGGAAGCCACCAAACCTAGGCATTTTTGTCACCTTGACTGAGACACAGAAGCACTCATTGGTAGAAGTAGGCCAAGAGTGGGGTTGCCTGAAACCCATTAGATCTAACCTTTTGTTCCGCGGTCTGAATGTATACGTTGATTAATGGTGCTTATGGTACCCTATTCGAGACATGATCTAGAATGTTTCACTTGAATGTTTCTGTACTCCATCATACCATAACACATGTATTGTAAGCTCTTGTATTTGTATTTTCCCGTAGTTTAGAAAACTAGAATTTGTGTGTATGCATATTTCAAAAAATACGCTGGTTTGAAAAACCGGTATAAACATAAGCTTTTTGTAAACCATTTGTGTCTGTTAAAACTTGCTTGTAAAATGGTTTAAATATATGTAATCCTTGTATGCTTTGCAAAAAGTGCATGTCTTTCCACCCCGAAAACATTTTGAAAAATGTAAAATCGTAAAAAGGTGGGGTTATGAACTCACCTGAATATTCCAGTGCAAAGCTAGCTAATTTACGACTTCTTGATGTCGTTTCCAAGGCTCGACTTGCTAGCATGCATTCTACAATATTCCTAACACGGAATATCTAATAAGTTTCTAACCAAAAACGGCAACTACGTGTTACCGAGCTCTACCGAGTCGTTATTCGAACGATTTGACGGTAAATTGTTAATTTAAAAGAAGCGAAGAAGTTACACTTGTTAGCTCGCTTTGAGAAGTCGTATGTTAATATATAGGAATATTCGTATGAGAGTAATATCTAATTAACTTGTATTATATATCGTGTCTTGTATGAAAGTTATCAAAATATGTGTATTTGCCGTTTAGGCGTTCGAAATAAATATAAAAGTTATATTTATTTTTAGTAAAACTTCATCGAGTCGTTGCATGTTTAAAATAAATATATACTATATTTATTTTTATAAAAGCGAACCCATCTTGTTTGATGTTTGGAATAAATATAAAAACTTTATATTTATTTTTACAGAGTGAAATCATGTCATTTGATATTCGAAATAACATATAACTATATTTAAGCTTATAAAAGAATCGTCGCTTTTGTAACGTATTGTCAAAAGAAATTATGTGTTCGTATCGTTTTTCCAAAAATTCGATAGTTTATTTTATAATAAAACGTGTTGTATATTCCGGATTTTCTCGAAAAACGGGCAGAGTTTCCTCTGTTTTTGGACGCCCCCGACATCTAAGTGTCGCTATATTTTTCAAAATTCAACCAATAACTAACGCAATGTAATCAGATATATCTCGTCAAGCATTTCAAAATATAAACTAAATCATAAACGAAATGGTTCGAGCTCGTTCACGTTAATAAAATACGGAATAATGAACGAAATAAATGTTTGCGTCCTAAATTTTTTTACCGAGTCTTCGTGACGAAATGTCGAGTGAGCTGGCTGAGTTGACCGAGTCAACTCACTGTTGACCGGGTTTGACCGAGTCGACTCGGTTTGACCGAGTCGACCGAACCGCTTCCTAATCTGACCCGAGTTGACCAAGCCCGAGCAATGACTCGATGTTGACCAGCTTTGACTTGTTGACTGAGTTGACTCAGTTTGACCGAGTCAACCCGTTAACCAGTTGACCCGAAAATTAAACCTGCTGAACCGTGTGAACCGCAACAAGCTGAACCACAACGCTGACCTTCACCCGAAAACCCGAAGCTCAACATGTAACCCGAACCCCAACTGTTGATGTCTGCTTTTGACCCGAGACGTGAGCAACACCCAAACTAAACATCATCAGCCAATATTCAGAAAAGAAATGAAGAAGATCGGAGGGGGTTTGGTTCTTACCGGAAATCTCGCGGATCGAGTCACAACCACCGTCACGCTGCCACTGCCTGAAACAACCATCATTCGGCCGGAAAAACGAATTGACCACCGGATATCAGAACCGACCGGCGGTCCGAACCTCCGACCGCCGGTTTCTTTCTCTCTCTCTTGGCCTCTCTCTTCTTCGATCTCCCTCTCTCGCTGTGTTCTCTCTCTCTTACCGTCACGCCGCCGCACGGAGACGGCTCTCCGCCGTCAGAATGTCATCAGAGGGGGGTTGGTGAGTGTGGGTGTCTCACAAGTGAAGACGAACGAACGCAGGGGACCACCGGCCGCCGACGTCGGCCTGGTGTTGTCGCCGGTCGGTCCATCGAGTGGGAGAGAGGGTGAGGTTGAGTGGTGAGTGGGGAGATGCCTGTAGAGATGATCGAGAGAGTGAGAGGATATGCTTTTATTTGTGTGATTTGTATTGTGAAGGATATGATTTCTCTGTGTTTGTTTTATCTTGAATGTTTGAAGGAGGCAAAAGGGTTTTCTTTGTGTGAGCAAGCATCTACAGACAAAAGAGATGTGAGGGTAAATGAAGGTAAGTTGTTTTATCTGTGTGTTGTTTGTGTGGAATGCAAACAAGTGTGGGTTAGTGTATTAATAGAGGGGAGGGGTTTTTTTTGCACTTTGTGTGTTCAATTTGTATTCAGGTCAATCGTTTTATTATTTTGAGCTAAAATCTTTTGAATAGATTTTGGTAGGATTTTACAAGATCTTGGAGTGATTTTGGACAGATTTACAAGAAAAGTCTTGTACAAAAGATCTAATATATTATAATATATTACGTGCAGGTTTAGGCTTGTGTGTTTTGGGCTTGGGCCCAGGGCCCACAAGGCCATCATATGTGTAAGTGGCCCGTAATTCCTACGAGACCCGATATCGTGACCCAAACTCCATAAGCATGAACAATTCGTGTAACATCCATGTTTGTCGGTGTTGTCAGTATTTTGTAAGGTATCAGTTCGTTGTCGTGTCATATTCAGCAGATTTCCGCAGACCGTCATACGCGTACCGTAGAACCGCATAGGCGTTCTTAAGCTTACTGAGGGACTAATTAAGTTAATTAGCGTCGTAAACACTGTTTATTATCGCGTAATCACCTGTTAATCACATAATTAAGCGCGTAAATTACCGGTTGTCACAGTGTAAGTGTTAGTGGTAGTGGGATAGGTGTGAGTGCCCACATCCCCTCTACATATTGGTGCATTGGAACTGCAGCTAATGTACAAAGTGTTAGTGTTTATTGTTAGTGGCTCACATGCGTATTTCTAACATACCTTTATGGAAATGTGTGAAGATTGATAATAAAAAAGCTAGAGTTGGAACAAGGAGTTTAATAAAACCTTTTATTCAATAAATTTAGACATTTATGTTTTTTTTCTGTTGAGACCGTTATGTCATTTTGGGGATTTTTGTCTTTAAACCTATGAAATTTACGTTTTAATTAAGTTATTATTTATCTCTGATTACCGAATTGTGTAATATGTCAGCCCTTATCTGGGCGGGGTGTTACAAAGGGCCTGTAATTTTTTTAATCTTTTTCATATATTACACATATACGTATATTATATATAATTAAAACACTACACCAATAGAAAACTACCAACCGTAGTCCAGCGATAGCATAAATTCCTTTCAACGTGCTGGTCCCAAGCTTGAGTATGGCTGTTAACATTTTTTTTATAATTTTTGTACTCCTCTTTGAAAGGGTGCTCTTATGTTGTGTGATATCTGTCGCAACCCTCGTCCCCTGACAACCCGGGAACGGGCGGTCGCGGCAAGTTTCGGTGGTATCTTGTGTTTATCCATTTTGGCAGCGGAAATTTCATCAGGGCCGTAGTTAGGAAATATTTTATCAGAGTAAAATACCACATTTCAATAATATTAAACACATAGGATAAAACCCAAGTTTTAAGTACACACATTTTGATAGGAATAAATCATATTTTATTTAATAAAAACATATATTTATTTTAGGTAACTTTATAGCCACTTTTCCAAGCCTTCAGTGTTGTCCAGCTGGCTTCTATTTGTCTTTCACATTTTGTTACCTAAAACACGTTTAAAAACATTTTGTCAGTGGGAAATGCTGGTGAGTGAATCTCAGTTTAATCAAGTTTAATAAAAACCATTGTACAGTATTGAGGGCGGTCGCGCAATTACATTTGTTTCCAAGTCATACTAATTACCACCCACGGTACTGTCAACCCGACTTGTGGTCTTGTTACTCCTCGCAAGGTAGTAACAAATTTTGTATACAAAACCCCAACATACCGACGATAATTGTATCCTTAGAAATACTTAATATCTATTTAATATATAATTAATCGTGTGAGGTTTTGTAAAAACAGTTTGCAAAAAGGAGATTACTCACATTGTTGTCTTAGGTTTTCTGTAAGGGTTTCCTGGTGACAATCTATAAATTACACAAATGCACACGCGTTAGTATAATAACCCATTTTAACATTAGTAATACCCTCCCCGAGACGGCATTCCAACGACTACGTCGCCAGAACCACGACAGCCGTTACGGAACCCTAGATCAATCGGGAAGCGTATCTAATACGTATCCAGGGGTTATGATACTTACAACGGAGCAGAACTTCGTTATTTAGGGGGTATTATACCCGAGAATAGCTTCTACTACTTAGAAATTCGAGAGAGAAAGTGTGTGTGAGCGTCGGAAACTGAAAGCTGAGGTTCCCAATTTATAGGGATGTTCAGCGAGTTCCTCGCGGCCCGCAACGGAGTCAAGGTGGGCTTTCGCGGCCCGCGAGCTAGGTGTGTAGGGCCATAGGGTGAATTAGTCACCAGTATAGCTTCGACGGTTGGCAGGACACGTGGCAGCTCAGGGCTGCGCCACTT
The DNA here is from genome assembly GCF_002127325.2 of Helianthus annuus. Taxonomy (NCBI): domain Eukaryota; kingdom Viridiplantae; phylum Streptophyta; class Magnoliopsida; order Asterales; family Asteraceae; genus Helianthus; species Helianthus annuus. Next base: position 73,372,120 of record NC_035441.2, read on the forward strand.
GCCCCTTCGCTCGCGCCCCGCCAGAGACCATTTAATTTCGTTTTTAATTTATTTTAATAAAAATTAAGGTATTCGGGGTCCGATTTCACGTATGAGGTGTTTTTTAGGACATATTGGGGTATTTTAATATATTTTAGGGTGTCGGAAAAATTTCAACAGGGTTGTTATATCCTCCCTACCTTGGTTTAGAGCTCGTCCTCGAGATCTACTGGAACAAGTGTGGATATTTCCTTTGCATTTATGATTCAAGCTCCCATGTGTATTCTGGTCCTCTTTTAGAGTCCCATTTCACTTTGACCAGAACTAATCTCTTGTGCTTAAGGTTCTTGACTTTCCTGTCTTCAATTTGTAGAGGCCTTTCTACAAATTTAAGTTGTTCATTTACCTCTATATACTTAAGAGGTACTACCAGTGATTCATCAGCTAAACATTTCTGGAGATTAGATACATGAAATACGTCGTGTATTCCTGCCATTTCCTCTGGCAGTTGTAGCTGATAGGCTACAGGTCCTATTCTTCTAATAATCTCAAAAGGTCTAACGTACCTGGGGCTTAGCTTTCCCCTCTTGATGAATCTTACCACTCCTTTCCAAGGAGAGACTTTTAATAACACTTTATCTCCTACTTGAAATTCCAACGGTTTGTGTCTGTTATCAACATAACTCTTTTGTTGATCACGTGCTGCTTTTAGTCGTTCCTTGACTTGAAAAATCTTGTCGGTTGTTTCTTGTACTATTTCAGGTCCAGAGAGTTGCTTTTCCCCAATTTCTGCCCAACAGACTGGGGTTCGGCACTTTCCTCCATAAAGTGCTTCGAATGGTGCAACATTGATACTTGTGTGATAACTGTTATTATAAAAAAATTCTATTAAGGGTACGTGATCGTCCCAATTACCTCCGAAATCAATTACACAAGCTCTAAGCATGTCCTCCATTGTCTGAATTGTCCTTTCGCTTTGACCATCCGTTTGAGGATGGTAAGCTGTGCTTAGATTCAACTTGGTTCCCATGGCTTTTTGGAAACTTGTCCAAAAATGAGAGGTAAAACGGCTATCCCTCTTAGAAACAATTGATAAAAGAATTCCATGTAATGAAACTATTTCATTTACATATAACTTGGCTAATTGTTCCATGCTGAAAGTTTCCTTCATTGGTAGGAAATGAGCTGACTTAGTTAGCATATCTACAATCATCCAGATTGTATCATTACCTTTCCTTGTTTTGGGAAATTTGGTAACAAAATCAATTGTTATCAATTCCCATTTCCAAACTGGCATTTCTAATTGCTGTAACAAACCTGAGGGTTTTTGATGTTCAGCTTTGACTTGTGAACATGTTAAACACTTAGAAACATAAGCTGCTATATCCTTTGTCATTCTTATCCACCAAAAATTCTTTCTTAAATCCTGATACATCTTATCACTTCCAGGATGCATCATATACTTAGACTTATGGGCTTCTTCTAATATACGATGACGTAAGTTTTCTAATTTAGGTATCCACATTCTTTTCTTATGGAATCTCCAAATTCCATCGGTTCCTTGTTCTAATTCTTTAGTCATTCCTTTTAGCTTTTCAGTATCATCCTTGATTACTGATTCTTGTGCTTCTCTTACCTGATCATTTAAATCTACTTGTATATTTAATTTAAGAGAACGTACCCTTTTTGGCTTCTCATGATACTTTCGACTTAAAGCATCAGCTACTACATTTGCTTTTCCTGCATGATACTGGATATCACATTCATAATCACTAAGAATTTCCATCCAGCGTCTTTGCCTCATATTCAACTCCTTTTATCCGAAGACATACCTTAAACTCTTATGATCAGTGAAAATGGTAAACTTACTACCATAAAGGTAATGTCTCCAAATCTTAAGGGCAAAAATTATAGCTCCTAATTCCAAATCATGGGTTGAATAATTCTCTTCATGATTCTTGAGCTGTCTAGATGCGTAAGCTATAACTTTTTGGCGTTGCATCAATACACATCCATAACCTAACTGAGAAGCGTCACAATAGACTACAAAGTCTTCAGTTCGTTCCTTCTAGTAACGCTAGTATGGGTGCATGGGTTAATCTTTGCTTAAGAATTTTAAAGGCTTCTTCCTGTTTTGGTCCCCATTCAAACTTAACAGATTTACAGGTTAACTTAGTTAAATGGATGGCTATTCTAGAAAAATCTTGAATAAATCTCCTATAATAAGCGGCCAATCCTAAGAAACTTCTAACCTCGGTTGGTGACTTAGGGGTTTCCCATTTGGTAATTGCCTCGATCTTAGTGGGATCCACATGAATTCCTTCATGATTAACTAGATGTCCAAGAAACTGTACTTGTTCTAACCAAAACTCACACTTTGAAAATTTAGCATAAAGCTTTTCCTTTCTCAGTAAACTTAAAAGTGCGTGCAAATGCTTTGCATGTTCCTCCTTATTCTTAGAGTAAATGAGAATATCATCTATAAAGACAATTATGAATTTATCCAAATATGGCTTACATATTCGGTTCATCATGTCCATAAATGCGGCTGGGGCATTGGTTAAACTAAATGGCATGACACTAAATTCATAATGGCCATACCTTGTTCTGAACGCGGTCTTAGGAATGTCCTCTTCCTGTACCTTCAATTGATGATATCCTGATCGTAAATCGATTTTCGAGAAAAATCGAGCTCCTTGCAACTGGTCGAACAGATCATCGATTCTTGGTAATGGATATCGATTCTTAATCGTGACCTTGTTCAATTCACGGTAATCGATGCACATACGCATTGATCCGTCTTTCTTTTTAACGAATAATATCGACGCTCCCCATGGTGATGAACTTGGATGTATGAATCCTTTCTCTAACAATTCATCTAATTGTTTCTTTAATTCCTGCATTTCTGCTGGTGCCAAGCGGTAGGGTGCTTTGGCGATTGGAGCTGTCCCTGGTAGCAGATGGATTCTGAATTCGACTTCTCTGTCCGTCGGTAGTCCTGGTAATTCTTCTGGAAAGACATCTGGAAACTGAGATACTACTGGAATATCTTTTAGTTCTTTTCCTTTAGTGTTAGTGATTATGGAAATCAAATACACTAAAGATCCTTTTCTTATATAACTTGTTGTTTTCATCACAGAGATGAATTTTGTGGATCTAGATGGTTTATCTCCTTTAATTGCGATCTTTTCACCTTTTGGTGAGTTTACTTGAATTGACTTTTGATCACATAAAATACTGGCTTTATTGGCTATTAACCAATCCATTCTTAATACAACATCAAATCCTACCAGTTTCATTGGGTAAAGGTTTGCAATAAACTTTTGATTTAAATTTTCTATTCTTGCTCCCTGCAAGATTTCAGAAATTCTAATGGTTTCCCCATTTGTCGTTTCTAGTAGATAATATTGTGAGAGTTTAGTTAATGGTTAATTGAGAAGTTTGCAAAATGAAGTATTAATAAAAATTTGGTTTGCACCAGAGTCAAATAATACTTTAGCAGAAACATCATTAACTAAAAATGTACCGGCTATCACGTCCGGAATCATCTTGGCTTCATCTACCGTCAGAACAAATGCTCTAGCATTTTTGGTAGTCCTATTGCCCGTGGCTGGAACTAGTTTCGGACAGTTAGGCTTGATGTGACCTTTTTCTCCACAGTTGAAGCATAGTCCATTATTAGGTTTCCTCCTGCAATCTTCTTCCTTATGCCCTGGTATCTTGCAAAAATTGCAGTAAGTGAGCATTTTCCCGAATGCTTCTTCTTACAAGCCTTGCAGTACGGTGCAGAGGTAGAACCTACGTTCCTACAGTTGGAATTTCCATAACGAAATTCTTGGGTAAGCCTTTGAGCTAGGTTTCTCCTCTGGTCTTCTTCTCGAGTACGTACTAACTCATCTGTCAATGTATTTGCTAGTTCTACGACCTCTTCTATGGTTTGAGGTCTAGCTGCCTTGACTACATGCCTAATCTCCCCAATTAATCCCCAGATGTAACAGGAGATTAATACTGGTTCAGGTGATGCAAGGGTTGGCACTATTCTAACATATTCAAAGAATGTGGTAGTATAACCCTTACTATCCACCCCGGTCATTCTAAGGTTCAGGAACTTATTCGCTATCTGTTCCTTTTCATTGGGAGGGCAGAATTTCCTTTCTACCATGTTCTTAAATTCCTCCCATTCCATATTATAAACCCTATCACTTCCTCTTGACTGAAGGATAGTGTTCCACCATTCTAAGGCTGAGTTCTTAAACAGATTGGAAGCAAACATTATCTTATCCTCTTCTGCACACTTGCTTATTTTTAAGACAGCCTCAGTCTTTTCTATCCAGCGTAGAGTTGCAATGGGTCCTTCATTGCCCGAGAATTCTATTGGTTTACAGGACCAGAATTCTTTAAAAGAACAACCATAAGGCATGGTTCTTCTTCTTTTGGGAATGGGCGCTTGAAGTACAGGTCCATTGTTCACGCTGTGTTCAGGTTCAGTTGGTCGCTTACAACTTTTATTATCCGCTTCCTTAACAGTTTGAATAATAAAAGGCATTGCATCTATGATTCCTTGTGCCACTATGTGTTGGATGGCACTGTTATTTGCTTGGTTTCCATTGTTATTGTTGTTCAGGTTCTCATTATTCGGGTTATTGTCGTTCTGGCTATTATCATTTTGGTTTTCCTGGTTCACTTCGTTGTCCATCTGAATTTGAAACATTTACCAATTATTAATGTCACAAGATAATATTTAATACAATCAATCGTGCAACACACAGGTTGATCAAAAACGCCGAGTATTGCGACTTACTCTTTTCTTATATATAATATGCATCTAATACAAATCAGTACTGAAATTAAAAATTACAATACGACTGAAATAAAGATTACACTACTAGTAGTAGGCATCCGTAGTTTTTTTTCATATACACATATTATATATTATTATATTATTATTAGTATTACCACCTCCACTATCACCTTCACGGATATGGATTCATCCAGAAATCCATATTGCGCTCGTTGTACTTCAAGATGAGTCGCTCTCCCACCTGTCTCATCCTCTCGCTACTCTCTAAAATTTCCTCACCGAATGTCCTGAGTTCTTGCACATTTTCTGCACTCATTGGGGGTTTAGGGTCTAGGACTGGGTTTGGAATCTGGGGCATGGGTTCCTGGTATGGGTAAGGATTCTCTAAGATCTCCCTAATGTATTGATCACTATCGTAGTAGGGATCTAGAGGGTCCAAACCTGGGTATGCTCCTAGATTCGGCATAGGCATCTCTTCTGGTATTGGGTAACGTTGCACATAGTCCCTATTGTCGTCCCACCACGGGTCGTAATTTGGGTCTAAGGGATTAGGTGCTGGTACCCTAGGTATCTCCTCCAGGTTAAAATCATGCATTTCAACTTGATTTTCTGGGTTTTCTATTTCCATTGGCTGAGCGGGAAATAGTGGTTGTGGTTGGGGTGCTATCAGTTGCTCCAGGTTAGGGTCGGCTGCAGTGGTTGCTAGGATATGAAAGTTGGCTAAACCCCTATTAATCGTGTCCTGGGCATGGGAATCGGTTTCTCTTTTAGCGGCTGCTAGGACTCTCTGCTCTTGTAACTTTTTCATTCGTTTCCAACGCTCATGTGCACCCCTACTGAACCATCCTCTCTTTTTAGGAGGGAATGGCTCTTCAGACTGAGCCTTAAACACGAATATTCCTTCTTCATTATCAGTAGAATACCCTAAGAGGGCAGGCTGTGAAGAGGCGTCTTCGCTTCTAGGCGAACCAGACAACTGACGATACGCGTCGGATGGTCCTTGGTCGCTCATTCTGTAAACTAACAAATAGTCAAATAACACACAAAAATAAAATACAATTATGCACGTATTTCTGTAATTTATTTCCTAACACTTTTAAATAACTTTTGGTGTCAGCAGAACATTTCTGTGGCTGAATCAGTGGCTTAGCACTGATACCACCTTCTGTCGCGACCCTCGTCCCCTGACAACCCGGGAACGGGTGGCCAGCGGCGGCCAGTTTCGGTGGTATCTTGTGTTTATCCATTTTGGCAGCGGAAATTTCATCAGGACCGTAGTTAGGAAATATTTTATCAGAGTAAAATACCACATTTCAATAATATTAAACACATGGCATAAAACCCAAGTTTTAAGTACACACATTTTCATAGGAATAAATCCTATTTTATTTAATAAAAACATCTATTTATTTTAGGTAACTTTATAGCCACTTTTCCAAGCCTTTAGTGCTGTGCAACTGGCTTCTATTTGGTTATCACATTTTGTTACCTGAAACGCGTTTAAAAACATTTTGTCATTGGGAAATACTGGTGAGTGAATCTCAGTTTAATCAAGTTTAATAAAAACCATTGTACAGTATTAAGGGCGGTCGCGCAATTACATTTGTTTCCAAGTCATACTAATTACCACCCACGGTACTGTCAACCCGACTTGTGGTCATGTTACTCCTCGCAAGGTAGTAACAAATTTTGTATACAAAACCCCAACATACCAACGATAATTTTATCCTTACAAATACTCAATAATTGTTTAATATATAATTAATCGTGTGAGGTTTTGTAAAAACAGTTTGCAAAAAGGAGATTACCCACATTGCTTTCTTAGGTTTTCTATAAGGGTTTCCTGGTGACAATCTATAAATTACACAAATGCACACGCGTTAGTATAATAACCCATTTTAACATTAGTAATACCCTCCCCGAGACAGCATTCCAACGACTACGTCGGGCAGAACCACGACAGCCGTTACGGAACCCTAGATCAATCGGGCAGCGTATCTAATATGTATCCAGGGGTTATGATACTTACAACAGAGCAGAACTTTGTTATTTAGAGGGTATTATACCCGATAATAGCATTTACTACTTAGAAATTCGAGAGAGAAAGTGTGTGTGAGCATCGGAAACTGAAAGCTGAGGTTCCCAATTTATAGGGATGTTTAGCGAGTTCTTCGCGGCCCGCGACGGAGTCAAGGCAGGCTTTCGCGGCCCGCGAGCTAGGTGTGTAGGGCCATAGGGTGAGTTAGTCACCGGTATAGCTTCGACAGTTGGCAGGACACGTGGCAGCTCAGGGCTGCGCCACTTGCCCCTTCGCTCGCACCCCGCGACAGATCCTAAGGGGTCTGTCGCGCCCCGCCAGAGACCATTTAGTTTTGTTTTTAATTTATTTTCATAAAAATTAAGGTATTCGGGGTCCGTTTTCACGTATGGGGTGTATTTTAGGACATATTGGGGTATTTTAATATATTTTAGGGTGTCGGAAAAATTTCAGGAGGGTTGTTATAATATCGGTGGCTGTGGTGTGTTTTGCCACCTTTCAACAATTTAATTATAACTTGTTACGTCACGTGTCATACGCACGTGTCATACGCATGTGAGCTTAATATTTTTCCCCCTGCTTCTCTTATTCATCCATTCGTATGTTATCCGTAAAATAGTAAGAAAAAAAGGATAAATCAGCCCAACCCATGTAACCAAATTCGCTTTACCGCCCAAATGGGCCCAAAGAATTCGAATTCCAAGTTTCGGTTTCATTGGATTCCATCATTAATCATTTGGAACATTGAACACGTCCCTATATATAATGGGTTATTGGATTTTAATAATCCTAAGTTTCACCTGTTGGCCTATAATAATCCAAACTTTAAAAAAATTCCCTCTAATAATCCCAACTTGTAAAAGTTTGGCCGCCATTGATCCTTTTCTAACATAGGTACACTTAAATCAGTTAAGGAATCTCTAGGTGTAATTGACTCTATGGAGGAGACCAAATTCTTATATGTTTGAAATGATCAACGGCGGCCAAACTTTTACAAGTTGGGATTATTGGAGGGAATTTTTAAAGTTGGGATTATTATCTGTCACACCCTGACTTTTGCGGAAGCGTGATTATGTGTGAGTTGCTTAATATCATTGCATTCAACCATAACAAACAACTATATGATAAAACTAAAGATGTTCATCCATAGATAGTTTTAAAAACACTACATGTAGCTTTGTTTTAAATCCCAAAACACGAACTTTGCGTTCAGAACACAACACCAACAAGTTTTATATTCCATAAGGACTTCACAAAAGACAATAATGAAAACTAGGCTTTGAAATATGTATCCTATCCAGGATAGGATACATACTCCAAACCATTCGACACCGGATGACATCTTTTATTCCAAACAACACTTGAAAACTTCAACGCCCGCCAGATCCATACTTAGTTTCCTGAAATACATGTAGTTTGAAAACATCAACAAAAGTTGAGCGAGTTCATGTGTTTAGTGTGTGAGCTCGAATAAACTTTGTAATCATTGTAAGTAAGTATGTATTTGTAAACCCTATTATGAAAGCAAACAATGAAAACAAATCATTAATGGTTTGCAAGGCCATTAATATGTGTGACGTGATGTAGGAAGGCTCAAACCTAGCAGATTTTGCACCGGGCTTCAGTTTGAAGACATAGTCACCTCATGGGCCAAACCCCGGTCCACATCGGCGTGGGCTCGCTACACCCAAATAGATCTATCACTCATGTCCCTCGGTCCTACAACGAGGATTAATGGTCTTAAGCGTTGTACCCACCACTCAAATGATCTAGCAGTACCTTTCCTTAGCTAACTATACCACATATAAACGTTTGTAAACAGTTTGTAACATGTACTTCACCCACGAAGTTATAAAACTGAAAACAGTTAAAAGAAAAGGGGGACATGAACTCACGGTTTTGCGTTCTTCGAAACCAACTGTAACTCAAAGCTTCTCCTGGTGTACCTGACTACCTACAACGTACTACGATTTATTAGACGAGCGGGTCGTGCCTTGACTTAGTATTAATTAGTGTCTTTGAGTTACGTTTCATTGTGTCTTCAATATTATTCCAAGTTATATAACTATTTGTTAAAATAATAAATATTTTAACTTAAATTATATTTACTAAATTTTGGAATAATAGTTAAAATAATACATTTTAACTTGTTACTTTTTATGTATTTATACATGTATATCCTTCCCAAGGATGGGTGTATTTGTATTCGTATTCTTATACTTGTATATTTATGCCATGTATTGGTGTCGTATTCCGGAGGGTATTTATACGTATGAAAATACGTATTTTTATTGTGTTTATTAAGTATCCTTATACTTAATTTTTGTATTAACCTTTCCAGAATAATATCTTTAATAAAAATACATCAATATATATTTTGAGAAGTATTACTTAGAAAAATTGTTTATAACTTTTCCCTTGGTAAAAATATTTATAAATCTCATACAAGTCTCAAAAATAATATATTTCCAAGTCTAACTTAGAAAATATGTATAAATCCATATTTCTTCCAAAAATATATATTTCAAGTTTATTTAAGAAAATACATTTTCTCCCAAAAATAATGTATTTCATGTTTGTTTGGGTAAATATATATTCTCTTCCAAAAAGAATACATCTTCTAATAATTCCAAGAAATATATATTTTCACTTGCCAAAAATAATATATTTTCTTCTTGTCAAAAAAATATGATATATTTTGTAATAATTGTAAGAATCATATTTTTGTTCTTTTGATGTCCAAAATATTGTTTACCAAAATATACTTACGAATAAACTTTCCAGAATATTTTTGTGAGTTATATTCCTTTGTTCGGTTTCTCTCATATTTTGGGTATAATTTGTATATTCATATTCTTGGTGTTTTGATAATATTTTGGACTGTAATTTTTGGTATATCGATGAGTTATATTATTTCAAGTCCTAAAATAATATAACTAATACACATAATATACAAATAATCACACACACGGTGACTTCTAAATATATATTTCCTAAATACATATTTAGTCACTTTTATTTATAAAAACCAACCTCCAATATTTATAATTTTTGTAACAAAATTTATGACAAACTTTATATGAAAATTCATGGTTAAAAATATCCTTGTAAATCTTTGTTCAAAAATATTTTTCTAAGTGTTTAAATTTTTAGAAAATTTTGCTTAAGTTTCCCCTAAAAATGGAGGTTTCCATGCTTTCAAAGCATATCATTTTCTTTTATAAATCAACATAGTCAACAACAAATTAATCTACACTTACCAATTTGCCAAAATCAAGCATAAACTACTACCTCATGAACTTGAAAATTTATAAAAATGTGTAGTAACTTACTAGTGTATTTAGTAAGTCTAGTTACCCTTTAAAGTGTGGTTGTTTGTTTAAAAACTCCATTTTTGAAGAAATTAGATCTTCACAACTTGTAATTAAATTTTCTAAAAATGTTTCTTCTTGGATTTTTCTTGTTAAATACATGATCCTACACTTTATTAACCACTAAAAATGTGGTTTATTTCTTTAAGAACCAAGATCAAGTAAACTTGTATTTTTAACTTGGTTTCTTGAAAAATCATTTTTAAAATCTTAGATTTACAAGACTTTATACTTACTTTAATCATCACTTAACAAGAAAACAATTTATTCTTTCAAGTTCATGACTTTCATGAGGATGATCTATGGATCCTTAATATTTTCATCCTCTCATCTTGCTAGATTATGTTTTTAATCATTCTCTAGCAAGATCATATGATGATCTACATCATTAACATAAACAATCAAACATCAAGTAGCACAACAACACTAAACAACATGATTTCTTAAGATATTAAGCTTATGTTCATGTTTCATGTTCTTAATTCTTAGTGTTCTTCAAGATTAACATCATGTATCTTCTTTTAACCAACAAAATGTGATGTGAAATGAAGAGTATAGTGTTCTTACTACTAGCTCAAGGCTAGGGATGATCACTAGAAGAAATGAAGTGGATAAACGCAAATGGTGAAGGTCCTTCAACTTCCGAAAGCTCCAAGCTTCTTTTTGCACCTTCTAACACCCTTGTATATATGTAGGATGGATGAGACTTGAAAGATGAAGGTGAGTGTGTGTGGGGTGCTCTCGGCCGAGACTAGAAGAGGAGGAAGGAGGAGAAGTGGTGTGTTAAATGTGTGTAAGAATGATGGTTAAGGTTTAGGAGTTTATACTTATATCCACCAAATGTAATTTCCATTGGTTTAAGTGTTTAGTAAAGGTCCAACAATATCTATTATAATAACATAATAAAATCACAAGTGGGCCATGATGTCTGGCTGTGAACTAGGTGGGGGGGGGGTCTAGGCTAGGGTGTAACTATTAGTTAGATTATCTAGTTCAAATCCAAGTGTTTAGTTAGGGTGTTTAGTTACTAGTATGTTATATGATGTGTTATGATGTTCGGGGATCATAACTAGCTTTGTAATGTTAAAACAGTGCTTCTAGTGAAAATTTGGTGTTTCGGGTAGTGTTCGGTTGTTCGGTTGGTTACCGGTTCGTTAAGGTGCCAAACTATGCAGTTTAGTGTGCTTTATGTTATCTTTCGTGACAGTTTTGATTCCCGACACTTAGGAAAGCATTCAGGACTATTTAACCTTATTTCTGCATGATATTAAGTTGTTTAAATGCTGAATTTTGCTGAATTCTGCAGTTTATGTGCGTTTTAGGCTCTTTCCGGCACTTAAACTATCTCTAGGAAGGCAGTTTTGCGATCCTTACTTTTCCTAAACACTATACTAGTGTAATACTTGGTTTCTGGCTCATTCTATGTCTCAATACAATGTCTGTCTATTTACTGAACTCCGTCAGCATTTTTCTGTTTTGTCTGATAATTGTGCTGCCGGTGTTTCGTGCATCATTTGAATCAACAAAGTTTGCATGCAGTAATGATATGTCATTTGCAATATATGATGCACATGTATGTATATGGCATTTGTCAGAAAGCAATTCAAGCAATTAATTGTAATTCAGCACAGTCATTAAGCACTAATCATTGTTTAATAATTGTAAGGATACCCGGAATTTTGACAGTTGTCACATTCTCCCCCTGTTAAGAAAATTTCGTCCTCGAAATTTAATCTACATTAACTCCTTAGGGTTACCTTATGCGTGTATGGATATGAATAATACCAAAGCAATTAACCACGAAACCGTAACAAGACTTATTCGAATCAGGTGAATTCAGGGACATATTGCAACAATAGAACCCAATGGTTGAAAGGTACGTATTCCAGAATTTGATGTCAAAGGACACGAGTTGTATAGATGTATAATCTAGTGTAACTTATTTCACAGGGGTTCAATAAAAGAGGAGTTTCGACCAATAGAATTCCAAAGGATCGTTTACAACATGCAAATGAGTTCTAGAAACAATAACATCCGCTAGATGAACTCAGAATCAGCAAGCTCAAAGGTAATTGTAACATGAAGGTGATCCATCAACTTTCGAACAAATAAATGAATAAAAATTAGTGTGTTATCATTATTGAATTGCGAGAATACACCGAAATGAAATATAATCGAATCTGGTGTATCATTATCTTAATTCGTAGTTGCATTGAGAATGTTTAAATGACAAGTCAAACAAAAGTATGTGTAGTTTCGTGTGAAACGGTTGACCACGATTAGCACAAGCTACAAGTTTACACCGACACCACAAGGTGTCGTAGTGAATGACATAATTCAATAATAGCGATGACCGAACAAGTTCACCGTGTTTGAAATCAAATGAAGGTGTAATGAAGCGAACCTGAGAATTTGATTCAAACAACATCGTAGGACTTTTCAATTGAATATAGAACACCAAAGAACTACTGTTTTCGATCGAAGATGAAAAATAATGAATACTGCAAGGCATTCAATCGATAATGAAAGAACCGTTAGGAGGTACACTGGAATATAAAATGAATTTATGTACCATTGTCTTAACACACGATTTTTTTAAGCCTGCTTTATTCATTATAAAACAGAACGGATTTAGAGTAAGTCAATAAATAAACAATTAAATCCGTGTATGAAATGCGTAAACGAGATTAGCGCAAGTTGCAATTTAGTGAAAGCATCACCACAGGGTGCTGGAATCAACAGACGACTTAATGGAGCCGTAGACCAAACAAGTCTACTACGACTCGGAACAAAAGAAGCACTTGCAAAAATGAATTTGAATATGATGCGCTCAATCCATCATATGGTGTTTTTAATTTGAATGTGCGAAATAAACAAGTTCAAGCAATTGAACCTGGTTTTCAGCGTAATCCGACAATAAACGTATGTATCAACAAGAGAATTTTGGCATGGTTACAAGGATAAACCATGTATGTAGCTGGAAAGAAAAGAAGTTTCAAGAAAGTGTGTTGACTTGATGACAAAGGAGTTGATACTTACAATAATGTGGAACATCCGAGACACAAGGAAATTACTGGACATAGCGAAATGATATTTGTAACTTTGATGAAAACGATCATTAGAAGGGAAGCCACATGCGTAACAAACGATGCATGTGTATCATATGAAATGATCAAGAAACTAAGCAAATGAGTGTTTGCTCTTAGTGAAGAAAATTGTCATGATGCAACTACCATTAAGAGGAGTAGAGGTGTAATAATTCTACTTGCTAGATGCAAAAGTAGGAATTTCAATAAAAGAGATTCGAGTGCTTCACCTGTTCGGTTAACTAAAATAGCATATACGACAGAATGATGGTGTTTGTCCGAGTTAATAGACGTGGTTTCTAAGTAATAACCTTTAATGAGTTTTGACCTAAGTTCCCGGAGGTCCTAAGTACATGTCTCCTAGATTCTCAAAGTTTTGTATTCTGTGTAAAACTGTTTTGTGCACCATGTAGAAAACACAATATTAGCATATATTAAAACAAATTGTTGAATCACTATTCTTCGATATGCTTTCTTCCTGAATCCACAGCTGGCGATAATCTGGTCGAAGATCGATCTTGGTATAGTAACTTAAACCCTGAAGTTGGTCGAATAAATAATCAATCCTCGGCAAGGGATACCGATACTTGATGGTTAGCTTGTGCAGCTCTCGGTAGTCGATGCACATACGAAAACTACCGTCCTTCTTCTTGACGAACAGAACTGGAGCTCCCCAAGGCGAGAAGCTTGGCCTAATAAATCCCTTGTCTAGTAATTCCTGAAGCTGCGCTGACAACTCTTGCCTCTCTGAAGGCGCAAGTCAATAAGGTGCCTTGGCTACAGGCGCGGCGCCTGGAACCAAGTCATTGCGGAACTCGACTTGCCTTTGAGGAGGTGATCATGACGAGTCTTCGGGGAAGACTTCAGGATATTCCCTTGCCACAGGGATGTCTTCGAGCTTTGGTTCCTCGGCTTCTTTGTTCATGGCATGAGCCAAGAAGGCAACACATCCTTTACGCAAAACTTCCGTGCCTTCAAACAACTAATAATCCATAGATGCGTATCCTGCTTCTCCCCATGAGTCACGATTGCCTCTTCATTTGCCATCGGAATGCGGGTAGTCTTCTCCTGGCACACAATCTCTGCATGATTACTCGATAGCCAATCCATCCTGACTACTACGTCGAAGCTTCCCAACTCATGGCAAAAGATCCATCGAAAACTCACGCTCTCCAAGTTCTATAACACAGCCTCTAGTCACTTCGTTGGCTTCTACTAACTTCCCATTAGCTAGTTCTATCGAGTACGGGATATCTAACTTACTTGCTACTAAACCAAGTATATTCTTAAACTCTAGAGATGCGAAGCTATAGTCGGCAATGGTATCAAATAGCACAGATGCAAAGTGTTGATTAGTAGGGAATGTACCAGTGACTTCGTTTGGACCCTGGCATGCTTCATGAGCTCCAATGTTGAACGCTCCTCCACGATCTTGGTTATTCTTCCTAGGGCAATCTTTCCCAAAGTGCCCCACGTCCCCACATTTGTAGCAGCCTGGAACTCTACCACTAGCGTTTCCGTCTTGGTTGCCGTCATCATTTCCTCCTTGTCTAGGATACTTCGCCCAACAGGCATCCTTGTTGTGTCCTTCCTTTTCGCACCTATCGCACCAAGGCCTTAGACATCAACCTTCATGGTGAAACTTGCACTCATCACATCTAGGCTTAGTCCCTAAGTAAACCTTCCTGGAATGCCCTATGCCACCACAACCTTGACCTTGTTCTTGATCATTACTATTTCCGCCCTGATCGCCGTTGTTGTTGTTTCCTCCGTAATTTCCGTTACCATCTTGACCTTCATTTCCATGTCCTGCTCCGAACCGACATGTCTCCTTGACATGCCCCACTTTGCCATAGTTATCACATTTTCCATATTTACATCACCCGACATGATGACGTCAACAATTGTCGCACTTAGGTAGGATACCCATGTACTCTTTTCCCTTTCTGGCATTGTTGTTGTTATTTGCCCGAGTACCCTTTTGGAAATCAGTGAGCTTCCTTTTGTTCTTTCCAGATGACTCCACCTGAGTCTCCTTCTTCTCATCAGGGGTTGAAAGTTTTTCCAATCTAATTGCTTCTTTAGTGAGCGCCACACTTAAGTTACTGGCATCGATAGTTGTTGGAGGCGTTTATGCTGGCATCAAGCTCAGAACCTGAGGCGCAAATCCCCAGATGAATCGTTCTATCTGTTTAAACTCTGGTTCCACCAGATACGGAACAACTCGCGACAAATCGTGAAGTCTCTGCACGTATTCCGCCACCTTTGGACCTTCCATCTTCAAGTTCCAGAATTCAATTTCCAGCTTTTGGATTTCCGTCTGAGAACAACATTCCCTATGCATCAACTCTTTCAGCTCATTCCATGTCAAAGCATACGCAGCAGCCTCACCTAACGTCTGAACCTGAAGGTTCCACCATGACAGAGCCCCATCTTGAAACAATCCAGAAATGTACGTGACTTGTTGCTCTGGAGTACATTTGCTCATTCGCAAAATAGAATCCGTATTCTCGACCCATCTCACAAAAGCTACGGCACCTCCAGTGCCATCGAAGTTCAAAGGCTTGCAGTCTGAAAACTACTTATAGGTACAGCCTGTACGAGCAACATCATTCACAGAAGGCATTAACAAAGCACACTCGGAAATGTCCAAACGTATTGTAATGTGTCTTAGGTGACTTAAACATTACCGTTAGGTGGGTTATTCCCTGAGGTACCTCCTCTGTGTCTGTAGCGAAGAACCTCGTGTCGTTCGATGGCCTATGTGATGTGCACTTGTAATTCTGCCTCGGTCATGGGCAGCCGAATGATCTCTTGAGGAGGCATCTTTTAAGAAGGAGATCGGATTGGTCACGTCTTATCAATGTATATAGTTGTCTAGAGGTCGTATGTACATACACATAATAAACAATCGAGCAACAACACAATCATAACCTAAACAAGTAAATCAACAACGTAATTAATGAGAACATGACGATTGAGCTTTCATTAATCATCAACCACAAAGTATTGTTACATGCTTCACAAAGTGTATCATATCAAAAGGAACACAGGGTCACACTACGCTTGTCCAACAAGTCTACCAATCTACAACAGTCATACAATCAAAAGTGATCTCCAAAAGGCTTCACAAGCTCAGCTCAATAGTGGTGCTCTCATCACAGGTAATGCATCTGCATAAGACTAAAAACCTACTGTACTGATGGCGGAGGAGGAGGAGGGAGGAAAAGCAAACTGAGAACATGTGCGAGCTCCTCCTCGAGCTTTCTCACATGACGAAGCAAGTAACGGATCTGCTGCTCAATAGTAAGGAATCGAGCATCAAGCTCTGGAAAAGGAGTAAGAGGAGCAGGTGGACGTGCAAAAGGAGATGGTGACGAACGAGGGGGAACGAAAGCAAGCTGACAAGGACACGGTAAAGGGCGCGGTGTCGACTCAAGCTCCAAGACTATGCGACTCATAACTTCAAATCGAAGCTGAAGCGAATAAAGTAACTCATCCTGTGTATAGCCAACAAAATGCGAGGGATGGTAGGGGTCCGAGATCGGCATGGAATATGGTGGGGACCATCGGAATGGCTCATCAAGTGGTGTAGAAGTAAATGGAGCAAACGGTGTAGACTGAGGGATCCGAGGAAAAGACGCTGAAACAAAAGGATCGTGACTAGGCTGCTGGCCTGAAGTACCTTCCACTGGACGGGATGCGGGTTTGTCCTGAAGGAAAATGATAGGCAAATCAGTGCGATGGACGTCGGACTCCATTGGAGGAAAAGGAGCGACATCAGCGGGTGCGGGTGCGGGTGTAGGAACAAATGGCTCAACTACAGGAGGGTCAATGGGTGCAGGAACTGAGTTAGGTATGAGGGGTGCAATGTCAGGTATGCCAAAAGGAATAGGGTCATGATCAGGTAAGGGCTCAGGATCAGCAGGTGCAACATCAGGCTGATCAAAAGGATCAAGATCTAGCTCAAGATCAAGCTCGGGGTTGTGTGGAGGTGTTAGGATCGGAGGCTGTCTGTGAGTGTGTTTGTTTGCATAAAACGAATAAGTGCAGCGGAAATGAGTGGCAAACTTTGTAAACACAAACAAAGGAAAGAGTAGATTGATAAACAATTGCTTTTCATTGAGTCAAAAGATTTACATAAAAGCAAAAGATTACAGTCAAACCTTACAATCTAAACTCCCCCTCAGCCTGATACACCAGAGTTGGTTGCACAAGATGAAAGGATGAATTGAGGAGAAAAACTAACTCAAAACGATCAAGTGTAACAGTACAGAGTACTGTCATACTTATAGGCAAACCAAACTACTGATATGCTTCAGCTGACGTCACCATGATAGTGACATCTAACGACCTAACAAACTATAAATACTGTTCTATACAAACTCCTGTTATGTAACATCTGATAATCACTAAAATACAAAACATAAGGAAACTACTGCTTCACGTTCCACTGTTGTAGCCTTAGCACAGATGTTGAGTCTTCAGTGCTTTCTTCAAAGGTGATCAGTCTTTGAGAGGGCAGTGCTTGAGTCTTCAGCAGTACTTAGGATACAGCAGTAGATAGAGCAACAGAGTTTTTCTTTAGCAGTTGTTAGATAATCATCAGAGTTTGGTTTATCAGTTGTTGTAATTGAGCAGCACTTAATCATCCATCAGTTGTTGGATAACCACTGTCAAGGGGAGAGATTAGAGTAAACTGCTGCTTATTAAGTGTCCACTGATGGGATCCGGTTTTGGCTTTACATTATCTGTTCCTCAGTTAGGGTTCAATCCCAACAGGAGGAGATGGTGCAGCAGACATAGCAGTATCATCATCAGAATCAATGGCATAGCGCTGTAATCCAACTGCCTGCAAGGCGGAAGACGTCTCAGACTCAAAGGAATCTGAAACAGAGTGCAAACTAGTATTAGAGGATAACTAGATGACAGGAATCTCAGGAGGTGGAATAGCAACAACGTCCTCGTCTAACTCTCCATCACCCTGGGCATCAACAGGAGGACCATCAACAAACAAATCAGTGTCATCATCAAACAAATCATCAAAAGGCCAATCCTCAGGAGGGATGACCACTAGAGGAATGGGAGCGAGGATTGGTGCCACAATATGCTCACCATCGGGATGCCCGATGATAAGATGATCATGGACTGGAATGGGAACAACAAAAGGATCCTCGTCTGGAATGTCATCAGCAGTCGGTAAATCATCTCCAAAGTCAGGCAACGCGAACGGCTGAAAGTCGTCCTCGTCATTGGGTATCATGTCTGGGTCACTCTCAGTGTCGGATGTAAGTATCTCGGGCTCGGGTGCACTCTCACTATCAGAGACGAGGGCCATAGGGTCATTAATATCTGGTAATCCGCTCTCAGAAGAAGGCATAATGCCTGTAACATAACAATCACAACATATACACATATATTAACCATTGCTACTTAGCATGCAATCAAAGACAATGTATCATGAAATCATGTATCCTCATTATTCCTCATGAATCCTTTCTATCCTTCCTAGTCTCCCAGACTAAACCACAAATGTAACCATACAATCGTGTTTCTTGTCTTTCCGTTTGTAAAAAAATGTTTGTTTCCCTAGATCTGGGCATTTCGTGTATGCAATGAAAAACATGTTGTAAAAATATTTTCGTGAGAGCCCTAATGATTATAGTCTAGACTCGAGAAAGAATCCAAGTTCGCTACAATCGAGGCCCTGATACCAAACTGTCACACCCTGACGTTTGCGAAAGCATGATTATGTGTGACTTGCTTAATATCATTGCATTCAACTATAACAAACAACTATATGATAAAACTAAAGATGTTCATTCATATATAGTTTTAAAAACATTACATGCAACATTGTTTTAAATCCCAAAACACGGACTTTGCGTTCAGAACACAACACCAACAAGTTTTATATTCCATAAGGACTTTACAAAAGACACTAATGAAAACTAGGCTTTGAAATATGTATCCTATCCAGGATAGGATACATACTCCAAACCATTCAACACCGGATGACATCTTTTATTCCAAACAACACTTGAAAACTTCAACGCCCGCCAGATCCATACTTAGTTTCCTGAAATACATGTAGTTTGAAAACATCAACAAAAGTTGAGCGAGTTCATGTGTTTAGTGTGTGAGCTCAAAGAAACTTTGTAATCATTGTAAGTAAGTATGTATTTGTAAACCCTGGTACGAAAGCAAATAAAAAATCATTAATGGTTTGCAAGGCCATTAATATGTGTGACGTGATGCAGGAAGGCTCAAACCTAGCAGATTTGCACCGGACTTTAGTTTAAAGACAGAGTCACCTCATGGGCCAAACCTCGATCCACATGGGTGTGGGCTCGCTACACCCAAATAGATCTATCACTCATGTTCCTCGGTCCTACAACGAGGATTAATGGTCTTAAGCGTTGTACCCACCACTCACATGATCTAGCAGTACCTTTCCTTAGCTAACTATACGACATATAAACGTTTGTAAACAGTTTGTAACATGTACTTCATCCACGAAGTTATAAAACTGAAAACTGTTAAAAGAAAAGGGGGGACATGAACTCACGGTTTTGCGTTCTTCGAAACCAACTGTAACTCAAAGCTTCTCCCGGTGTACCCGACTACCTACAACGTACTACGGTCTATTAGACGAGTGGGTCGTGCCTTGACTTAGTATTAATTAGTGTCTTTGAGTTACGTTTCATTGTGTCTTCAATATTTGTAACACCTCGAAATTTTGCGTCCTATAAAGTAATGACACGTGTCATAAGTTTACACGTGGCAATAAATACTACAGAGGAACTAAAGTTGACAAACATAGAAAGTATGTGAATTAAAAGGTTCAAAATGTCAACAAGGGATAAATATACTTTACAGTAACCCTAAATGATGCTCATACCTTCAAACAAATGAATCATGGATCATACGGAACGAAATGTGGAAGAAAGTGAGGAATTACAAACTAAAGGGGCCAAATGTGTCAACATGTTTAAGTTATACCTCTGAGTGACCCTTGGGCATACCCGAGGCTTTGTAATGGTAAATTATACTCACTAGAATGCGCGATATAAATTTCATCACGTTCCGTTACAATATGAGAAGGTTATGACCAAATTCGTTTAAGAAGGGTTAAAAGCGTCAAACATTGAAAGTTATGACTTTTCGGGTAATAATAAATTAACCGAGGATTAATAAGTTGGGTAAAAGTCCCGAGGCCCTTATACGTAAATAAGAAAGGCCCAAAATGCAAAGTTACCCCTTCGAAACGCCAAGAGCCGGCTGTAATAATTGAAAAGATTTGAAAATCGTACAGCAGGTCTCAGGCGGGCCGCGTAAAGGTTAGCAAGGGCTTTACGCGGGCCGCACTGACAATGAAAGATATGGGCTCTGACAAGGAGATTCAGACGGGCCACATAAAGGTTAAGAGGACCCTTACGCGGGCCGCGTCAATGGCCCAGATACAGAAAATGCGGACAGAAGCACTGTTTGCTGTTTTAACCGACTTAGGAGCCATTATGAGCAGCATGGGCGCCCCCTAAACGACCCCTAGCACTCAGGGACACTTGTTGATGATCTAGTTGCACTTGTAGTCATAGTTATCAAAGATCTAAGGTGTTTGGTTTACTATAGAAGGCCACTAAGTTGCAACAAGTTCTTCACACCTTCCATCTGCATATTGGATCATTTCTGGAGCTAAAGACTTCTCTCTAAGCTTCACCAATCGTGCATAGGACTTCAGTAAGTGTGCTCAACCCTTCTTAGTTAAGTTTTTGCTTAGTTATAGCTTAAAAGTCAATCCATCGTAATTAACGATTGACTTAACGATTAATCACTAATGGTCCAGTGACTAGTCGAATCAAAGGTAGTTATATGTTGGTAATTATGTGGGCATTAAACCCTTAAAAGGGCACCCCCTGATTCCCACTCTAACTAGTCCAAATGTCGGGTCAAAGTTGCTTAGAAAAAGTCAACAGAATGCTAATTTTTGATTTAACGCATAATTAACAATGTAGGTGGCATGTAACCTATTTTATCACTTATATAACTTGATAATAAGTATTATAATTGGTCTAAGCTTGTTTGGTCCGACCGTTTTCTGTTTTGACCCGGTTCGGAACCGAAAGTCGCAAAACTTTGACTTTTGCTTTGACTTCAGTTCTGACCCGATTTGGTATGTTTTAGATATGCCTAAGGACTCTCTTAGGACCAGGTTACATGATGGTATAACCCTCTGTGGCTGGTCCGTTGTTTGTCCGAGTCGTTGACACATTTCCGTTATATGCTTAAAGTTGACCATGATGCCCTTTTGACTTTAAAACGAGAATTTTGGATATGCGAAAGGACAATAACCTTAGTTACTGATTTCTAAACATGTCCCTAAAATTTCATGTCAATCCGAGGTCTAGAATAGGAGCTATGCTAAATAGCGCAATTAAGAAAACGTTAATGATTTAACGGCGCAATTAGTATAAAGCCTATCTAAACCCAAATTTCGACACCAAACCTTTTACACCCTGATGTAAAATAATATTTTGGGATTCTTAGAGATTTTTAATTATTTTTAACCTGCTCATAACCTGCGGTTATGGCATTGATTCGGTAAATACCGAATATACCCTTTTCGAACATAAAATGAGTTCTACATGGTATTTTGACCCGAATCCAATTGCTACTGATTTCATATAATAAATAAAGTATTTTGAACTTTATAATCTGTTCAGGAAACTCAGATTTCCTGTAGAACCCGGAAATCTCTTTTATAATCTTTAAATTGACCAAATTACCCCTACGGGGCGTATATTGGGATTAAACTCGTTATGGGCATAATGGAAGGTATCCTACTGATACCACTACCTCTTCGGAGCATATTAACTTAGGAAACCTGTGTAGGACTCTTACGGTTACCTGTTACGCCATTTACGCGTTCGGTACGGTTTATGTAACTAGTTTACATAAATTAGCCGAAACGGGTCAAACCTTGTCGTTTTTACCTCAAAATCCAGAATGTGGTTGGTTTACCCATAATATGCAAGTCTCCTAACTTGTTGGGTCCAAACCACATTCCATTCCCGATTTTCGCCTTTCATGCGATTAAACCGTATTTATCCTTTGAAACTAACCGGTCCAAGCCTAGGCTAAATTAAAGACCGTTAGGATTCTAATAGGTTATTATAAACCTTCGTTCCAGAATAGGAGACCAATAAAAGATACTTGCATTTGCTTGTTGTGGTTATTGCTTGCTCAGGTAAATACTTTTAACTTATTTTCCCTTATACGGGCTTGGGGTACGGTATATATAAAATACCGCTTGTTCGGGCAATTGACCCTAACTCATTAGTAGTTGGGTATTATCAATATGACCCGCTTGAAAATTGGTTTTGTTTGTTTTATGCCTTTGGGAGTTTAATGACCATGTCCCGGATATCCTTGGCATCATTTTACGAAATGGCCACGACCTTGACACGCGGGTGTAGGCGTACACCCGACAATGTGTCCATATTTATAAAGGTATGACCGTTGGTTTTCCCGCCGTGGTTTTGTATTATGTGGTGTGTCAATTAACCTTAAACCCGACACGAACCGGGTGACTGAACGCATAATGAACATGTAATTCTTTTACAAGATTAAATTTGATTAATTATCCCAAGTTATAAAAGTTTGTGCCTCGTGCATTCAAATCAATTTCATTAAACTTTTTAAAAGTGTCGGTTGAATGTATTTACCAGTGTAAACTGACGTAGTTTCCCCAAAAAGATTAAATGCAGGTTCTATACGAAATAGGCTGGCCACTCCTTAGCATCGTTAGAGTCTCGCAAGCCTGGATGCCACTATCTGTTGAACATTATATTTCGTATTTTATTTTTGATCCCCTGTGGATTATTTCGACTACTTGTGATACTTGGATATTACGTTTGATGGTTGAAATATATCTATCTTTATGCTTCCGCTGTGCATTTAAATATTGTGTGGTTTGACTATATTGTTGCCAACTACGTCACGGTAATCCCCCACCGGGCCCACCGGTGAAACGTGTGGAAATCGGGGTGTGACAGATTGGTATCAGAGACAACGTTGAGTGAATTAAACACTATCCTTATGTGTTTAATCTCAATGACACAATTGCACATACTCGAGTCTAGACAAGAACATGGGACGAATTCGAATTGTTGTTCTAGTTGTCCTTTATTGTTTGGTGTTGATTTAAAATTGTTTAAGCAGGAATATGCCACCAGCAATTAGAAGAGGAGGAAGAGGCAAAGGGCTGATCACTACTCACAATGATCACGAGGCCGGACCTTCACACATGCGAGCTCCTTCAAGCACAAGGAGTGAAGAACCTCAGAGGCGTAGGAGGAATCTCTTTGAGCCCGCTAGACGGTCTACCTCACACAATTCGACACCTTCGTACCGTCACTCTTTTGGACCGAATTCGGAGAACGAGCCCAGTAACCCTCAACCTTCGTTCATACCTCTCCAGCGTTCTGTTTCGCACCGCTCTTATGGCGATCCCACTCCTTTCTTCCAAGGCCAGTTCAACCCGGCAGACTATGTTCAAGAACCAGTGGGTTTTAACCCTCTAGGACCAGAGGACCATTTCTCCGAGGACAATGCGATGGATATGGACGAGGATACGGATCCCATCGAACCTGCAAGAGGTACCCCCAACCATCCAATCGAGATCTCTGATGGGTCATCCTTCCACGGAACACCTTATCAGGGTCCCGACAGTTATCAGGCGAGGTTCAACCAGTTGAGTGGTACTTTACACCCTCTCACCATTCTTCACCTCACCAGCAACAACAACAGCAACAGGATCCTTCCGAGGATTCACGTTTCGTGGCAGTTACGCCACCGCCTCCGCCGCCACCAGTTCAACAAGCACCTCCGGATCCGCCAAGGCATAGGAGATCAGGCGCGCAGATATCCACACGTAGAGGGGATTTTCATTACAGCACCCCTCGACACTCCAGTGGCAGTCATTTTCCACCACTACCGGAAGACCCACAAATGGGTGGACCTTCGAGTCACCCTGCAGAGGTGAATTCTGCACCAGTTGCACCATCTCTGCCACCATTCGGCTATGATAACCCGATACCTGCATACGCCGGTTCCACCGCGTACAACCCATTTGAGCAGCCAACTCACACCCACTACAACTATATGGGTGGCGACCCATACATAGAAGCGGCGGCAAATTATCACGCCCTTCATCCTGAAGTACCTTATGAAACACCTTGGGGAATGGGATACTCAACTCATGGGTACCCAATACCTGCTAGAACTCCGGCTCAGCACTTATCGCTGCAGCCACGTTTTTCCCCGCCAGAGCAGGAAGAAATCCTCCACTGTTTAAACAAAGTGGAACGAGACTTTGAGCAAGAGCGTAAGAACAATCGTGGATTCCTCAAAGGCCTAGCAAACCTGTTAAAAGGGAAGAAGAAGCGAGATCATTAGTCTCTATATGTACTACTGTATTTCCTATTTTAATCAAGTCCCTGCGTGGACATTTATTTGTTTTAGTCCCTGCGTGGACATTTATTGTGTGTTTAGTCCCTGCGTGGACTTGCCTTTCAGTCCCTGTGCGGACATCTATCCTAGTATTTGGTCCCTGCGAGGACTTGTTTTCTGTATAACCTCTGCGTAGGTATTTTGTCTTTAAAAGTCCCGTTTAGGGCAGTGTGTAACTTTTTATATATATTGGAATGTTAAGTTTATAAATTTCGTCTCCTTCATTATATGCATAGTTATATGAAATAAATAAATCAAAAATCATTCCTTTTAAATTAATCTGCCTACCAGTTATTAAATAAAGAATCTTAATGGTGAAACCTAGCCTGGTGTCATTATAAGACCCGGCCAAGATGGTAAGACCTGATTAAAGGATTCAGATTCTGGTTAACCTCTGTAAAAATGTTAACCCTCCTGGCAGACGTGATCCGTTAAAATCACACGTGTCATTTTGCACAAGGATCCTTCTAAGGATTCCAAAACCTAAAATTATTGATTTATAAATCATGGGTTTACATCATCAAGTAAGATGATCACTTATCAAACATCCATTAGTGATGTAGTGCCCACGGGCTATACTCATTGTCATATAAAACAAAAGATAGCTGTAGTCTATGACTCCCTGTCAGAAAGGTATGGAACTATGTTCAAACCTGCATGCCTTGATTCTCTGAAATCCTGGCTTATAATATAAAAATGTCCCTGTGACTAGGCTTCTGTGCCACTAACAATATTATTTATAAATAGGATAAGTTATATTAAAATCCTAAATGAATGTGAGTAACAAATTAACCGGATATGGTCTATGTTTACCATGGTTGATGAATTACCCAATAAGGGTAATTCCATAACAAACTCCCGAATAAGACTTCTGTTATTATCTTTTGTAGCAGATCAAGATTTCAATGGCTGACTTGGACGAAAATAACAGTCATCCAAACGCGAATGAGAATGATAACGCCCAAGTTAATATAACGGGTGCTGAATTAAAAGCGTTAGTAGACAACGCCGTTAAAGAGGCCTTAGAGCGGCAATATGAAGAATATAGCGAGTCTCGAAGTAGGACCCAATCTGCACGACACTCTAAACCAAGAACCCATTCTGAATCTCATAGCAAACCGCCCTCTAAACCTAAGAAAGATGATGATCGGCACTCATCAAATGAGAATAGTGTCCGTCCCAAGAAAATAGTGTTTGATGATGCACCTCGCGCCAAGGGTTGCACATATAAGTATTTTGTTTCCTGCAAGCCCCGAGATTTTACTGGGGAAAAAGGCGCTGTGGATTGCATAACCTGGCTGGACGAAATGGACACTGTTGTGGACATTAGTGGTTGTGTGCTGAGAGGGATGTGGTGAAGTTTGTATCCCAGTCATTTAAGGGTGAAGCCCTAGCGTGGTGGAGGTCATTGGTTCAAGCCTCAGGAAAGGTTGCTTTGTACAGCATGTCATGGAAGCAATTTGTTGCTCTCATCAAAGAAAACTACTGCCCTCAACACGAGGTCAAGAAGATAGAATCTGACTTCCTTTCTCTGGTCATGAAGAACTTGGATTGCCAGGCATATCTTACAAGTTTCAACACCCTATCCAGATTGGTTCCGTACCTTGTGACCCCGGAACCCAAAAGGATCGCGCATTTCATTGGGGGTCTGGCCCTAGAAATCAAAGCTAGCGTGAAGGCCTCACGGCCCGCTTCATTTAGATCAGTAGCAGATATATCTCTGTCTCTCACACTGGATGCAGTGAGATAGAGATCATTGAAAAATGCTGACACTGAGAAAAGGAAACGTGAAGATGATAATTCACGTTGGTCGAGCAAGAAGCATAGGGGGAACCGCGACCACAAGAAGGGGTCTGAGACCAAGAAGGGTGATCAGCAGTCGGGCGATAAGCCCAAGTGCAAGGTTTGCAATAAGCACCATTTCGGGAGGTGCAGGTATGAACAGAAATACGGGAGGTGCAGGTATGAACAGAAATCCCAGCCGAAGGCGTGTGGGATTTGCAAGTCCTCTGAGCATAGGACTCTTGAGTGCAAGAAACTAAAGGATGCAACTTGTTATAGTTGCAATGAAAAAGGGCACATCAAGACTAACTGCCCAAAGCTGGTGAAGAAGGCTGAAGAAGGGAAAAAGACCAATGCCAGGGTCTTTCAGATGAATGTTCAAGAGGCTATCAAGAACGACAACCTCATAACCGGTACGTTTCTCATTAATGATGTATTCGCAAGAGTATTATTTGATTCTGGAGCAGATAAATCCTTTGTGGATAGTAAGTTTTGTGAGTTGTTAAAATTGCCTGTGAAAGCCTTGAGTGTGAATTATGAGGTAGAGTTAGCAGATGGGACTATGGAAACAGTCTCAACTGTGCTAGATGGATGTGTCATATCCATTAGGAACCACTCATTTCCTTTATCCCTGTTACCCTTTAAGCTAGCTGGTTTTGACATAGTGTTGGGTATGGATTGGTTATCGCATAACCAAGCTCAGATTGTGTGCAACAAGAAACAAGTGGTAATCAAGACTCCGTCTGGAGAACCACTTACCATTCAGGGAGATACTCGGCATGGATTGCCTGCGCAAGTGTCTATGCTAAAGGCATCCAGATGTTTGAAGAAGGGATGTGTCATCAATATGGCATAGGTGACCATTGGTGAGGAGAAACCCAAGATTGAAGACATCCCAGTCATCTCTGACTACCATGAAGTTTTCCCGGAAGAACTGCCTGGATTGCCACCAGATAGGCAAGTGGAATTCAGTATCGACATCATTCCAGGAGCAGCGCCTATTGCAAGAGCACCTTATAGATTGGCACCAACAGAAATGAAAGAATTGAGAACGCAGCTAGATGATCTGCTAGCCAAAGGTTTTGTTAGACCTAGTTCGTCTCCATGGGGAGCACCAATCTTGTTTGTCAAAAAGAAAGATGGTTCGATGCGTCTATGCATCGATTACCGTGAGCTTAATAAGGTTACCATCAAGAATAGGTATCCTTTGCCCAGGGTCGACGATCTGTTCGATCAGTTGCAAGGAGCAAGCTACTTTTCCAAGATTGATCTAAGGTCAGGCTACCATCAATTGAAGGTCAAGGACGAAGATGTACACAAGACTGCATTTAGGACTCGTTATGGTCATTTCGAGTTCCTAGTGATGCCTTTTGGGCTCACTAATGCACCTGCCGCATTCATGGATCTCATGAATCGCGTTTGTAAGCCTTATTTGGATAAATTTGTCATTGTCTTCATCGATGACATTCTCATATACTCAAAAAGTCAAGCTGACCACGAGAAGCATCTTCGATGTATTCTTAAACTGCTTCATCAAGAAAAGCTTTATGCCAAATTCTCTAAATGTGAATTTTGGCTACGAGAAGTCCAATTCCTTGGACATGTAGTCAGTGAGTGTGGTATCCAAGTGGATCCCGCCAAGGTTGAAGCCGTCATGAATTGGCAGGAGCCAAAGATGCCTACGGAGATTCGCAGTTTCCTAGGTCTAGCAGGATACTACAGACGCTTCATCGAAAATTTCTCAAGGATTGCTGCACCCCTAACTTCTTTGACTAGAAAGAATATAAAGTTTAATTGGGGCCCTAAACGGCAAGAAGCTTTTGATATCCTTAAGCAGAAGCTAAGCAACGCTCCTGTGTTAACATTGCCGGACGGAATGGAAGAATTTGTAGTATACTGTGATGCATCACACACCGGGATGGGATGTGTGCTTATGCAGAAAGGCAAGGTCATTGCCTATGCTTTACGTCAGTTAAAAGTGCATGAAAAGAATTACACCACCCATGACTTGGAGTTGGGTGCCGTTGTATTTGCACTAAAGCTATGGAGGCACTATTTGTATGGCATTAAATTCGTGATCTATTCTGACCACAAAAGCCTTCAGCACCTGTTCAATCAGAAAGATTTGAATATGAGGCAGCGACGTTGGATGGAAACTCTGAACGATTATGACTGTGAAATAAGATACCATCCAGGCAAGGCCAACGTAGTCGCAGATGCCTTGAGCAGAAAAGAAAGAGTGAAATCAATAAGAATCAATGCCAAGAGCATTGAAATCAAGAACAGTCTGAATGAACGATTGTTAGCTGCACAGAAAGAAGTTGTGTCACAAGCTAACTATCCTAACGAAAATCTAGGAGTAACTGAAGAACAGTTATCCTATGGCAAAGACGGAATTCTGAGATTAAATGGAAGGATATGGGTTCCTATTTATGGAGGTCTTCGGGACGTTATCCTTCAGGAAGCCCACAGTTCCCGATATTCCGTTCATCCTGGAGCGGACAAGATGTACCAGGATTTGAAGGCAAACTTTTGGTGGATAGGCTTGAAGAAGTCTATAGCCACCTATGTAGCAAAGTGTTTGACTTGTGCGCAAGTCAAAGCTAAGCATCAAAAGCCGTCGGGCTTACTGCAACAGCCTGAACTTCCCGAGTGAAAGTGGGAGATGGTGACAATGGATTTCATCACCAAGTTGACAAAGACAAGGAAGGGAAACGATACGATATGGGTAATAGTTGATAGACTGACTAAGTTAGCACATTTCCTACCCATTAAAGAGACTTATAGCTCTGACATGTTGGCACAATTGTACGTCGACAAGATTGTATCTCTGCATGGAGTACCCGTGGCTATTATTTCGGATAGGGATACCAGATACACGTCACACTTTTGGAAAAGTTTCCAACAGTCTTTGGGCACGTGCTTAAACTTCAGTATGGCTTACCACCCTCAGACGGACGGACAGAGTGAGCGTACAATCCAAACATTGGAAGACATGCTTTGTGCATGTGTGATCGATTTAGGTGGTAATTGGGATAACCACCTACCATTAGTCGAGTTTTCATATAACAATAGCTACCATGCGAGCATTAAGGCTGCTCCTTTCGAAGCCTTGTATGGTAGAAAGTGTAGAACGCCCGTTTGTTGGGCAGAAGTTGGAGATGTCCAGATGACAGGACCTGATATAATTTTTGAAACGACGGACAAGATTGTCCAGATTCGTGACCGTTTGAAAGCTGCCCGAGATAGGCAGAAAAGCTACGCAGATTTGAAGCGTAAACCTTTTAACATCGAAGTAGGTGACAAGGTATTGCTTAAAGTATCACCCTGGAAGGGAGTGATGCGATTCGGAAAGAAAGGCAAGTTGTGCCCGAGATACATTGGACCCTTTGAAGTAATCGAACGTGTCGGATCGGTTGCCTATAAGTTAAACTTAGCGGAAGATCTCAGTGGTATCCACAATGTCTTCCACATCTGCAATCTAAAGAAGTGTTTCGCTGATGAATCACTAGTTATACCGCATACAGATGTACACATCGATGAGAGCTTAAAGTTTGTTGAAAAACCGGTGTCGATCGAGGATCGACAGGTCAAAAAGCTTCGAAGGAAGTATATACCGATTATAAAGGTAAAATGGGATGCCCATAGAGGTCCCGAGTACACGTGGGAGGTAGAGTCCACGATGAAAGAAAAGTACCCTCATTTGTTTCAATAAATCTCGAGGTCGAGATTTCTTTTAAGGGGGTGAGGATGTAACACTTCGAAATTTTGCGTCCTATAAAGTAATGACACGTGTCATAAGTTTACACGTGGCAATAAATACTACAGAGGGACTAAAGTTGACAAACATAGAAAGTATGTGAATTAAAAGGTTCAAAATGTCAACAAGGGATAAATATACTTTACAGTAACCCCAAATGATGCTCGTACCTTCAAACGAATGAATTATGGATCATACGGAACGAAATGTGGAAGAAAGTGAGGAATTACAAACTACAGGGGCCAAATGTGTCAACATGTTTAAGTTATACCTCTGAGTGACCCTTGGGCATACCCGAGGCTTTGTAATGGTAAATTATACTCACTAGAATGCGCGATATAAATTTCATCACGTTCTGTTACAATATGAGAAGGTTATGACCAAATTCGTTTAAGAAGGGTCAAAAGCGTCAAACATTGAAAGTTATGACTTTTCGGGTAATAATAAATCAACCGAGGATTAATAAGTTGGGTAAAAGTCCCGAGGCCCTTATACGTAAATAAGAAAGGCCCAAAATGCAAAGTTACCCCTTCGAAACGCCAAGAGCCGGCTGTAATAATTGAAAAGATTTGAAAATCTTACAGCAGGTCTCAGGCGGGCCGCGTAAAGGTTAGCAAGGGCTTTACGCGGGCCGCGCTGACAGTGAAAGATATGGGCTCTGACAAAGAGATTCAGACGGGCCGTGTAAAGGTTAAGAGGACCCTTACGCGGGCCGCGTCAATGGCCCAGATACAGAAAATGCGGACAGAAGCACTGTTTGCTGTTTTAACCGACTTAGGAGCCATTATGTGCAGCATGGGCGCCCCCTAAACGACCCCTAGCACTCAGGGACACTTGTTGATGATCTAGTTGCACTTGTAGTCATAGTTGTCAAAGATCTAAGGTGTTTGGTTTACTATAAAAGGCCACTAAGTTGCAACAAGTTCTTCACACCTTCCATGTGCATATTGGAGCATTTCTGGAGTTAAAGACTTCTCTCTAAGCTTCACCAATCGTGCATAGGACTTCAGTAAGTGTGCTCAACCCTTCTTAGTTAAGTTTTTGCTTAGTTATAGCTTAAAAGTCAATCCATCGTAATTAACGATTGACTTAACGATTAATCACTAATGGTCCAGTGATTAGTCGAATCAAAGGTAGTTATATGTTGGTAATTATGTGGGCATTAAACCCTTAAAAGGGCACCCCCTGATTCCCACTCTAACTAGTCCAAATGTCGGGTCAAAGTTGCTTAGAAAAAGTCAACAAAATGCTAATTTTCGATTTAACGCATAATTAACAATGTAGACGGCATGTAACCTATTTTATCACTTATATAACTTGATAATAAGTATTATAATTGGTCTAAGCTTGTTTGGTCCGACCGTTTTCTGTTTTGACCCGGTTCGGAACCGAAAGTCGCAAAACTATGACTTTTGCTTTGACTTCAGTTCTGACCCGATTTGGTATGTTTTAGATATGCCTTAGGACTCTCTTAGGACCAGGTTACATGATGGTATAACCCTCTGTGGCTGGTCCGTTGTTTGTCCGAGTCGTTGACATATTTCCGTTCTATGCTTAAAGTTGACCATAATGCCCTTTTGACTATAAAACGAGAATTTTGGATATGTGAAAGGACAATAACCTTAGTTACTGATTTCTAAACATGTCCCTAAAATTTCATGTCAATCCGAGGTCTAGAATAGGAGTTATGCTAAATAGCGCAATTAAGAAAACCTTAATGATTTAACGGCGCAATTAGCATAAAGCCTATCTAAACCCAAATTTCGACACCAAACCTTTTACACCCTGATGTAAAATAATGTTTTGGGATTCTTAGAGATTTTTAATTATTTTTAACCTGCTCATAACCTGCGGTTATGGCATTGATTTGGTAAATACCGAATATACCCTTTTCGAACATAAAATGAGTTCTACATGGTATTTTGACCCGAATCCAATTGCTACTGATTTCATATAATAAATAAAGTATTTTGAACTTTATAATCTGTTCAGGAAACTCAGATTTCCTGTAGAACCCGGAAATCTCTTTTATAATCTTTAAATTGACCAAATTACCCCTACGGGGCGTATATTGGGATTAAACTCGTTATGGGCATAATGGAAGGTATCCTACTGATACCACAACCTCTTTGGAGCATATTAACTTAGGAAACCTGTGTAGGACTCTTACGGTTACCCGTTACGCCATTTACGCGTTCGGTACGGTTTATGTAACTAGTTTACATAAATTAGCCGAAACGGGTCAAACCTTGTCGTTTTTACCTCAAAATCCAGAATGTGGTTGGTTTACCCATAATATGCAAGTCTCCGAACTTTTTGGGTCCAAACCACAATCCATTCCCGGTTTTCGCCTTTCATGCGATTAAACCGTATTTATCCTTTGAAACTAACCGGTCCAAGCCTAGGCTAAATTAAAGACCGTTAGGATTCTAATAGGTTATTATAAACCTTCGTTCTAGAAAAGGAGACCAGTAAAAGATACTCACATTTGCTTGTTGTGGTTATTACTTGCTCAGGTAAATACTTTTAACTTATTTTCCCTTATACGGGCTTCGGGTACGATATATATAAAATACCGCTTGGTCGGACAATTGACCCTAACTCATTAGTAGTTGGGTATTATCAATATGACCCGCTTGAAAATTGGTTTTGTTTGTTTTACGCCTTTGGGAGTTTAATGACCATCCGGATATCCTTGGCATCATTTTACGAAATGGCCACGACCTTGACACGCGAGTGTAGGCGTACACCCGACAATGTGTCCATATTTATAAAGGTATGACCGTTGGTTTTCCTGCCGCGGTTTTGTACTATGTGGTGTGTCAATTAACCTTAAACCCGACACGAGCCGGGTGTGACACTTCGGGTTTTCCCGAACAACCTTCTTGTACTAGCACGGTATATGTATATATTATTAAATGGAAATTTGTAAATTTTGTAAATTATACGGGTGTGCTATGTGATCCTTGTGTTAAGCTATGTGCATGTAATACATACATACATACATATATATATATATATATATATATATATATATATATATATATATATATATATATATATATACGGCTATAATAGAGAGCCGAGACCACAAACCCGACTCGAGACCACTCTCGGTCTCGAGTAAACAGTAACGGTTGGGCCGGATTGGGCCAAACACCCCTTTGAGCCCACTCGAAACCCTTGTAGGGTGCACCACCCACCGAGTATAAAACCCCTCATCCACCTTCCCCCTTACACTCTCACACACTCTCTCCCTCACTAAAACCCTAGCAACACCACTCTCTCCTCTTACCTCGGATCAAGTGTAGCAAAGATCAAGCCCTTGTCCTAGCTCGAAGGTCCTCCTTTCGGTTGATTCCGTGCCATTCTCACACCAAACACCATTCGGTTAGCATTTCACACTTTTAGAATTTGTGAAGCTTGATTGATAAATGATATGCATGCTTTGCTTAAATGTTTTCGATGAATAATTTGTATAAGTAAATAATGTAGATGATCGGTTAAGGATGTCGAGTGATTATATGTTCTTGGTTGAAAATAATCTACATGTTGGTTATGTGTTAAATTGATTATGAATGTTGTTAATAATGGTGTGCAAGATTCATATGACAAATGCATAAATACACTTGAATCTAAGGATGAAAATCGGTGGCTATGTGCTAGATTAGGACCGATGTTGATGATTGAATTGTGACCCGGTTTGGGGTTATGTTGGAATGAATGAACATAGGTTGATAAGATGAACATGTTTAACTTAAAATGATGAACTGTTTGAATGTGATATGAATATGATATGAAGATTTGAATTGTTGTGTTTGATCCATTTTGGTTAAGTGTTAGACAAGGGAACATGTTTGTGAAACCTTATTGGATAGTACATATTGGCATGAAATCAGAATTCTGTTGCATAGTACAATTCGGATAGATGCATCAGAATCAGCAGGCAAACGACTCGAGATCAACGGTTGCGACTCGAGACCATGAAGCTGCAACTCGAGACCGCAACGGTTGCGACTCGAGACCTGTTCAAAACGGACTTCAGGGACTCGAGACCATCAAGGTCTCGACTCGAGACCACATCGTGACAACTCCAGACGGGACTCGAGATCCCCGGGGTTGCGAGTCATGCCTGCACCACTCGAGACCAACCATTACAAGCCGAGACCTCCTGGTTGCGACTCGAGACCGCATGTTCTCGAGTCGAGACCACCTTGTCTCGACTGGGCTGTTCACCTTAGTTATTGGGCCGTAACGTGATTTATTTGGGCTGCCTGTTTAACTGAACTATGTGTTAGTTGATACTGTTGACTGATCCAATAGAAGAACAGGCCCAATAACTCAACATGTAACTATATGCATGTTATGTGTTAGATTATGTGTAAATATACGTGACATTCTCTGTACCCAAACCTGACCTATACTGGTAACCATGTTAGGACGTGGTGACCAGCGTGTTTGACAAGTAACCTAATCTGCCGTGCAACCCAAGGTGAGTTCACGCACTAAAAGCATGCGCCCCAAGGAGGGACACGGACAAACTGCCAACTTTGGGAAAAATACTTCTGAACTATTATTTCCAGGGGAAATCCGAATGGGTATTTACTATCTCCGGGGGAGATACGTTTGGATATTATTTATAAATCACAACTAGCCAAGCTAAACGAAACTCTATCACCTTAAGTCCCTGCTTATAGTACCGATTAATCGCCGGGGGCGAACGGGTTATTAGTTGATAGCGCTATTAGGTTTGACAACCTCACACCGTGACCGAGGGAGATCGGTCGTGAACTAGTAGACCTTGCATCTTGGTCAATGACGATAGACATTGACTCGGGGCACAACAACTTTCCGTCAACAGTTTCGGTATCTACAGTTTAGT
The DNA here is from genome assembly GCF_002127325.2 of Helianthus annuus. Taxonomy (NCBI): domain Eukaryota; kingdom Viridiplantae; phylum Streptophyta; class Magnoliopsida; order Asterales; family Asteraceae; genus Helianthus; species Helianthus annuus. The sequence goes on from NC_035441.2 coordinate 73,407,330, forward strand.
GAGCTTACAGATGGGGTAGCTCCCCACAAAGTGATTATAAATGCTTTATCTAAACAACTTATGTTTTCGAAAACTAAAACTGGACAACTTGTCACAAATCAAATTTTATCATCACTCGACAATTTACGAATTCGAAACAAATGCAAGACAATTATCAAAGGTTTCAAATACTAAACAACTTGTCACAAATCAAATCAAATACAAAATGTTGAAACCCTAGAATTCTTACAAAAATCTACACCGGGGTGAAACCCGAAGAGACTAGTTGCACATCACCTTCAAAACAATTCCCATATTTTCTTTTTGTGCTTCTTGATGTGTGTGCAAAAGCCTAGAACAACCAAAGGCTGCCTTCCCACCGTAGTCGTACGTATTCGTCCCACCGTAACCCCCTATGCGATATTCTCTTTTTTTTTCTTTGTTTTTACCTTCTCCCCCTAGAACATTTATAAGCCCTAAATACCCTTAACAAATAGCTAGTGGTAGTGAGGGGTCGAACCACGAAGAGTATGTGGTTTGCGAATGGACTTTGAATGAAATGTAGAAATTGTCACTTTTATGAAGCTTGCTAAATTATGTTTTTTTGTGTTTTTGTTTGATTGGAAGATGTGAATTATAACTACTGAAATGATTAATTAAATTAACTACTCAAGATTACTAGATGCAAGAATTGGAAATGATTGTTTAGACAATAATGAGAAAACAAGGTTCACACCCGGTTCGGTAATTGCATTCCTAGGGTTCCTACACGTTTTAAGATTGATTCAATTGCAAAAACGACTAACGAGTTTAGTGTTACACAGCTTAGGTGCCAAGAGCTATCAATGTTATAAAGAACGGACCACAATGCACTTTGTTACCAAGAACATGTAAACTCTAACCTAGACAAGGCATAATTGCACATAAACATTTCATAAAGTCAAATTTAATCTTCACTCGACGGTTTATGAATTCAATACAAATGCAAGACAATAATCATAAGTTTCAAATCAAGAAGCAATTTGTCACAAAATCAATCCAAGAACAATGTTTTAACCCTAGACTTACAATTAACCTACACCGGGGTGAAACCTCCTAGGAATTAGCCGCTCATGATCGAAGGAACTTGATCACCGGATGTTGTAAACTTGAATTGGATCATCGTGGAGCTTGAAAGTGAAGGAATGGTTAGGGTTCGTGGTGGAGAAATTGAATGGGTGGAAGGTTGAAGAATGATTGGAATGGTGATGAACTAGGGTTTTGATTCAAAATTTGATCGGAGTGTCGCGCTCCGGTCAAAGATAATATTTATAAGCCCTAAATACCCTTAACAAATAGCTAGTGGTAGTGAGGGGTCGAACCACGAAGAGTATGTGGTTTGCGAATGGACTTTGAATGAAATGTAGAAATTGTCACTTTTATGAAGCTTGCTAAATTATGTTTTTTTTTGTGTTTTTGTTTGATTGGAAGATGTGAATTATAACTACTGAAATGATTAATTAAATTAACTACTCAAGATTACTAGATGCAAGAATTGGAAATGATTGTTTAGACAATAATGAGAAAACAAGGTTCACACCCGGTTCGGTAATTGCATTCCTAGGGTTCCTACACGTTTTAAGATTGATTCAATTGCAAAAACGACTAACGAGTTTAGTGTTACACGGCTTAGGTGCCAAGAGCTATCAACGTTATAAAGAACGGACCACAATGCACTTTGTTACCAAGAACATGTAAACTCTAACCTAGACAAGGCATAATTGCACATAAACATTTCATAAAGTCAAATTTAATCTTCACTCGACGGTTTATGAATTCAATACAAATGCAAGACAATTATCATAAGTTTCAAATCAAGAAGCAATTTGTCACAAAATCAATCCAAGAACAATGTTTTAACCCTAGACTTACAATTAACCTACACCGGGGTGAAACCTCCTAGGAATTAGCCGCTCATGATCGAAGGAACTTGATCACCGGATGTTGTAAACTTGAATTGGATCATCGTGGAGCTTGAAAGTGAAGGAATGGTTAGGGTTCGTGGTGGAGAAATTGAATGGGTGGAAGGTTGAAGAATGATTGGAATGGTGATGAACTAGGGTTTTGATTCGGATGAGAATTCGGGTTGTAGGATTGATGGTAGATGGATTAGAGATCAAGTGGTAGGTGATAATGGCTCCAAGTTGAAGTTCAAAACTCAAATTAGAGTGTAACCCCCGAATTTATGGCCAACAACCCCTTTTGATTCGTTCCAAACCCCCAAATAAACAAAATTCGCGATCCAACATTTGACGAGCCGTCGCCGACGGCCTGATGCCCCGTCGGCGACGGTGCCTGTTTCTCCACTTCTGGCCGACGGCCTATCTCCCTGTCTACGGTGAATTTCAGGCGACGGACATATGTGTAGACCGTCGGCGACGGCCCCTATGGGCATCGGCGACGGTGCTTGGATGTTGGTCTTTCTGTTTTTCGCCTTCCTTGCTTCCGGTTGACCCGTGTCGCTTCCCGGTGTTTCCGTTTTCGCTCCGGTGGCCCGTAAAGCTCCCGAAAAGCTCCTTAAACTCCAATAAACCTGCAAAACACAAATCTAATCAAGAGTAGGCAATTCGAAACTAAAACTTGTGTAAAAACATCAAGTTAAACAATTACAAGCACCGGTTTTCAACCACGTATCACATCCCCACACTTGTCTTTTGCTTGCCCTCAAGCAAATCTGTTTTTCACTTTCACTTGGGTCAAACAACGAATATACATTCCATTCCCGAGACAAAGGTTAAGGTCTAATGTCATGCTAAAGTTCAAACTCTTTACAAAATTCAATGTATTTAATGGTAACGTGCTTTAGATACACAAATGGTTACCCAATATTAACCCGCCCGTAAAACTAACAACTCATGCATATCCCTCACAATGTGCTCTCCACTCGGCTTAAAAATTTGCTAACATGTATAATGTATTAGCATTTCAACAATTAATCGCTCAAAGCCGATTAGAACACGTACCCGCATAGGCTTGTAACTCAATCATTCTCCACTATCGAACACAAATACTAAGCACAAGTCAAAAGATCTTTGAGGGGTTGTAATGGGGCTAGGCGAAGGGTAGGAAAGAGGGTATTTTATTGAAGTGGCTAACGTGATGAAAATTCGACCTTTTATTACAAAAGATTATCCTAAACAAAAGCAAACTATAAACATCCACTATGGGCAAAAACTTTCGCCTTTTATTCAACAAACTACTAGCACATCTTTTTGTGTTTTTCTCAATGCTTTTTCATTCTTTTTCACAACATTTTCTGATTTTTTTTTCAATACAAATGAATCACAACTATACAAACTTAAGTTCCTATAATCGAATTTTCATCACACGGGTTTAAAAAGAAAAGGCTTATGGTTATGGGCTAAGTGGGTTGTCAAATGAAAGGTTTAGGCTCAAATTGGGCAACTAGGGGACTTGTTTGGGTAAGGATAGATAAATGGTTTAAAAGGAAAAGGTTTACCTAATGCCTTAATCATTCTCGTGCTTGTATTCGGTCTATAGTCTCAAATGTATCAAAAGTTGCAAGTTCTACAATACGCAACTAATGGCCCACTCAAACAAAGAAACATGTGAATGTGAATCTATGATGTATAAAGAGCTCAAACCTCACGTATAAGGGTATGATATGTGATATGCATACATTGCTAGTTCCTTAGGCGAATTATTCTCAAATAACCACCCGCTAAATACCCGATATGCTTATTAATTTGAACTTGATCATGACAAAAGACCAAATGGGTTGTGACATCCCTCGTTGACTTGGTTACTTGTGCTTTTGAGATTGCTTTGAAAACAAGACATTTTTGAAAAAATTTTTTTTTGAACTTTTCCCCCATCCCCACACTTGAGGTAAACATTGTCCTTAATGTGTAGTATTTAAATGAACGGGTCAAAATCGAAAAATTTTTTACTACTCCCCCATCCCCACACTTGAGGTACATATTGTCCTCAATGTGTAAGAACTAGAGTTTTTTAAAGCACAAGTGATGTGACACGGCTAACCTCCCCAAAATTACACCCCGGAAAATAAAATACAATTTACAATCCACTTATTTGCTACTAAAAATCAAAGATAAAAAGAAACGTATGCACCTGGTTTTTTCGCTAGTTCCCCGGGTGCTCTTCATCTTTTCAACAAAGCGGTCGTCTCACGAACATAGTGTACCTACAAATCTTAACCCTTGTGTAGAAGCATGCTTCTCACAACCATCAAAATTTGTTAGTTACCTAGTTCTACCACTTTTATGAAATTATTACCAAGCCATACATTATTTTACTTTTGACTTTATGTGGAAAATATTTTACAACAACAATAAACCTAACTCACTTTCGTAGGAATCACGACGGCATTTAGCATATGCACGCAAGCCCTTTAAACCTCCCGATAGCTCGGGAGGACGAGTCGGTCTCGTGAGGGTTATATAGAGAACACACCCACAAAGTTCATTTAACTAGGCAATAATTTAAATAATCAAAACGAGAAAAATGAAAATAAACAAAATTATACAACAACAATAAAACGTACCTCGCCTCTACCACTGATATCTCTCATTAGGGTTCACTGGCGGGTTCACTGTTGTGAGTACACCCCTTGCGCCTCTTCCCATTCTTTCCGACTAGCATGGTACTCTCTTGCTTCACCAATACCCGCCGACACATTGTCGTAGATTGCTTGATCCGCACGGTTCCACAACCGATACGACAGTATTTGTCTTTGATTCACAAAATCTGCCACATTGACAGAGATTTCCCTATGCTTTTTCCGGTACCTACGCCTCGGTCCCCGTGGACCGGAAGGATCAATGTCCTCCTCAACATCGGGCATCTCCTCATCGCCCCCTTCTTCCTCACCTTCTTCATCAACCTCCTTGTCGTTGAACCGATAGCTATCCCCTCGCTCATCTTCAACCGTGTGCAATGCCCAAAAGATTTCACGGTTATGTTCCAATGTCGCCTCATAGAGGCAAAGTTGAATTGATCAATGGGTTTGGATACCCATAGTGAGTCTTGAGGTAATGCGTTTTGTTGGAGAATCATGGCGCTGATCAATCTTGGGTAAGGAATCATTTTGCGTTTAAACGATTCCCGTGTATCCCATGTGTTAATCATAACAATTTGACGCCACGAGAGCTTGGGCGTCCCATATAATAATGCATGCACCACCCGACAGTCGGGTGCCTTCACCGTTCCACGGTCTCCAAACCGTACCATAATGTTCTCCAACGAGATACCTTGCAATATCCTTCCCATCAGAGACATATCTGCCCTTGCGTTACCTAAACCCCCAGAACCGGGTAATGTATCCTCCAAGAGAGTCACTGGGTCAGCATCATTCCTCTTGTTATCTAAAAACTGATCATACCCATAATAATCGTATGCGTCGACCCCAAGCGAGTCAAACCTCGCTATAGCATTCATATGCTCGAAGGACATCACCATTTGATTTTTCCCAATGTTCCCAATCAACTTCCACCTATGGGCTGGTCTATCGGAATGTTCAAAACGAAGAGTGGATAGCCATTCACAAACTGCCGCCAAGTATACCCGATTGGTGATGTCATCACACCAATCAATCACTCGCTCCCAACCGAGTTTCTCGAACCTCTGCACTATCCCAATCTTCCTAAACTCTTCGACATCCACCGTACGTTCACAAACCGCCCTGTCGGGTACGGGTTTTGAAATGCCCGTAACCATTTTCATCTTCCACATCTTGGCTTCCAACCTCTTATTATTGTATCTAGAAAGAGCCTTTGTTTTCTCTTCCTTCCATTTCGAAGCCGACCCACTGTTCTTCGCCTCTTCCCAAGCCCAATCTTGTCTTTCAAGTTGACCATCGCCTTCTTCTACATTACTAAGTTGTTCCCATCGTCTTTGATAAACCCCAGAGCCCGAACCGGCTCCCGAAGATGAACCTTGACCGGAGGTCTTTGCCTTCTTGCTTCCACGCAACATGACTACAATCACAAGACAAAAAATAACAACACTTGGTACATTCCAACCTTCAACAATCTCAAACTTTGAACATGATATGTAATGTTGAATTTTAATCCAATTTTAGATATAAAATCGCCTTTTTAAACTTCCAAAGTCGCTCATTTTATCATCGATATTGACTAACACGGTTATTCCTACGATGTTTTTCAATACAAAATCATGGTTCAACAATGTTCAACATCACCATCATGTTCAATAATGCCAAAAGTTTAGAGTAATCACATCACTAAAACTAAGCATGCTCAAATCCCACCCAAATCAAGCGAACACCCTTGAATTTATGCTTAAACATCCCACATTGTGATAAACAACCTACTCTTAAACAATAAGTCTAAAATTTCGGAAGAAATCACAACACATATGAAAATCATGCATAATTGGAATGAAAATTCATACCTTTAGTGAAGATTGACAAGAATAACCAAAGAAAAGTGTAAAAACAAGAACTTGGATGAACACTCTTCAAGAACCCTAACACACACGTCCAGAAATCTTACAATCAAGCAAGAATTGATGGAATTGGTTATGGGGGTTTTGTTCTTCTCTGAAAATCACTCAAGATGGACTCAAGAATCAAGCGATTTGGTGGAGATTTGAGAGAGTTATGAAGAAAAGAAGATTTAGGGTTTTAGAGGGAAGTTGGGGAAGAAGATGAAGTTAGAGGGCAAGAGAATGAAAGAGGAATCGTATGGATCTGAATTGGGGTGATGTTAGGTTAATTTCGGGTCAGAAAAGTGGCCAAAAATCGTTCCGGGTCAAGTTCAAGTACCATTTAGGAGTTTGGATACGAATATGAGCCACAAAGAACGAATCAGCGTCGGCTGACATTTGGCGGACCGTCGGCGACGGACAAGCCCACCGTCGGCGACGGTGGGTGTTTTGTGACTTGGGTGGCGACGGCCTAAGTCCCTGTCTACGGTGAAATGTGGGCTACGGTGATTTAGGAGGACCGTGGGCGACGAACAAGTAGGCCGTCGGCGACGGCGTTTATTTTTTCCATTTTTTATTTTTTTCATTTTCATTTTTTTTTAAGAAAATAGAATTTTAATTAACTTTTATTAAGGGGCTATACATCTCTAAAAATCCTAAAAAATATTAAAAATCTTTTTGTGAATTTTTTATAAGTTAATTTTTTTCAAAACGGAAATCGTTAATGGCCCTACCACCCCCCAAAAATTCGTGTATTGTCCTCAATACACATAAACAAGTCTAAAAACATACCTTGTATCTTCATGACCCGTTCGTAGTGTCTAGACTTCACACAATCAAGAAGGATTAGTAGGAATTGAAACGATAATCCGGGAAGCACGCAAACAATTAAACAAGTATACATAACTTTACAAAAAAGTGTTACCGGTCCTTTTACTTCACCTCATATGTTGGCACGCTTACCAAGAAACATACCAACTCCGCATTTGCGTCCTTTTTCTCTTCGTTACCATCAAGGAACGGTTTAAGGCGGTGACCATTAACCGTTTGCTTCGACCCATCCTTTGGGTCCTTGATTGTAACATCTCCAAGCCTTCCGACCCGTGTAATCACATACGGGCCCATCCACTTGCTCTTGAGCTTTCCGGGGAAGTATTTAAGCCTCGAATTGTAGAGCCAAACCTTTTGACCCACTTCAAACTCCTTTGGCTTCAATTTCGCGTCATGTGCCCTCTTCATGTCATCCTTGTACTTTGAGGCACACTCGTACGCTTCTTCCCTAAGCTCCTCCAACTCGCAAAGCTTTAATTTTCACTCCTTTCCTGCATCGTCATATTTCATGTTAACCTCTTTTATAGCCCACCAAGCACGATGCACAAGCTCAACCGGTAAATGGCAATTTCGCCCATAAACTAAGCGATAAGGAGTGGTTCCAATAGGTGTTTTATGAGCCGTTCTATAAGCCCATAAGGCATCATTCAACTTCGTTGACCAATCCTTTCGGTCGGGTCGAACGGTCTTTTGCAAAATTTCTTTTATTTGCCTATTGGAAACCTCAACTTGACCGCTTGTTTGTGGGTGGTAGGGAGTAGCAATTCGATGGTCAACACCATACCGTTTCAAGAGTTTGCCAAAATTAAAGTTCTTGAAATGAGATCCCCCATCACTAATGATCACCCGGGGAACCCCAAATCTAGAAATTATATTCGTTTGAACAAAATTGCAAACAACGGTGTGGTCATTCGTTTTGGTGGCAATCGCTTCGACCCATTTGGATACATAATCGACCGCCACCAAAATGTATAAATTGCTATGTGAATTAGGGAATGGGCCCATGAAATCGATCCCCCATACATCAAAAATATCTACAATAAGGATCGGTTGCATGGGCATTTCATCCCTTTTCGATTTTGACCCGTTTATTTAAACACTACACATTGAGGACAATGTTTACCTCAAGTGTGGGGATGGGGGAAAATTTCAAAAATATTTCAAAAATTTTCTTGTTTCAAAAGCTATCTTAAAAGCACAAGTAACTAAGTCAACAAGGATTGGCACAACCCATTTGGTCTTTTGTCATGGTCAAGTTTAAATTAATAGCATGACGGGTATTTAGCGGGTGGTTATTTGGGAATAATCCGCCTAAGAAACTAACATTTTATGCATATCACATATCATACCCTTTACATATGTGAGGTTTTGAGCCACTTTTACATTATAGAGCACATACTTATGTTTCTTTGTTTGAGTGAACCAATAGTCATGTATTGTAGAACTTGCAACTTTTGATACGTTTGAGAACATAGACCGAATACAAGCACAAGAATGATTAAGACATTAGGTAAACGTTTTCCATTTACACCATTTATATATCTTTACCAAAAAAAAAAAAAAATCATCCCCTTTTGAGCCTAATCCTTTCGTTTGGCCACCCTTTAGCCCATAACCTTAAACCATTTTTCTTTTTAAACCCGTGTGATGAAAATTCGATTATAGGATTATATGATTGTATAGTTGTGTTTGCAAAAAAAAAAAATTCAGAAAATTTTGCGAAAAAAATCGAAAAATCAGAAAATACCATAAAAACAAGAGAAAAATCATAGAGAAAAGCACAAAAAGATGCATGGTAATTGTTGAATAAAAGGCGAACGCTTTTGCCTAGTAGTTGTTGATTTTTATTTAGTCGGTTTAGATTAGTTGTTGTAATAAAAATCGAATTTTCATCACCTTAGCCACTTTCAAACATCCTATTCCACACCCTTAGCCTAGCCCCGTTACAACCCTTAAAAGACCTTTTGACCTATGCTTAGTATTCGTGTTCGATGATGGAGAACGATTGAGTTGCAAGCATATGCGGTACGTGTTCTAATCGGTTTTGAGTGATTACTTAAGAAGTGCTAATCCATCGTTTATTAGCCAATTGTTGAACCGAGTGGAGAGAACATTGTGAGGGATGTGCATGGTTTATAGTTTCAAGTGTGGGTTAATCTTGGGTAACCATTTTCTATGTGATTATTCACTTTACCGCTAAATATTTTGAAAATTGTAAAAAGTTTGAACCGGGTATGACACTAGACCTTAACTTTAGTCTCGAGAATGGGACGTGTGTTTCTCGTTCAACCCATGTGAAAGTGAAAAACAGATTTGCTTGAGGGCAAGCAAAAGATAAGTGTGGGGATGTGATCGGTACACTTTAGGTACACCCTTGTTTATTTTAATAATAATAAAAATGTATTGATATTGTTATATAATATATTATTTTAATTAGTTTTTTGTATTTGATATATTATGTAGAACATGATCTTAAATCAAAGAGTTAGAACATGATCTTGTTTCAACTTTCTAGTTAGTATTTTAGTTGCAATTTTAGTTAATCAAAAGTGTTTTAGATAATACATATTGTCGGTTCATTCCGATTCATTTTCAAATCAATTGAACAAATAAAATTAGCAAACTTCATAATCACGTTGTACATTGTTTGTAAATAGCCTAACAAGTCGAACGGGTCGTGCGATACTGACCACATGCTCTTCGTGGATACGATACCCGACTTACCCTAGCTACCTAGGTTTAATTGGGTTTTTGACTGATCGGGACGACACGGTCACGTCAGCAAGCCAGGCAAATCTTCTGGGAAGACTTCTGGGTATTCCCTCACGACAGGGATGTCTTCGATCTTCGGTTCTTCAGCTTTCTTATCTACAATGTGTGCCAGAAAAGCAACACATCCTTTCTGTAAACACTTTCTCGCTTTCAGGCAGCTAATAATCCTCAACGGCGTCTCACGCTTCTCTCCGTGAACAACAATGGTCTCACCATCTTCGATCGGGATACGAACGACCTTCTCATGACAAACTATCTCAGCCTGGTTACTCGATAACCAATCCATTCCTACTACCACGTCGAAGCTTCCCAACTGGACTGGTAGTAGATCTAGAGCGAACTCACGCTCTCCCAATTCGATTACGCAACCTCGAATCACCTCATTAGCTTCTACTAACTTCCCATTTGCCAATTCGATCGAGTACGGAATATCGAACTTACTAGCGGCTAAACCAAGCATGTTCTTAAATTCTAATGATACGAAGCTATAATCGGCGCCAGTATCAAATAAAACGGATGCATAGCGTTGGTTTACAGGGAACGTACCAGTGATAACATTGGGGTCCTGGCGTGCTTCCCTTGCTTCTATGTTGAAAACCCTTCCGCGGGCTTGGTTTAATTCCGGGCAATTCCTCTTGTAATGCCCAATATCACCGCAGTTGAAACATCCGGGCCTCTGCCCATTTCCACCACCGTTTCCAGCTTGATTGTTCCTCTGATTACGATTCATAGTGCCCGCTTGGTTTGCATTATTGACCCGATTCCCATCACCTCCATTGTTTCCTTGTGGGCGATTCCCAATACCACCACGGTTATTTCTATTCCCAAACCCTCCTTGGCCTCCCCGGCCAGCACTAGCCCAACAGGAATCCTTCAAGTGACCAGTCTTTCCACAAGCTTCACATACTTTTGGCCCGCATCGACCAGAGTGATGGCGTTGGCAAGAATTACACTTGGGATGTGCACCCATATATCCCTTACCTTTCCTCCTACCGTTAGCTGTATCCTGAGCCGTCATACTTGATTCTCCTTTCTTAACCACCACCCCGGTGCCTTGCTTGAAGTTTGAAAACTTCTGCTTGTTCCCTCCAGATGACTCCACATGAGTCTCTTTCTTCTTGGGCTCAACTTCATCAAACTTGTTCAAACGAATTGCCTCCTCTGTGAGAGCCACGCTCAAATCAATGGCTTCAGTGATAGTCGCAGGTTTGGAGGAGGTCACCATGCTTATGATTTGAGGAGCTAATCCCCAAATGAAGCGTTCAATTCTCTTGAACTCAGGAGTGACCATGTAGGGTACCACATGCGACAAGTCGTGGAATCTCTGAACGTACTCTGCTATCTTTGGGCCTTCCATTTTCAAATGCCAGAACTCGGTCTCCAATCTCTAGATTTCAGCGCGGGAACAGTACTTTTTGCGCATGAGTTCCTTCAGTTCGGTCCAGGTCAACACGTAGGCAGCAGCTTCGCCAAGTGTCTGTACTTGCAAGTTCCACCAGGATAGGGCTCCATCAAAAAATAGCCCAGAGATATAAGTGACTTGCTGATCCAATGCGCATTTGCTCATGCGAAGAACGGATTCTGTTTTCTCAGCCCAGCGGACAAAGGCGACAACACCTCCTGTGCCATCAAAGTTTACGGGCTTGCAGTCCAAGAACTGTTTGTAGGTGCACCCTGCACATACATTATAACATATGATTGGCATTAGCACTCTTGCTAAGGGAATCCATTCAGGTCATGGTATGTCTTTAATGACTTAGGGTTACCATGAGGTGGATTGTTGTTGTTGCCGGTGTTGCCAGAGTTGCTTCCACTCATTCCTCCTTGAGAGGCAGCATATTGAGCGATAGCAGCAGCAATGACTTGCTGTAGTTCGGCCTGGGTCGTAGGCATTTGCTGTTGTTGACGTCTTGGCGGCATCTTCTAAAGATGTGTTTACGTCGGTCAGGCCATAGTAAAGCGTACGTATATAGTAATAGTAATTGCACATAACATCTCATGTTATCATTACTTCACAAATACTAATCACACAACATCCCATGTCACAAATATTATACACACAACATCCCATGTCATAAAAATATAAATAAGCAATCAAGCGAATCAAATATGATGAGAATACTACGATTGCTATATCGAGACCACATAGTAAGTGTATCAGTAGATCACTGTGTCATACAATCATCAATCAACTAGGGGCTACATCACCCCTGTCCAAAACTATGTCAAGTCAGTGTCAAATACATCAAATACATCAAATATATGTCAACAAAAGTCAGAATCCTCATGTAGTCTCCAAAAAGGCTGTGCAGTCAAAAGCAATCGCGGTCCTCTCACCAACGTCTACCCTAACAGTACTGATGAGCTCTATACAGATGGCGGTGGAGGAGGGGGAAAGTGAGTGTAAAACAAACGACGTAACTGGAGCCAGTCCTCCTCCATGGCTCTCTGAGTACGGATGAAGGAAGTGACCTGCTGCTCTAAAGCAAAGAGGCGTGCAGCATAATCTGGGGGTACCGGTCGATAAGGCTGCAAAGGAGAGTGTGTCTGACCATGGCACGAACATGGTGGCAGCTGAGCTCTCTCAAGCTCCTGGATACGCTGCGTGTGTGACTCATGCTGAAAAACGAAAGACATCAAAATGTCCTCAATAGTGTGTCCCACATGGAATGGATGGTAAGGATCAGTAGGTGGCATGACAGGCGGTGACGGCCAAAGGAATGGCATACTGGTGGGATCAAAAGGTGCCACATAAAAAGGAGAGACAGGGGGTACAACAGGTGGAAACTGTGGCATAACAGGAACAGATGTCGGCATATGCCCAAAGGGATGGGCCGACGAACCCTCTCCAGGTCTCGCTGGAGGTACAAACTGAGGAACCTGAAAAGAGAGATCAACATGTCGTGTATCAGTGTGGTGTGGGGGAATAGGTGGAACATCCTCATCAGCAGGAATCCACCCGTGC